>NC_138371.1:44383154-44467049 GCF_054177405.1 Leptonychotes weddellii | reverse complement strand
TTTTTTTTTTTTTTTAAAGATTTTATTTATTTATTTGAGAGAGAGAGAGAATGAGAGACAGAGAGCATGAGAGGGAGGAGGGTCAGAGGGAGAAGCAGACTCCCTGCCGAGCAGGGAGCCCGATGCGGGACTCGATCCCGGGACTCCAGGATCATGACCTGAGCCGAAGGCAGTCGCTTAACCAACTGAGCCACCCAGGTGCCCCTATATGTTTCATTCTGTTGGGGAGCAAGAATTCCTGCCCCCTCAAAGATTCTTCTTGCTGGACTAACAATCAAATTGACAGGAGACAGATTAACAGGAAAAAATCAAATTGACACATATGGGCAATCCACAGAGACATGGAAATTCCAAAGACAGGCAAAATGAGGTGTATGTGTCATTCTGAACCAAGGAGATGGGGGTGGGAGTCTGGGATGTCAGAGGAAAGGAATGCTTTTTACAGGGTAATAACAAGAGCAGATGTTTGGTAATTAGATGTTTGCTCAGCCATACAGATAGATGGGTCACTCAGATAAAATTTATCTCTGCTAATAACCCTTATTCTGGGAAAGACCCCCAATTTAGATTCTTCTATGTAGTTAAGGCGGGGTCTAAAGTGCCAAAGTGGCACATTCTGGGGAGGAGTGCTGTCCTGATCCCCTTCAATTCTCATCAGTCTGGCTAGAGATTTATCAAATGTATCAATCTTTTCAAAGAACTAACATTTGGTTTTATTGATTTTTTTTTTTTTTTTGGTGAGGGATTTTGTTTATCAAGGATCATATTTTTACTATTTTCTTTCTTTAGATTATTTTGAATTTCTCTCTTTCTAAATTATTATTTTGAGTCCTTTATTTGTAAGGTAAACATTTTACCCTATAAGTTTCCTTCTAAGCACTGTTTTACTTGTATTCCACAAATATTGATGGTATGTTTTTATTTTTATTAATTAAAATATTTTCTAATTTTCTTAGTGAGTCTCTATTTACTCATGGGTTAGTTAGTAGAGTATTGCTGAGTTTCCAAATACTTAGAGGTTTTCCAGACATTTTTCTGTTGTTGATTTGCATTTTAATCGTGGTCAGAGAAAATACTTGGTACAATTTCAATTCTCTTAAATGTGTTTGGGTTTGTTTTATGTCCTTGTATAGGGTCTTTTTGGTGAATGTTTCATTTGTACTTGAAAGTGTAGTCTGCTGATCTTGGGTAGAGTATTTTGTCATTCAGGTCTTCTATATCCTTAGTGGTTTTCTGTTTCCTTCTCTCAATTCATGAGGGATAAGTATTGAAGTGTATTTTTAAATGTAGGCTTTACTATTATTGTGAGACCAATAGGTCATCACCAGTAGGTGATGATTGACATTGAAAAGATAGTGTTCCTTACAGTTTCCAAGAAGTGGGGGTATGTCAAGGCACACAGAGCCACACAGGGAAGTATCAGGGTTGGGCAGGAGGCAGAGGGAGCAAGGGGAAAATATGGAACAAGAGCCTTTACTGTGGTTTCTGTGGGAAGGAACAGGTGACACAGTACAAGCAGGTTTAAGGATTAGCTATTCTGAATCATTTCAGTGATCTCTAGAGATAGGAACTGTCCCTACTTGCTGCTACCTGGCCCATAAATCTAAAAGCCCGATAAAGGAGGCAGGTGGGGGATATGGTCTCTGGATTGGTTAGTTTGAATATGAAAAGTGTGCTCATTTACTATCTGTAGGAATTGACTAGCCCTGAGAGCACAGTCTCTCCAGGGTTAAGAAGGTTACAAATGTCAAAGCCATCAGAAATATAGAAAATAAAAAAGGTAATTGAATACAATGGTTACATTTATCTATTTCTCCTTTTACTCATTTTACTATTAATTTCTTTGCAAAGCTCTGTCGTTAGGTGCTTATACATTTAAGCATTGTTATACCTTCTTGGTGATTTATCATTCTGGTCATCCAACAATATTCCACGTACTGAAGTCTGCTTTCTCTGATATTAATATAGCTCTTCTACATTTCTTTTTGATTAATTTCAGGGAATTAATCAAAATTAATTTTCAATTTTGTTTTACGTTTTTCATCTTGTAACTTTTATATATGTCTTAAACATAAAGTATATTTCTTGTAGGGAAAATATAATAGGGCCTTTTATAAATTCAGTCTAACAATTACTACCTTTTTTTAAAAAAAATGTTTTATTTATTTGACAGAGAAAGAAAGACAGCTAGAGAGGAAACACAAGCAGGGGGAGTGGGAGAGGGAGAAGCAGGCTCCTGGCTGAGCAGGGAGCCCGATGCGGGGCTCAATCCCAGGACCCTGGGATCATGACCTGAGCTGAAGGCAGACGCTTAACGACTGAGCCACTCAGGTACCCCAACAATTACTACTTTTAATTGGGCTACTGAGACAATTTACATTTAAGTAAGGCTATGATTGAATTTAATTTCCCACCTTCTGTTTATTTTTTAGTTGTTCTACTCTGTTCTTTGCTTCATATTCCTCAAATTGATTTTGGACTGAATATATTTTATTATTACATTGTATTTCCATCAGTGGCTTTATGTCATATCTGGTTTTCTAATTTTTAGAAATTTCTGTAGATTTGGAGTATCTTATTACAGTCTGCTTTTAGATAATAATTTCACTTCACATTTGGTCTATGAATTTTAGTCAACAGTATACTTCCAGTTTCTCCTTCCTAGCCTTTGTCTTATTGCGGTCACGTATTTTACATGTGTTATTGAGCCCCATACCTGGACACTTTTTTTTGTCTCTAACAATAATCACCTCTTACAGCAATTAAAAATAAGCAAAATGACTTTTACATTTATCTTTATTTTCACCAATTCCAGAATACTTCATTTGTTTTTATAGATGTGAGTTTCTCTCTGGCATTGTTCCCTGTGCTTGAAAACTTCTTTTAACATTTTTTGAAGCACAGGTCTGCCAGAAATAAATTCTAGCAGCTATTATTTATTGGGAAAAAATCTATTTCACTTTTAGTTATGAACATATTCTCACTGGGTGTAAATGACAGGTTTTATTTTCTTCCACTGCTTAAAGATATTGCTGTATTGTCTTTGACTTGCGTTGTTTCTGACAAGAAGTCTTGTATATTTGTTTCTTTGTTCATCTATAAGTCATGTGTCTTTTTCTTTGGCTGCTTTCAAGATTTTCTTTCTCATGTTTTGCCTTCATCAGTTTATACATGATGTATCTACTTATGTATGCATTGTATGACTTTTTATTATTAATAGAAGTATTTTTCTTCTATATCTGTGCCACTTGGCTATGTGATATTTTTTCAATATTTGTTCTCAGTGTATTCATTTGAAGGATTTCCACTGACCTATCTTCAAGTTCACCAATCGTTTACTCAACTATGTCAATTTTACTGATGGGCCCATCAACCTAACTCTTCATCTCAGAATTAACAGTTTAATTTCTAACGTATTTGACTTCCTCTTTTAAAGATTTATTTATTTATCTGAGATAGAGAGAAAGAGGTGGGGAGGGGCAGAGGGAGAGGGAGAGAGAAACTTCAGTAGACTCCATGCTCATCGCGGAGCCCCACACGGGGCTCAATCTCACCACAACCTGAGCCAAAACCAAGAGTCTGTCACTTAACCGACTATGCCACCCAGGCACCCTAACATATTTGACTTCTTAAAGTTTTACCTCTATACCAAGATTCCCCCACGTTCACACATGTCCATGTTTTCCACTAGATTCTAAGGGTATTGATCCTAGTTATTTTAAAGATTTTATTTATTTATTTATTTGAGAGAGAGAGAATGAGAGAGAGCAAGCACATGAGAGGGGGGAGGGTCAGAGGGAGAAGCAGACTCCCTGCCGAGCAGGGAGCCCAATGCCGGACTCGATCCAGGGACTCCAGGATCATGACCTGAGCCGAAGGCAGTCGCTTAACCAACTGAGCCACCCAGGCACCCCAATCCTAGTTATTTTAAAATTCACACTGTTAGTTGCACTATCTGGGATCATCTCCTCGTTTGATTATGCCAATTGCTGTGTCTCTTGACAATGAGTTTGTTTCATTTTCCTTTATTTTGTTTGCATATATGTGTGTGTTGGGTATAATAAATTTTGATTGAATATTAGGATTCTTGTGTAAAACAGAAGAAACTGAGGTAAAAGTGTTTATAACTGGAAATATGTGCTCTTCTTTTCATGCAGTAGCAAGGGGACTGAATCAGTCTTGTCAATATTCAAACTTCGAATTAGTCTACTGCTGCTTGTACTTAGGTGGGGAGCTGGGACTGAGAGAGCATTTCTCCATGTTTGTGCTCCAGCTTCAGTTTTCAGCTATCCATGTATGCTTGTACAACAGAAGGGCTCACTCTCTCTCCTAAAACGTGTAACCTTTTCCCAGGGGTAGATTTCTGGTAATTGCAATTCTGTGCCTTGCTAGAATTCTACTAAGGGCCAGGGGCAAGGGGAAGGGCCGTTCCAGCCTCAGTCTTGGGTCTGGTGTGGGATTTTCTAAGCATTTCTGTCATTTTCCCTACGGCAGACAGGCAAAATTCTGCCTTGTGTTTCTGCTGGTTCTTATTGGGAAGACCATTTTTGATATAACATCCCTGCCTCAGAACTGTTTTCTCACCTTCCCCAGGGGTAGAGATCTTTCTTCTATATCCTTCCCTTTACCCTGGGGGTATCAGGGTTTGCTATCCTTCCCTTTGATGTACAATGCTTTTTAGAGACAGTCCATTTTCTCTACAGGGCTTGATCCTTTTCCCTATGCTCGCAACACTGAGGGTAGTTCTCACTGGTTTCCAGCCTTATCCTCAGTTCTCTCAGGAACATACCATGGAGTTCTGAGAGAAAGAAACTGTGGATGGGGGTGAACTCCCCTTGCATATCATTCCCATGGGCTCCAAACTGTCCAAATAGCCCACACTTGGTCTTTCAGATATATGTTAATATTTTAGCTCATTTGATCCTACTTGCTTATATGTTGGCTCTGTCCTTCTTTCTTGATCTGACGTAACTGAGAAAGTGTAGGCATGCAATTTCTTCTTGGGGGAAGGAGCTGTCCTACCTTTGATTTAACTCCTTGGTTCCTTGCAAGCTCAGCTTTCTTATGGGTTCAAGAAAATTTATATTTTTTTCCTGGCTTATTTCTCATTATTAGGGTAGGAATGATGCTTTTTTCAGCTAGCTACAAACTAGGCAGAAGTGGAATTATCCTCATATTTTCTTCAGACACATTCACTCACTCATCAATTCACTCAAATATTTAATAAATACATTCCAACAAACCAAACTGTAGACTCAGAATTAACCTTGACAGATCAACTACAGAATTGCTCTCAACAATAACACATTTAGAAAAGAAATTTCGAGTCTGTCCTGCCTACAACTCATCCACTCATCCTATGTTCCATGGCCATATTAAGAATCTTAAAATTGGAATTTCATCATGCAATTAATAGCTTAAAAAGTCACAGTTAATTCCTACCAACATCTAACCTATGTTTATTTGTCTTATTTTCAACTACCACCAAATTAGCTTTCTTCTCTATGCTTCCACAATCAGAATGTTTTCCTCCATTTTCTTCCCCCTTCAAACACTTACAGCTTCCAAGTTTTCTCTACCAACTACTCTAGTTCTCATCAGTATTGGTGCCTCTCAGTGCTTTTATAACACTAACATTCTGGACCATACAACTTAGAACATAATTATAGAAATATATTTTTCTGTTTCTTTTTATTTTTTTTTTTCTCTAGGTCTTGGCTTTATGGGAGGAAGGGAGACAGAAGTAAGTCCTCATAGTATTTTAATGTCTCCCATGTGGCCTAACAAGTTCTGGTCTCCTGTATTTTTATGACAAACTAAAATATTGAGTAAATAGATTTGCAATAAACTCAGAAACAAGTCAAACTATTCTTAAATACTCTACTTGAATAAACATATGGAATGCACTTAAAATCCTGGGGGACAAATACGTACTTTCTGACAGCTGGATATCAGATAAATATAGTGTGCAAGTTTGAAGTTTCTAAAATGAGGAGAGATGACATGGCAAGATTAATGGTTTTCCTTGTAGCTACATTAATTACTTTGGGGCTTGCTAGAGCAATCATGGTCACAAACGTCATTTCAATATATATGTAAAATATACTATAGGCAAACATGCTCATTTTGATCATTTTAATCAAAAATCTCTTTATATGGCACTTATCTCCATGTTATGTAAATGTTTGGATAATCTAATTATGCTCCTTTTAATTATCAGTGTGAAAAGGAGAAAAAATGAGATTGTTCTAATTTCTCTCTTTTCTAGAATGATAAGTCTTTCCAAAGAGAAAAATTTGAACATTTCTATGATGGTAGTAATTTTGTACAAGTCCAGTCAGGGACAGACTTTCTAGAGAAATGTATAAGTCATTCTTTTCTGAAAATGGTGATGTTCAGGTATAAATGAAAAGTTAAAAAACCCACACATTCTTAACTAGCAGCTTTAAATCTGATTGTAAGGACAAATAACAGACATATATATTTGATTTTCCTGCCATGATAGAGAAGAGGTAGTGTGAAACCATTTCTACAGCATGTATGTTGGGAAATTTGCAAATAGAAGCAGCTCCTAATATATCTGTTACCAAATGAGTTACTAATTGAAAGATTAATTGGGCTCTATTTTTTTAAGTTACTTTTTTACTTACAAAGAAGTTGAAATCAATTGGTAATGAGACAATTTGTGATTTAGAATATTCGTCTTCATTTCCATTACAGTCACAGTGAGGGTGGGCTGAAAGAAGTCAGAGTGTATAAGCTCTTTATCATTACGTACATTGGGTACATTGTCTGCTCATAGACCCAATACTTTGCATTGGCTAAGGCAGACTTGACTTACTAATGCATTATGACAGATTTTACTAGTTTTCCCCTTTCGAAAGGCTCTTAAATATTTATTGTCTGAGTAAGTCATAGTTTTCCTTAAGGTCAAAGATGTCTGCCTTTAAGTATATCATTATATTAGTCACTGAGAATTCTTTCCTGTTTTTGTTCAAGCATATACTAAATCCTTAAACTTCAGAATCTAATGCCCTTGCTTATAATTGTAAACTCCAATATTGGTTGTTTTTAGGAGACACTCAGTGTAATATTTAATCTCATCTACATATTACAAACTGGTTCCCAGTACAAAAATGGTGGGGAGAGTGAGCAATGTGGGAATGAAATTATGTGGGAAAAATTGATCTTAATACCCTGTGGCAATAAGCAATTATTCATTTATCAAAATAAACCACTTCTTTTAATGTCTCAGATATGCACACTGAGGAAGCAAAAGCCAAACATCTTTAAATCTTTTAATATACATAAATATTACATCAAACATATTAACAAGTACATTTTCTTTAGTTGAAAATTTTATGTGTTAGTTTTTATTTTAACTTTATTTTAATTTTACCCATTCCTATTTTGGTAGCAATTAGAAGTAATAGATAGCATTTAATAATGATTCCTGGTGACCTAAAATTTTGGCACCAAGAATTTTGAGATGAATTTTCATTGATCAGCCCAATATTTTCCTTATTTTATTTTATTTTATTGAAGATTTTATATTTATTTGAGAGAGAGGGTGAGCAAGAGTGAGTGAGAGTGAGAGAGTAAGCAAGAGAGCAAGAAAGAGCATGAGTGGGGGGAGAGAGAGGGACAAGCAGACTCCCCACTGAGCAGGGAGCCCTATGTGATGCTCAGTCTCAGGACCCCGGGATCATGACCTGAGCCTAAGGCAGACACTGAACCGACTGAGCCACCCAGGTGCCCCTATTTTCCTTATTTTAAAAGATCCCACATTTCACCTTTCTTTCTTTTTTCAATACTTCAGTATCACTAAACAAATCAATCAGGAAAATCAATTGTTCAAGTTATTTTTCTTGTTTCTACACAGAAGAATATCCTCCATAATGTTTGGTTCTTATAAACCAGTAATCACAGAATCTGTTGGATTCCCTTCATGTTTTTCTAAATAACTTCATAAAATTGCAAATCATGCCATCTTTTTTTATTTTGTGATCAATTGTATCAGTTATCCCCCTTAAAGCTTTTGCTATGAAGGGAGACATACAACATACAAAATCCTAGAATAAGAAAATTCTAATTTAAGATTTATTTACTTATTTTAGAAAGAGACAGGGAGAGAGTATGCACACTTGTGAGTGGGGGGAGGGGTGGAGGGAAAGAATCTCAAGCAGACTCCCTGCTGAGTGTGGAGGACCCCTGCCCCCATAGGGGGCTCGATCTCACAACCCTGAGATCATGATCTGAGCCAAAATCAAGAGTAGAATGCTTAACCAACTGAGCCACCCGGATGCCTCAAAAAAATTCTAATTTGGAATAAACTCTGAGCCCAGCCATGGAAATAAAAAAGTTATTTATGTTATTAGATCAAATAATTTATCTTGCTTTGAAAACACATTGATAAATATACACATATAGATGTACATAGATATAGATATAGACCAGAATAAGGTTATAGTTTTATGAGTTTAAAAATAGTAATGTTCTACTTTCCTCCAATTTCCAATGTGAAATAATAGTAATCACAGTCTTTAAAAACATCTTGTTATGAGCAGTTTTTTGGAGGGAGATTTTTATATATATGTATAAAATCCTTAATAATACTACAGACTATCTTGTACTGGTAATTATTAAAATGTACAGAGGATTTAATGATAGTATTTCATTTGCTTTTGTGAATTTCTTTATAAAGTCTTTTAAAATTAACTTTATTTTACCTGAAGTGGAGAAAATGGAATTGCTTTCTTGTCTTCTTCATTATTATTTGTTGTGAATATCTCTAAGTAGTTGAGCACATCTGACGCAGTAAACACAGAAACGAAATAGAGATGTTTGTGTCCATTTGTTTCCGGCTGTCCTGTGGTCAGATACAGATTTTGAGGTTTTACATGAAACCAATGGTTACTTCTGTGTTTCAACTATGAATCTGCCCATAATAATTATAAATCTGCGACTTATCAGTTGGAAATATGCTCCCAAATTACCCTGTTACAACTTTGTAACAGTTTTTGTTGTAACACTCAGTTGAAGGAAAATTGGACAAGCAAGTCTTCTGGTAAAGTTGAGCAGGCTTGGGAAAGAGTGTATTTATGAAGTGTACCTACAATATTTTAAGGAAAACAGAAACATACACCTATATGGTTAACATGATCAATAGGTCAACAGGAACATTGTAGGATTCTTCTCCAACTTCAGTTAACACTAGAGATTTGATAATGTACTTAAAGCTTAATGATCTGGATAAATTAACATCTGTGTGTAGATATTCTTTTGTTTTAACTGCTTATTAATGTAGTTAATAATTTTCCATATCTCCCTGCTTGTTCCATATATTGTTCAGTACAGTAGCCTTTAATGTTCTGATATGAAATAATGCAAAACTGATCAAAATAATGTTTGCCATTGATAACAGTAAGACATGGAAATTAGGGATGATATCATAGCCCTCTCCCTCCTTTGTTTTGCTTTGCCATCCTTAGTGCAGTGCTAAGGGGGGTGCATCCTAGCACATCTCCCCCTCAGGCAGTTGGCAGTGCTGGTGGCAATTCTTATTAAACATCTCCCCTTATGCACATTCCCAGATGTGAGTTCATTTGTACCCCAGGAGCAGCTGGTGAGTTTTGCAAGTGCTCCAATTTGCATCCAGTGCCAGCTTCGCACTGAATTCAGGAACACGTGACACTTCCTGTGATTTTCCATCAAGTCTGACGGCCAACAACCTGTCTCCCTTCCATTTGCTTCCAGTCACATTTCCTTGACCTCAAAACAGTTCATTCTTGGGGCGCCTGGGTGGCTCAGTTGGTTAGGCGACTGCCTTCGGCTCAGGTCATGATCTCAGGGTCCTGGGATCGAGTCCCGCATCGGGTTCCCTGCTCAGTGCAGAGTCTGCTTCTCCCCCTCCCTCTGCCACTCCCTCTGCTTGTGCTCTTCTGTCTATCTCTCTGTCAAATAAATAAATAAAATCTTTAAAAAAAAAAAAACAGTTCATTCTTGAACCATCAGTCTTGGCCCTTTGTAAAGCACTGTTGGCCAAGGACAATCCAGTGAACTACTGTGAGACTCAGGGACTGGACCCATATTCTCTACAATGTGAATCCCATCCTCCAGGAGAATTCATCTCTTCTAAATTTCTCCTTACTTGGGGACTCTTTCCGCACCACTCCTAAGATATTCTTCAGTTTATTTCCTCTTAGCCAATTTTCCATTACTCCAATCTCATATTAATAATTATTTTCAGTAGAGTTCTCCTGCTCAAATGACTGTGTTTTTCTGTCCTATGCTTAGACTTAGACTGCATGAAGAAATAGGAATCAAAAAAACTATGCTAAGAAGATGGGCAAATTTGTAGTTTGAATTATATGATGCAATTGTCAATAGTTGGGATTTGCTAATCTATATCAAACAGATGTAATAGCAAAAAGGGTAAAACAGAAATCATAGCCTTCCTACCTTACAGTGAGAAGAAAATCACCAATACATTCTTTAGGAAACGTGCTACTTAAGTTCTTCATCTTAGATACAGGGAAAATGAGACAGAGAAAGTCTTTTTTGGTTCCACTCACTATCCAACATCCCTTGGCCTAATCTGATTAATTGTTTTACATCACTGTTCTACTGACTGGCGCTCACAGATTACGGAGCATCTCTGGACTCTGTATGCCAGACATGTGGTTACAAACACTGTGTGCTATACCTTGAGAAATTTTTTAAAATATAAGAGGCAGGATCTTTTGTCCCCACTATGGCTACTGAGAAAGAAGGAAAAAAAAAAATGAAAGTTTTGTTTCAAGTTAAACATCTTAAAAGAGTAACAGTATTTGTTTTGTTTTAAATAATATAGTATTAAGAGCTGTAATGAAACAATCTTAATTTCAAATTAAGAAGAGGGCACCTGGGTGGCTCAGTCGGTTGGGTGTCTGCCTTCAGCTCAGGTCATGATCCCAGGGTCCTGGGATGGAGTCCTGCATCGGGCTCCCTGCTCAATGGGGAGTCTGCTTCTCCCTCTGCCCCTCTTCCCACTTGTTCTCTCAATCTCTCTCTCAAATGAATGAAATCTTTTTTTTATTATTATTATGTTATGTTAATCACCATACATTACATCATTAGTTTTTGATGTAGTGTTCCATGATTTATTGTTTGCGTATAACACCCAGTGCTCCATGCAGAACGTGCCCTCTTTAATACCCATCACCAGGTTAACCCCTGCTCCCACCCTCCTCCCCTTTAGAACCCTCAGTTTGTTTCTCAGAGTCCATAGTCTCTCATGGTTTGTCTCCCCCTCCGATTCCCCCCCTTCATTTAAAAAATTAAGAAGATTATATATCAGTAAGTGAAAAAAGAAAAGAAATCATTTAAAATAATGTCTTGTTCAATAAAAATGTTTACTGAAAAGCTCAGCTAAAGTTTTAGTTACTGCATGAAAAGAAATTCTCTTTTCCCCTTATTCTCATCCTTGGTCAGAGCCTCACTGGTACTTCTTCAATATTTTTGCCCTGTCTCTTTTTTTCTTTAGTTGGCTCTATTATTAACCTCCAAACCCAGTTAATGGTGGCATTCTGGAGAATAGAAGGTTATTGTAACTTCTTTGTATGGAATAAAGATATTTAAATCATCATCACTTTACATAAAATAATCTGAATATTAAAATTATGTTAAAGATTATATGATATTTCTATGGTTAAAAATATTCTTTGTGATTTCTCAGGGTCTTGAGTCTTCCCTGTGAACATTAAGTACTGATAATAGATGTAAGTGTAAACATTTATCATCCTCTATTTTATTTATTAAGTAACCTTCATAATTGTGATCTACAAGACCAGTACTTGTCTTATATTACTGTCTTACTATAAGACCTAAAATGTAGTAAATGCTCAGTAAGTATCTGAGAATCAATGCTAAGCTAAAGATTAGCAAAGTAGTAATACCTATTTCACCAAATCACTATAATATCCCTTCTTCCCATGAATATTATATATTGTGTTCTAGTAAAATATTTATAAAGTTATTCCCAAATATTTGCAAGAATTCAGGACATATCCCTAATATGATTTCAGTCATCCAGCTCTTCTTTTTTCAATGTCTTCAATGAAAGTATAAGTATAGGGGACATGGCAAAACAAGCCACAGAATACTTTATTACTGGTTTGTTCTTAGTCTCATAATTCAATTCCAGAACTCTATAAACTTTTCTGGGCCATTTGAGGAAAATCTTACTTAAATTAGCTAACTGAATCAGTTTAAATGTCCTAAAAATAAAAGTACTACAAATCCCAATTTATAGATTTTTGAGTCCAAATGTGAAACTTGGAACTTCTCATTCAATGAAAGTCAAATATGTCTATTTAGGTAAAAAAAGCAACGGAATCAGAGACCTAAAGGAAGAATGAGTGAGCAAAGTAGTTTTAATGCCTCCTTAGACGTCAGCCCTGATCTTCAACCAAGTATAGGCAGCAAGCACACCCCAGTAGCTATCTGGATGACACAGAATCCAAAGAGGGGAGATGGCTAGCCCGAGCCAATGTCTTTTTACCCTGGATACACAGAAAGAACAGACCTAAGAAAAGTCACCCTATTCATATATGCTGACTTTGTAACAAATTCAAGATTTCTGCTTTTTAAGAAATTGGTTCAACCCATGGGCTTGAGTCAATTAATCAAGGTTATGGCTTCTTCACTTACTATTTTAAAATGGAGAAGCTTGCCTTTGATCTTCACCGGGAATGAATTAGAGCAGAGGTAATTTATGAGTAGAGGATGATGAAAGAGAAGAACTGAGTGCTGCTTAAAAGCCAATCATGTATTTACTTGATCACATGCCAACTAGATGTCATTAGAGCCTGTTATTTGTACTTCAGGATTAACTAAGTTTGGTTTAAAAAAAAAGCGATTGAATTGCTAAAAAAAGACTAATTCTAAACTTTTCTTAGTGCATTTTTTATCATATGTGAAAATATTATCCAATTTTCACCCACAAGTTTTATAATATTTGTATAGCTAATATTTTAATAATATCTATTTCTTCATAACATTTTTGTTGTAGGTATTAAGGCAGCTACTACTTTCTTGGGAATCTTAATGTTTATATTTGTTTCCAGTCACAACATTTCAGAATTATTTCATGCTTACAAATAACTAATTGTATTGTACAATTACTGTGGTAAGACAATTCCAAATCTTGGTTCAATCACTTGAGTTTCAATTTTGTCTTAATTCCTGTTAACATTATTTTGTTTATTTGCTAGTTATAATTGAGTCATATCACTACAACCAGTTATGTAAGAACTTGGAGCTTAAAAAAAAAAGAACTTGGAGTTTACTGTGCTCAAAGTATATATTTAATATCAGTTCTACCAACTCCTTGTTTTACAATAACCTAGGTTTATTTTTTAGAACATTTTAAATGTTTTTTTTTATCCTATGGGTATGTCACTTAAAACTTGATTTTTTTTTAATTCTAGATGCTTCTTAAAAATGTCTTTATATTTTTCCCGTAATGTTAGAATTTTTAAAAATCAGGCATGTATAAACAATCAAAAAGTACTTTTATATTCAGTATAGAGTATGAAATCCATTTTAATATGTATTTAAACTAATATATATTTATTTCATTTGAATTATTATCTGATAATACTTTAAAATAATTAGGTATAGTAACATTACATTATCTGTTTTTTGGGGACTAATTTTTAATCCACAGTTATTTATATTTGCTGTTTGATTAGAATTTATTTCAGTAAATTTTTCTACATTATTTTTCTACATCTTGAAGCTGTAAGTCTAATGGATTTATACAGTAGTTTTTGAGTATTACTGCTTCAGAAGGTTCAGCTTTTTGACAATGATTTTCATACAGCTATATTAAGTAATAGCTTAGAATTGGATAATCTAAATCATTCTATCTTACGCTTTTCAAGAGACTCGTCATTCACTAAGCATCTCAGTTATTTGACAACTTGAGAGGATTAAGAAGTGTGTTGACTTATTTAAACCGTTTCATGAATTAACTCAAATAAAAGATGATATGTGAAGGAAAACTTAAAAGAAAAAAATCCCACAAGTGCAATAACAACAAAAAGTTCTTTCATAGAAATAAAACATTTATAGGGTGCAGCTGAAAGGAATCATAACTAATTTCTTAGTAAACTTCTAAGAACTAGATTTGTGGCAAGTTTAATATATACCTTCATTTACCTATTTGTTTTTATTTCCAAACTTAGACAGTTTTTCCTGTCCCATATTCATAATGATACTTGTATTAAAACTGTAATGTATATCTTCTCGCCCCTTCAGTTCCTTTTAGCATTTATTTAATGCTGTATACATCATTATTTATGGTGCTGAATCATCCACCATGAACAACGGTTCCCAATGACTCCTCCAAAAGTTGTTACTGTGCTTTCTTAATGATCATTGTAAATACATATTTTACCTTTCCAAGTAATCAAAGATTGACAGATATTATGTTGAATATACAACATTATATTTTAAGGTAAATATGACAGATCCCGGTGCCCTATCCATTTCTCCTAGTTACTTACAGTGTTTATTTTATTTTGAATTTTGTGGGCCTACTTGTCTATCAATTGTCAGCGCCTGTGCCTCTTTGCATAAGGGCTTTCTCTTGTCAAAGGAGAATGTACTACCTGTGTGAATTATAAGTCAGAAACTGGGGAAATAGAGACACTTCCTCATCAGCCCGACCAGTGAATGATAGAAGCTGGTACATACTTTAGCAGCTCCATTACTCATCTGGTAGAATGTCGAGGTGTTAGTTCTATACTACTTCCTAAACACTGTAACTTGATTGATAATGTACTCTTTGCTGAATTTTTTTGCCTTTCTGTATCAATTCTATCTAATAATTCAAATCTATGTATTATTCTCTATCAATATTTCTATGATATTTTATTGTATAACTACTAGCACTTACCTTTTTGTCTCAGGCTCTGTTTCTGGGGAAACCACATATAAGACAGATGATACCATTTATTGTCCTAGGAAGCAAAGCCTCAGGACTGACTTCTGGAATTTGGTCACTTTTCAGCCAGATTAAAACCAAAGATACTGTTATCAGTAGTAAGGAGATAATAATATTCTCTGGCATGTTGATGTGAAACAGAGCGGGTAAAAGAGGACGCATGGTCTTATATAGAATCTCTAACATTTGAAAGCTACAAGTGGAGATTAAATTGTAAGAAAGATAGAAGTTTTTTGCTAACTGCTATTGATACCCTGAAAGAAACCACAAACAAACAAGCAAGCAGGATTTAGTCAGCCATCTATAAATTCAGAGCACAACGTGAAAGTCACGAGCCTTCTCTGTAGCAGTGAGGTCCTTATCTCCTGCAGCTGTAAGACAGACTGTGCAGAAAACCAGCCATAATCTGATTGTGAGAATTTGTTGGTTTGCACATTTAGGAACTTCCCGAGTAAAGTCTGAAACTACGTCTCCCCCCAACCCCTGCCACCACTCTGACACCTCTCCTTATGTGGAGAGCAGGGAGAGCTAGGTTGGTAAGGGACAGGTTTAATAAGCAAGAGAACTTACATATGAGGCTTGTCTTGGGTGGCCACAAGACCAAGAGAGCCCTTCCCCTACCTGCCAGATTCTTAGAAGTTTATGTAGAAGCTTTAACTGAGTTTAGTCATGTATTCAGTCCAGATGGTATCAACAACACATTGCTCTCTCAGGACCGTGTCCTTTAAAACAGCTCCCACTGTGGAAATGGTAAGCAGAATGTGCATTCCAAGGATAGCAGAGGGTGTGAGGAGCCTCCTATCACTCGGGCCCAGTTTGTAGATCAACCATCATTTTCTTGATGACCTCTTCTAACAAAATTAACAGGAAAAACTGCATTCGTATACCCATTTTTATGCAAAAGTAATGACACTGATAAGGAAGGAGTGATCCCTGAAATAGGGACACCTCAGGGGATGCACTTGAGAATCTTGAACTGAGATTTCCATGAACCCTCTAGGCTGGCATAAGTAGCTTTCTTGCTCTTGCTAGAGGATGTCAAAGTATCTTTGATTGGAGATCATGAAAAAGTAACATCTGAGGCATATGACTTGTCCTCCTCAATTTCTGACCTCAACTTCCATTGTATTACTTCTAAAGAATCATTAGGGCCAAGTCAACTACAGCATGACAATGAGGCCACAACCAGGTCTCACACCCCTCAGGGATAAAGGATCTGGGACACCCTATAAGGCAAGCAACTGAAGTTGGCAACAAACTTAAAGATGAGGGGTATCCAAAGTAGATGGTGGAGCGAAGATGATAAATATCAGTTGCATCCTCGGGACCAAAACAGCACAGTTACCATAGTGTATATGACTAAACCTTTTAATGTAGATCTGTCTTTTAGAGAATGTCATTAGCAGTTACCTTGGGAAATCATTGATAAGATGGAATGAATTTAACATGGGCTATGAATGTATCAGTGCCCTGCCTATATCAACTTCACACATCATTTCCATGCACATCAGCTCAATTTTCAATTGCTAGCAACTGTATCTTTGCATCTTTGGCAGAGGACATATCAGTCAAGTTTGAACCAGAGAAGCAGAAGCAGAATCAGTATCTCTCTCTCTCTCTCTCCAAGCATTGGCATGGCTTACACAACTGCAAGAGTGGGTGAAGCAAGTCTGAAATCCATAGGGCAGGCAGAGTCAGGAAAGGGAGCATACAGCAGGCTGGGACATATGAACAAGGGTCAAGGCCCTTGTGTACTGGCAGAATTTCTTCTCTCTCTCAGGGAAGCCTCAGGCCCACATGTAAAGTCAGGACCAGACAGATTATCCAGGATCATCTTTATTTAAAGTCAACGAAGAGGCACTTTAATTACATCTGCAAAATCCCTAAACAGCAGTACCTAGATTAATGGTTGACTGATTAAGTGAGGACTAGAGTCTAGTCAAGTTAGACATATCAAAAAAGTCATAATAGAGGGCTTTCTCCACTGGAAAGAGGACACTCTCTCCCCCCACTTCTGGCTCAGGCTGGCGGAGCCAGGGGATTAACTGGCCCTCCCAAACAGCCCTCAGCCAAAGATGAATGAGTGTTGGTGGGAAGTTGGGCTCTCCAGCCCTTTAGGCCAAATGACTCTGGGGTCTATATCCTACACTGGCTCTCGGAGTTTTTGAGTGGGATTTAGTTCCGGTTGCTTACGGTTATACTATTTTGATAGTCTACACTTTAGTGACAATTCCTACTCCTCTATTGGTTTCTCCTATGATCATCTTCCAAATAAACTAATTTTGCTGGAATCCTTGCCTCCAGGTTTACTCTGAGGGAAGGCAAACAAAGACAATAAGTAATATATTACATTACTGTTTAAGGAGTTGAGAAAATATTATGTTTATTTTAAATTTTCTTACGTCATATTTAATCATTGCTACCTTTCTTTAAGAAAAAAGGGTAGTTCATAGATTCAGAAATATCAAATGGAAATTTTTGAAAGAATCTTAAATCAGGACAATATACATTTTTAATGAAAAATTATCATGCTTTGTTCTTTGCCCTTCCATGACGGGATTAATGATCCGAGTGTACATATACTGAACACCACTGATTTGCTGAGCTGCTATGCTCTGAGTTTGAGAAGCATATATTTATCAGGGAAAGAGAGACTGTTGATGGCTAAGCAGGACTTTTACTGTAAATGCCATATTTACATATTTACATGGTTAATCCAACTTATAAGGTTCTGTCATATCTATTTACTAGAAATTTGAATTCATATATCTGAAATATTGAATTGGCCATGAGAGTAGAATGAGAAGGAGTGCATAGGAATGGGTGCTTTGATTTGGCTGACTAGTAAAAATTGGTTAATTTTCTGTTACCAAGTAAGATACTTCTCCAAAAACTTACAAATAACTAATAATATTCTTGATCTTCCAGTAGGTAATTTTAATCAGTAATGTGGATTTAAGATCAAGTTCACCTTTACTAAAACATTTTTAAATCGCTGAAGATTTCATTGCATTATAAAACATTTTTATTTCCTTAAACGTGAAATCCAGTCTACTTTCTTTGAAAATTATTCTACCCCCGCCCCGAAATCTACTGCCTGTGGTAAAAATGTAAGTTGTTGCCATGTGTTAAATGATGATTAAGAAAAATTCAAGACATCTTTTTAGTTCGTTCTCATTACTGTGTCTGTTAAAGTAAAACTAAACCAGTATGACTACAGGTTAGATTATTAAAAAGTGCATGTTCGAAATTATTACAGTATTTCCAGCAAAATGTAGCAATTTCCCTGCATTTACCTTAGTAAATTATGGGTTGTTTAATGGATTGTTTCAGAGTAAGAAATGAAACTTACTTCTTGGAGCAATTTAATTTGTTCAATTGATTAGTATTCTTCATGATATTATGCTTAGAAAAAACTGTCTATTAAAGTTAGAGAAAAGATACCAAAAGTCAGTATTATAGATATTTTAAGCCTTTTTAAAAGCAACTATATAGCCTTTGGAACCCAATGGCATTATTCATATGTTTATATATTTATATTTTCATTAGAACAACATCTGCTTTGTGAAAATAATACCTACATTTGAAAATAATTTAATAGACACTGTGTCTGAGACTCTTAAGGACAAGTGTGAAATTGTTTTATCTTCATTTTCTGGAGCTCTGGACAGCTGATTGAGACAGTACAGAGAGCATCTGCTGGAGGGGTAGCTCCTGGGATACTTGTCAAATTGATTGTGTTCAGAAACAACTGAGACACAAAAGAAAGAGAGCTTCTAATCACATTGCATTTAGAATGTTGTTCAAATCGGGAAACTGTAATTTAGAACTAAAAAGCTTTGCTTGACATTTTAGAATTTTTAATTAACAGAATATTCTATTAGCTCATATATTTCTCTCCAGGTGACTAAAATGGATTTCCACCCGGGCTTTTTTTCCATATGCCATAAACTTTTTGACTAAATAAGTAACACATTGCTATATTAATTCTGATTCCATAGGCAGACTGCTATACCAAGGGCAGGAAACTAAAAGTCATTCCACTATATTATTTTTTTTTAAGTACATTGCCAGTGACTTTGTTTTGTCTGTATGATTACACTGATTTTCAGTGACTAAAAATCATGCATACCTTATAAAGTAATTGATTTTTCAAAGAACAATATAAGTGACTTAGGCAGTATAAAATTCTTGAAAAATGAAAGCATCATCCATTTTTTTGAGTATATGCATATCTTATCATCTTCTATCATTATCATTGTCATTACTTTCTTCCACTGATAGATCTCTTTCTTCACATAACTGTTGGAAAATAGAGGTTCATACACTATCAGAAGAAACCTGAAGAGTGCTAAATTGAAACAGATTCTTGTTTTTGCTATTATTAGATTTGTTGCTGACTAAATGTCTGGGAAGAAAAAGAATTCAATGTAAAAAGATTGTAATAAATTAAAGATGATTAATTAACAAGTATGATAGAAATCCTCTCAGGAATACGATAAATGTGAATGCCAAGTATCCCTGATTGATGACAGCAAGAAGTACAATTACACTTTCCCCCCTCTATTCTTTCTTCACCCAGTGCTAGTTGTGACTATTAATGAGAAGATAAAATGATGAAGGGTTACAGAATATACCATTGTGGCATAAAAATTATTTTGAGCTGAAGACACTTGAGAATCAACAGATTCTCAGTAGAAAGTCTTTGTCTGAACACTACCCCCCTTACCTGCCTAAAAGTAGAGCCTTCCAAAAATAAAAGTCAACTGCTATAAATCTCCCTTCAAGGGAAATTTACGCCTATTACTGGAAAGGAGAAGTCAGCAACTGAGTGAGAAATTGCATAAACAAACATGATCACAACACTAACATACTTCCCCTAGAAGTTCTTAAAGTTCCTTTGTCTTTCCTAAAAGTCATTTGTTTTTTCTTTAAGTGACCTTTCTTCCCCTGTCCCATTCCTACTAAACTGGTATATAATCTCTAAATTCTAGCCACTTTTATGAGCCACTTCCTTTGTGAGCTTCCACGAACCTATGTGGATAAACTTTGTCCTTTCTCCTGTTAATTTGTCTTTTATCAGTTTAAATTATGGGCCATAATTACTAATCCTAAAGTTTTTCCTCCCTGACAATGACAATAACAATAAAGTAATTAACACTATACTAAACTCCAGCTTCTGTTTCTTTATTTTTCTCTTCACTTTGTGGTCTTTCTATTCCCTAATTTAATATGCTTAAAAACTGATCTTTTTTTAAAAAAGATTTATATATTTGAGAGAGAGAGCACACAGGAGGGGAGAGTGGGCAGAGGGAGAGGGAGAGAATCGTCAAGCAGACTCCCCGCAAGACCCTGAGGTCATGACCCCCGAAATCAAGAGTTGGACAGATGCTTAACCCACTGAGCCTTCCAGGTGCCCCAAACTGAGCCCTTTTTTATTTTTTAAATTTCTCTCTTTCTTACACTTTGTTTGCTTCCTCATCATCATCCTAAAATCATTTTGTGACGTCTGCTAAGAGCTTGCTTTTCATTCACATCACCTGCAGTGTAATGAAGTACTTTGTAAGAGTATGTTTCCATGGATTTCTGTGGCAGCAACATTCAATGGCTGAGCAAGCAAGGGATGAGAACAGGAGACAAAGGCGATGCAATTCACATGTCTCCTCAAGGGCACATTCTCATCTTGACACAGATGTGAATGACTTGCAAGTATTTTATGACCACTTGAATTTGCATTCTTATTTTGTGTGTGTATACCCAGAGTGATATATTCACCATAGGGACCATGGCTGAAACAAATGATTTCTAAAACATTATTAGATATTTCTGAATAGACTCAATATTTAAAATATTATTCTCCATTACCTTATTATTATTATTTTTTTTTTAAGATTTTATTTATTTATTTGAGAGAGAGAGAGAAAGAAACAGCATGAGAGGGGAGAGGGTCAGAGGGAGAAGCAGGCTCCCCGCTGAGCCGGGAGCCCAATGTGGGACTCGATCCCAGGACTCTGGGATCATGACCTGAGCTGAAGGCAGTCGCTTAACCAACTGAGCCACCCAGGCGCCCATCCATTACCTTATTATTATTATTATTTAAGATTTATTTATTCATTTGAGGCACAGAGATAGAGAGACAGAGAGAGAGCATGAGCGGGGGGGAGGCGGAGAGAGAGGGAGAAGCAGATTCCCCGCTGAGCCAGGAGCCCGATGCAGGACTCAATCCCAGGACCCTGGGATCATGACCTGAGCTGAAGGCAGACACTCAACCATCTGAGCCACCCAGGCGCCCCCTCCATTACTTTAATAATGAACATGTATTTTCAGTTAATATTTAAGCATTAACACAAGTGATATAAGAAATAGACTACATTTGGCTTAATCACTCAGATTTATTGTAAAAATAGTGTTTTTACCTATGGCTTGATGATAGATACTTGCAATTCATCTGCAGTGATCCTTGCCTCATCATTGGTGCTACAGCCCAGGATATGGTAGAATATTAGATAAATGACAATTAACTCAAATTTCCCTTGCAAATTCATGCTTCATTTCTCTGGCTAAAGAAAATACAACACCAATTGCCAGTATGGTTATAGTTTTTGTACTTATTACTTAAAGAGATCTTTTCTATTTAGCATTTTCTGTGCAGCCAGGTATGAAATTAACCGGTGAGGCTACTTTGGGGGAATTTTTTTTTTTTTCTAGTTGATGTAATGTGAGTGAAGGGAAAGAGAACCAAGCAATGATCTTTATGTTCCATTTGCAGCATGTGTCTAAAAAACATTTCCTTAGACAAATCTGTTCAAACTCCTAATTAAAATTGTCTTGGTCTGACATTTTTCAGAAGTCAGTAACATTTCATTTCATAAAACAGCACATCAAAATCACTTGGGAGGTCCTCTTTTGAAAAGTTGTTACCTCCGGGGTTGGGAGTAGCACAGGGCAGTGGTTCTCAAATTTAAACACCTGTAAGAGAAAAATAGGGTGCTTATTAAAATATAGATTGCTGAATCCACTCCTAGACATTCTCGTTCAGGAGGACTGGGGTGAAGGCCTAAGAATTTGCATTTCCGACCAGTTCCCAGGTGACACTGAGGTTGCTAATATGGCAACAACAATTTGAGAACTCCTGGCATAGGGTGGAAAAAGTTTCACAGATGATTCTTCTATCAACACTCCTGCAGTTGAAGTTTAGATTTATAAAAAGCAGTATTAGAAATGAGGCAAAATTATATGGATCTATGTCTATATAAATTTTCTAAATCCAATTTGAGTTAATATATCCCAGAAACTTGTGGCCATTCTTAATATGTCCTGAAACATTTGGAGAAATATGAGTAAAATTAGCTTTTTGATGTAATTTCTCTCTCACACACATATACTACAGGTTTTACGCTGGTTATAAAAATATTCCTGAATGGCTTCAATACTGGCCAGGCTGGCATCAAAATTAGATTTGTGAGGTGATGCTATTTGAGATTATAAAACTAAGGCCATCTGCAAAGGAAAGGTGGTGGTGTCTACTTAATGATGGCTTTATCATAGCAAACATTATAAAGCTATCTCTTTAATAAAAACAATTAGCCAATTATATATTCCAAAATGATTATCTAAGAAGAAAAGATATTAGCATGCTTAATTAATATTGACTATATAAAACAAAAAGAAAAATAATTTACATCTGTTAAAGTTTTCCAAATATTTGAATCAAAAAAAACACTGAATTTTCTACAAACTGTTAGTAATTAGTTAACCACACTTACTATGCCTTTACTTAGCTGAATATTTGTAAATAAAACTACAAACTAATAACTAATAGTTTTGGGATCATAAGCATATGGTAATAAGCTGATTGTCACAGTTTCCTGTTACAATTCTGGAATCATGTGAATTCTGACTAATAACCAAATACCACTAAAAATATGTTCTCAGCATGCTGATGGATGTATTGGATAATTTTTTTTCCTACAGCAATAGGACATCCTACTTACTCCAAAAAATAACACTTCAGTGTAGCCTAATATGGTGGTGATTTACCCATTGATAACTAGACTAATCAGAATAAAATAAGCCAGAAGTAAATGAAGTTAAATACATAACCAAAATGACAATATTTCTACATTTTTTCCAGTTTTATTGAGGTAAAATTGACAAATAAAATTATAGTATCTTTAAAGTGTAGAATGTGATGATTTCATATATGCATACATTGTAAAAGGATTTCCCCAATCAAGTTAATTAATACATCCATCACCTCACATAGTTTACATTTTTGTGTGTGAGAACGCTTAATATATAAACTCACAGCAAATTTCAATTATACAATACAGTATTATCAACTATAGTCATCACATTATACATTAGATCTCCAGAATTTATTAATCTTATAACTGAAACTTTGTATCTTTTTTATGCTGTCTCCATTTTCCCCACAGTGCCCCTGGCAACCATGATTTTACTCTCTGTTTCTATGAGTTTGTCCAGTATTCCTGGATGATATGATGCTGACATCAGCCGGGTTTTCAATGGCAATAATGACAGGAGCTGACAGCAAAAGCTTCTTACAGGTTCTCTTCAGATTTAGGATGTAAATGCTATCACTTTTCCTTCTGTGGATGTACTGTTCCCTGAAGTCAAGGTTAGTGCCACCCAAGTGGGTTCCTGGTACCAGGAATTTGAGGCCATCCTCTTCTTTCATTTGCAGGACATCAAGAGTTCTAGACATTGTGAAAGTTTCCCTTTAAGTTATGACAGGAATGCAGAACAACACTGTATGGACCCCTCTTGGGGTAGTGCAGAAAGACTCTCATGTTTTTAATAACATTTTCCCCCTCTGGATTACTTTATTAAGAATACAGTATATAATGCATATAACATACAGAATATGTGTTAATTAACTATTTATGTTATCAGTAAGGCTTCTGAGCAACAGTAGGCTATTAGCAGTCAATTTTGGGGGGAGTCAAAAGTTATATGCAGATTTTCAACTATGTGGTGGGGAGTTAGCACCCCCAATTCTCATGTTGTTCAAGTGTCAGCTCCATAGATCTTTCACCTCCTTGGTTAAATTTATTTTTATTTATACTTATTATATTATTCTTTCTTATGCTACTGTAAGTGGATTGTTTTAATTTCTCTTTACATATGTCATTGTTACCATATAGAAACACAACTAATTTTTGTGCATTCTGTATCATACAAATTTACTGAATTCATTTATTAGTCCTAATAGTTTTTTGATGGAGTCTTTAGGGTTTTCTATGTATAAGACCATGCCATCTGCTAACAGAGACATATTACTTCTTCCTTTCTGATTTGGATGCCTTTTTTTTTTTGTCCTTGACTAATTGTTCTGGCTAAATCATCCAGTAATATGTTGAAGTGGCAAGAGTGGGCATCCTTATCTTGTTCCTGATTTTCCTCACCTTAGAAAGCATTTCACTGTTTAGTGTGATGTTATTATGAGTTTGTCATATATGACCTTTATTATGGTTGAGTTACATTCCACCCATACCAAATTTGTTAAAAGTTTTTTTCATAAAAAGATGTTGAATTTTTTTCAAATGCTTTTTCTCTACCAATTGAGATGATCACATGATTTTTATCATTAATTCTGTTAATGTGATATCAAATTTATTGATTTGTGTAGGTTGAACTATCCTTGCATCCCAGATTAAATCCTACTTGATTATGGTGTATGATTTTTTTTTTTTAAGGCTTAAATGCATGACCCTGAGATCAAGACCTAAGCTGAAATCAGGAGTTAGATGCTTAACTAACTGAGCCACCCAGGTGCCCCTATGGTGTATGACCTTTTTAATGTGCTGTTGATTTTTTTTTTTTAAAGATTTTATTTATTTATTTGAGAGAGAATGAGAGACAGAGAGCACGACAGGGAAGAGGGCAGAGGGAGAAGCAGACCCCCCGCTGAGCAGGGAGCCCGATGCGGGACTCGATCCCGGGACTCCAGGATCATGACCTGAGCCGAAGGCAGTCGCTTAACCAACTGAGCCACCCAGGCGCCCTGTGCTGTTGATTTTTCTGTTGTTGTGGATAATACTTTGTTGAGGATCTCTGCTTCTTTATTAGTCAAGCATCTTGCCCTGTAGTTTTCTCATAGTGTCCTTGTCCAGTTTTGGCATCAGGGTGATGCTGGCTTCATAAAATGAGTTTGGATGCATACCTCCTTCTTGAGTTTTGTGGAAGAATTTGAGTAGTATTGTTATTAATTTTTTTAAATGTTTGGTAGAATTCACCAGTACAGTCATCTCTTTGTGGGATTTTCTTTGTTGACATGTTTTTGATTTCTGCTTCAAACTCCTTACTCATGTTAGTCTGTTCAGATTTTCTACTTGGAAATCATGAACTATCTTGTATGACCCTTCACATTCAGGCTATATGTGTTCTTAAAGCTAGCTGGTATGAGTCTCTTGTAGGCAGCATAGAGTTGGGTCTTTTTTCTTTTTGAAAAATTTTAATCTGTGCATCCACTTTATGTCTTTTGATTAGAAAATTTAGTCCATTTATTTTGAAAGCGATTATTGGTAAGTATGAGCCTGGAGGGGAGAGCTATGAGAAATGCTCATACATCTGTTTAGAAACTGCTTCTTTGTTTACTATGGTCCTATGGCTGAGCCCTGTTGGTTCTTAGAGCTAGGTGTTTTGGGGAACTGCCCCTCATGTGGTAGCTTTAAATTTAGGGTGCTAGATGTGTGATATAACCCTTGAGTTCAGGGTTCTTCATTGTAAGACCCTGTGCGCACTGAGGGTGTTATTTATGGCCACAGTGTGTCTATCTTTCTTACTTGTTTTGATACATTCCTCAAAGTGTAGGAGTCAGTCTGTTAGTTTCTGGATTACTCTCAGGATTGATTCATGTGTAGCTATATATACATAGTACATCCATGGGAAGAAGGAAAGTCAGGAACCTCCTGTCTTGCCATCTTGGTGATGTCTCCCAAAGTGATCATATTTTTATAATGCCAAAATGTCTCTGCTTCAAAATATGTGGCTCTTGTTAAAAGATTTCATTATTTTACTTCATTTTATCTTGCATTTGCATTTATTTTGCTTTTTTTTCTTTTTTAAAGATTTTATTTATCTATTCATGAGAGACAGAGAGAGAGAGAGAGAGAGGCAGAGGGAGAAGCAGGCTCCCAAGGAGCAGGGAGCCTGATGCGGGACTCGATCCCAGGACCCCGGAATCATGACCCCAGCCGAAGGCAGACGCTCAACCATCTGAGCCATCCAAGCGCCCTATTTTGTTTTTTATTATTTGGTTAGGAGTCCCAATTTTAGGGACCAACACAAGTTCGAGTTTTTTTAAAAATTTGGTTTCTCATGCTCTTGTTCATTTGACACCCTATGCAACTTTAATAATTTTATACATATGCATAATCTGTTTTCTGGCAACTGAATCATCTCTGAAATTACATTTTCCTTTTTCCTCAACTATAAGGCATCATTTTCTTTAGAATCTGCAGATGTCATCAAATTAAAGAAAATATGGCTTTGGTACCACAGAACACTTAAATCCGGCTTCAAAATGTTACTCCCAGTGCTGTGCAAATTGCCAAAATATAAATTCATTCTGTTTAATATGTTATCAACTTAACAGATGGTATTCATGTGTGGGCATCCAAAAGACCATAGATGAGCATCAAGTATGTATGTCTGAAAGTAGAACTTCAGGCCAAGAATGCTGAGGCTGTTACCTTTTTTGAATATCTGCACCTCAGTGTCAATGACTCTGAAATCAGGAGCAGTAAAGAGGTGAATGAAATCCTTCATAATAAGCGGCATAATATGGAAAATCTGCAACTGATCTCACATTCTTCACCTACATATTTTTTAAAGCATTTTTAAAAAACATCTTGGTATAAGCGGAAGTTGTTCACATAAGACGAATGATTGTGTTGAGAAAGCAATTGAATAACATTTCATATATGGCATATAAAGCTTGTAAGGCAATTTTCAAAAAATATATAAAAATGTTGGGTTGTGTTGCCTGTATAATTGTGAATTATGGGTTTTTAAAAAACACAGCAGAGGAGGTCCTGGGTGGTTCAGTCGACTGAGCTTCCGACTCTTGATTTCAGCTCAGGTCATGATCTCAGGGTTGTGAGATCGAGCCCCACACCAGGCTCTGCACTGAGCGCAGTGTCTGCTTAAGAATCTCTCTCTCCCTGTACTCGTTCCCTCACTCACAAGTGTGCATTCTCTCTCGCTCTCTCAAATAAATCAATAAAATCTTTAAAAACACAATAGAAAGCATATATTGAGTATGTTTTTACAAATATCATTTTCAAGCTAGCTTGAAAGTGGAACTTTCAACTTCTGCTTTTTATAAATGGAAATCTGGAGCACATAAATGCTAAGAAAATTCTCAAGGTCTTCTGTGAATTAGAGTAGTCCTGAGGCTAACACTTGGTTTAGGACTCCCAAAGTAATATTTTTCCCATTATTACTTGAATAACTAAAAAATATTTTGTGGACCTCTACTTATAAGGTTTCTGCAGGTGCAGCTGGAAACAATCTATTTCAATAGAGGGAATTAAAGATAAGTACAAGTTAAGAGGCACAATTTCTCAACGGATTAATAGTGATGGCCATGGATCCACAATGACTTAGGTTGGATCGCACCGTTGCCACATAACAGCTTTGTAACTTTCTGCAATTTATTTGGTTTGTATGTACTTTCATTACTTTATCTGTTCAATGAGGACTTTAAAAACAATTGCTTTATGGGGCATTAAATAAGTATACACATTGAAGCATATACTGCAATGCCTGGAACAAAGCAACATTCAATTATCCATCAGTATCATTTGCCAGTGGGCTAAACTTGAAATTATTATCTCCATTTCATAGATAAGGAAACTAAAGGTTTGAAGTTAAAAAATTCACCCAAGGTCATACAACTAGTAATTGCTGGGGCCATAATTTGAACAGGGAAATAACTAACTTCAAAGATTATGCTGGACCATCTGCTACACCAACTACAAGATTGGTCTTCCCTCTAGTTCACTTCAAGCTATTTATATCAATCCAGGGAAGCTATTGAGCCCTGGCTCGCAAGCTATTCTAAGTAGATTTGCCTGGTTCGTGTTCCAGATTGTGCCAGATGCCGAGGTTCAAGGCCAGAAACTGCACAGAAATGGGGATGCACTTTTCTCAAATCATGCTGCTTTTGTTTTCAGTTACATTAAATCCATTCAGTTCTCTGCTCAAGGTCTAGATTAATATGCAGTATAGAATGAAGCTGATAATCTAGTATTCATAGAAATGTAGAAAACTCTATGTATAAAGCATGTGAGAGTATAATAACTTTCTATAATTCCATAACTACAAAGCCAGGATAATTAGGGCTTTTAAAGGTTGATCTTTCCTAAACAAAATTTCCATAACTGTTTAGAATATTTCAGAAAACTATTAAGTGATAATGATTTCTGTCCAAGTAAATGTATAACTATAGCTTTTATAATAATACTACCTAAGTCATGTGAAAAACTATCAAGAATGTTTTGTGAAGAGATTACATAGAAAGAAATTTATTGATTAATATAACTGTATAATCTAGAAAAGTTTTATTGCAGCCTTATCTATAATGGCAGTATTTTGGAAACAACTGTCCACCAATAAGAAAATGGATAGATAAAGAAATCTCTTTATTATAATTATCTATAATAGTGTACATAAATGAACTAGAGCAAAATATATTGATGTTCACAAATCATACAAAGAGAATACTGAATAAAGAAAGCTAGTGACTATTACCACTCAAATACCAAAAGTACTATGTACTTTTATGTATGTATAAATACATACATAACAGATATAATAATATGCTTCAGAATAATACATAATAAATTTTAAAATAGTTTTCATCACTTTTGGGGGAAGAAAGTGAAGTAGGATGATGACAGAATGCCATGGGAAGTAAAACTGTATTCATAATATTATACTTTTTAATATAAACTAATACAAAATGTTAACACTGACTATACCTAGATATTTTATACTAGCATATTATTATCTTATTTTTTGGTTTTGTATACTTTTTCTATAAGTTTGTGATACTTCAAATAAAATATTAAAAATATTACTTACAATCAGGTAATATATATCTACACTCAAACTTTTCAACATTTTCATATTATTTTGTTTCAGTGATTTAAAAAAAAAATGTGCTCTGATAAACTTTACTCCTCAACTTTCCCTGATTTTCTGTATCTGAAAAAGGTAAGAGAAATTTTGTATGAATCCCCTGAAGAAATCTTATATTTTCTTCACCAGCCAGAATTCCTTTTAGTTTGAATTCCCCAGATAATTTCCCTTGCACTTTATTTGTGTTTCCTGTGGACCAGTCATTTTTATAGCAGCAGTATTCATTACGTTGATCCCTGACCATGTTACAGCACAGTTTTTTTTTTAAAGTAGTTTGTGTTGGCATGCAGGCAAACAACAGAAGGGAATTCTCTTGGGCTCTTCTCTCTATTCCCTCACAGTACAAGAAAATAAAAATTTCCCACCTTTCTATAAATACCTTTATTAGAATCCAGTGGAAGAGGTATTAGATTGTTTTTTAACTCCAAAAGGCAGAATTAGGGCCAATGGTTATAAGTTTTATAGAAACACTTTTTTATTATTATGAGAAAGAACATTTTTTTGCAGTTTTATGACAGATTGTAACTGGTTTTCATTTGAGGCATTCAAGATTCTATTGTTAAGAAAGAGAATGAATGACAGCTCCTCTCCCCAACACGAACCTCCCCACATTCTCACAAAGACATACTTCTGGTATGGTGTAGAAGTTAATCCTGCATTGTGTCAGAGACTGAGCACAATGATTGCCAAAGTACTTTTAAGTATATAGTTCTTTTTGCAAATACAAATTTTAGACACCAATACAATTGTTCATTTCCAGAAAGGTAAGAAAATAATACTAATTGATAGGGGCTTTTTGTATACTAATTTCATTTAATTTTAGAAAAATACATCATCATTTTGTATTTCTGGAGACTACTTATTTTTCACTTTTGTAGCACTAAAAGACAGTGTATATCATTACCACCTTGTTTTTCAAGAAAATAATCTTGATATCTTTTGAGTAATTGACAACCTATTACTTAAATAATTAGCATTCTGAATATTAATCTCATTAACCAATTCTTTTTTTAAAGATTTTATTTATTTATTTTTTAGAAAGCGAGCGAGAGAGAAACAGCATGAGAGGGGAGAGGGTCAGAGGGAGAAGCAGGCTCCCCGCCGAGCCGGGAGCCCGATGTGGGACTCGATCCCAGGACCTTGGGATCATGACCTGAGCCGAAGGCAGACGCTTAACCATCTGAGCCACCCAGGCGCCCTCTCGTTAACAAATTCTAAATCAGTTTGTTTGTAATAACATGGAAGAAAGATTGCCATGTGTTTTTTTTTTTCCTTTTTGTCTTCTCATTTCATTTGATGGTACGCATTTATCCTCAATGACTCTAGAATATGTTTATTTCTAGTTCAATTTTGTGTCTTGAATAATGCGCTGTGTCATATATTTATTTGTCAGACTTTCAGATTATTTTTATAAGTGAGGGATGAATTAATATATGGGAAATAAACCAGATATTAGGAGCACAGAGGCACAGACTGATTTCAAGTCCCAGATCTCCCATTAGCGAGCTGGAATGTGGACAAGTTCCTAAAGTTCTCTAATCCCCAGTGTCCTTAGCGAAACAGAACTAGTTCTTGTACCTACCTTATAGAACTGAGTAGATTAAATATGATTAATGCATGGATGGCCACTGAGTAGGCTAGATATAAAGTTTGGGAAATAAAGTTTATTTCACTCTTTCTTGGTCATCCATATGGGCTCATGAAAATATAGGCTATTAAGACAGAGTTTAATATATTGAGAGTAGTAGCATACAGGAAAAGGCAAAGACAGCAACTGTGTACTCGACCTAACGTACATCCCACGGCTTAACCTTGAATATCCTCCTGCTTGCATATCCTGTCTCTAGATAGATATAGATAGTGACGTATACATTACAGTAGGGCTTCCCTGAGAATTTGGAATATAGAAGGAACCATAGAGTAAAGTTGGGTCTTGAAAGCACCATCTGAGTAAGCAGGATGGTCACCAGATCATGCAACCATGGACCAGTCTGTATATAATGTTTGGTCTCCCTTATATCCTCAGAAGTTAAGACCTGTTCCATATAGGTTCTTCATTCTTTCCTAATGGTTTTACTTATAGTCAAGATTTCTCATTAGAAGTAGAAGAATGAACAGGAGGAGTATTTTTTTGTTTATTTCTATGGTTTTCTTTTTGCATCAAACACAATCTAATATATTTAGATTAAAAAGGGAAATTGCTTCTTTTCATGTACAGACTTTTCACAACTTTCTTCTTTGAAAACTCTGCATTCCAGATTCCTAAATATTTTCAAAATCCTCATGATTTACACTCTTCTCTTCCCATTAAATATTAATTAGTCATATTCTATGTATAAGAATCTAACACATAAACAGTCAAAAAGAGTGGGCTAGCATTATAATGAAAACAAAAATTTCTCCTTAGAAATTATTATACCATATGTTAAATTGATGAATTTTACTATGTATTATCAATACTAAGATTTACCTTTGGGTTTGATCCTTGGTGACCCAAAGTCCATGTACAATAAGAACCCATAGCAAATCTTTTATCAGACACAAATATGGTATTGTTCCTTACTAATGCTCTTGGATTTCACTTGGCATCCTACCTTATCCCATCCAAATCCCGTCATTTCTCCAGCTTAACCAAATCTTTTCTATATGCTCCCCATTTAACACAGAGTTTAACAATAGCTCTATAGATTATTGATTCTTGGTCATTCAGGATCCTTCAGATTCAAGAGTTGTTATTAATACAATAATGGAAATAACTCTTGGTAGAGCTGCCTTAAAAAAATGTGTACAAAAGAACTTTTACTAATGTATCTTTCCCCAAACCTTCCAAAAGACTGAATTCAGCCACTATACCTTTAAGGGCTACAAATTTCTATATACAGCTCAACGTCTTGCTTCCCTGGCTAAACCTTAACACCTTAGATCCTAGTCTTTGCTGTATCCTGTAGTTTTTATGTTATTAAGTTCAAGTTCAAGCATGCTGATGTTTGAGCCTGCAGTTTCATCAACATGGGTCTTGGATTAACACCCTATTGATCTCTGGATCTCTCCTTCTTAACTTCAGGTTCCCTCTCCTTCCGTGGACTTCACCACATATTCTCAACTTCACCTCATGTGATATGAAATACATGCCTGTGTCATGAAATTGCTATGTAGTTGTTGTATAGCTATATCAATTCTTGCATGTTCAATATTCTTTTGTTTGGATGGTTGCATAGAAAATATTTAGTTTAATTAATGCATGCTGTAAGTTAAAGTAATTTTTCATATAGCTTATTGATATTTGAATACCTTATATGCAAACATTATTACCTGTTAATTTACCACCAACTTGTTGAAAGATGGTAAAAATCTTGCTGTTTATTTTGTAAGACTTCATTATGCCATTAACCTTCTACTCCTTCAGGCCACTAGAAAAAATTTCCTTAGTTAAATCACTCTTGTAATAATGCCTAAAAAGGAAAACTGATTTGTAATATGCCTCACCAAAAGTTCACTAACAGTAAATTATTTTCTAATGCTTGTGTTTTGCAAATGTTTGCATAAATATGTCCATAGAATATGTAAACACTGATTTTTAGCTTGAGGGTTTTTGCCTTCTGAATTGAAAATATTTAAGGAAATCTTATATAAAATTTGATCTTTGAAATATTTTATCACCCTATTTTATCTGTGTTATGTATAAATACAAAAAGACAAGAAACAAATAAAACAAAAAAGCTGAGGTATTCAATACTTACCAATTAAAAAAAGAAATCTAACTCTTTTAATTATTGTGACAGTTTTAAAAATAACATCTTTTGTAATGCATTAAGTGGTTACCATGGTGAATGGTCCTTTTACTAATATTCTGTTGATATAAACTATATATGTACTATTTGGGGAAAATGGTTCTATTCCATTAAATGTCTTGATTTTAAAAAATAAAATACAAATGTTTATGATGACGGTCATGATGATAATTTGAGGAATAACAATTATGGCCATGAATGATTTCCCTCAGACATTGAAATATTCATGTACCATTTCACAGCTGTGAAAATTATAGTGATATACAGAATGAAAATATCTGTAAAGCCTTAAGTTAAATATTCTAAGCCATATCAATGGAGAAAGATTGATTAGAAAGTTTAATGATGTTTGGTTTCAAAAACGGCTTAACTGAAATTTTTTTTACGATTCATTTTTAAAACTTCAACTCATCGTATCTTTAGAAATAATAAATAGTTATTATACATTCTGTTTATTCTTGAACCAATCATTTGTTTTATGACTTCTATCCAATAAGATAAAAGGACACCTACATTGGGAGCTCTAAGTTATTGTAGAAGCATGACTTTGGAAAGGAAAGTCATAAATATATAGCTTAAATTAAATATAAGACAATTTGCCAGATTTTCACACTAATGTAATTTAATCGTGATAGTTTCTTAATTAAAAAAATTTAGAAAATCAGGTTTAACACTAAACAAATTAGTGGAATAGAAAAGAGTAAAAGGCAAAAAAAATCTTCTCTTCAGTGGTAACACTTTTTTTTTTTTTTTTTTTTTTTTAGTGGTAACACTTTTAAATGTCTTTCCTGGTTGTTTTTTTTGACCACTCACACATTTTTAAGGCAAATGACATGATACTAAACATATTGTTTTTTAAGTGCTCTTTTAAAACAATAACAATATGTAATAAAACATCACATATTTTTGATGCTAACAGATGTGTAGTATGTCTGTATTTGGCTGTACTGCAATCGCTTCACAATCATCTCTTGGTTTTTTTGTTTTTGTTTTTTTAAATATTTATTTATTTGACAGAGAGAGAGACACAGCGAGAGAGGGAACACAAGCAGGGGGAGTGAGAGAGGGAGAAGCAGGCTTCCCGCAGAGCAGGGAGCCCAATGCGGGGCTCGATCTCAGGACCCTGAGATCATGACCCGAGCCGAAGGCAGACACTTAACGACTGAGCCACCCAGGGACCCCCCATCTCTTGGTTTTTAGATAATTTCCCATCTATCTCTATTTTAAACAATGCTACAATAAATATTGTTTACCTGCTCCTTTGTGTACCTCTACATTGGTGTTCTAAAGATAAATTCTTGGATTTGGAAATGCTGGATGAAATAGTTTCCATTCTTCTGGATTCAGCCCTGACATATAAAGATCTTGGAAGTCATCACTTCCAATCTCAGAACAAGAAAATAGGCTGAGCAAACTGAAAATGAACAACTTCTCTTGGATACCTCAGAGAACTGAGGTTGCAGAGCGGAGCACTACTCTGAAATCTGTAGATACATGAAACTCTAGAGTCCTAGTTGCTATATGCTTACCTATAGCAGAAGCTGCTAAGCCATAACCTGGTAAAAACATTGCATGCTATGAGCACCCATCTGGCTCAGCGGTAGAGCATACGACTCTTGATCTTGGGGTTGTAAGTTTGAGCCCACATTGGGTATGGAGATTACTTAAAAAAATAAAATTTTGAAAGTTAAAAAAAGAAAAACCACACTGTGGGGTACCTGGGTGGCTCAGTTGGTTAAGTGTCTGACTATTGGTTTTGGCTCAGGTCATAATCTCAGAGTTGTGGGATCAGGCGCCCCCCCCAAAAATCGGGCTCTGTACTCAGCGGGGAGTCTGCTTGAGATTCTCTCCCTCTCCCTCTGCCCCTCCCCTCCTCTCTAAAATAAATAAATAAATCTTAAAAAAATTTAAAAAATAAAAAAGCATGTTGCATGTTAGTTATAACAAATTGCTGGAGGCTGAGTGTGGACTGGCCTGGGAGTGAGAAACTGCTGAGGTTGCAATTTTATGGTGTGCAATGGTAGAGAGGAAATAGGTCATGTGGTACACTTTGATGGGTTTTATATTCAGGAAACACATCAGGTTCTCACAGTAAAGGGCCAAAAGATCCCCTCATAGCTGTGATGCAGATGAAGAAATGGAATTGAAATAGAGACAGAATATTCTCCATAGAATAGCTAATTCTCCAGGGTTTGGGGGGAAGAAAAAACAAAAAAAACCTTTACCAGGGCTTTATCTCATCTGAAGGAAGAGCATATTCCTGACACCAGAACTTCCAGCATATTGTCCTATCTAAGGGGAGGGGGAAAAAAAAGCTAAGAAACACTTGTGAAGGTCACTGCCAAGGAACACAGTCCCATTTTTAAAATATTGTTTAATCACAAGATTATTGAAGGCTGTCCTCCCCACTCCTTACACCGTCCCCCCAAAGAAAAGAACACACACTGGTGAGTAATTGTCATTGCTAATGCCACAGTAATGGGTTTAATTGATCTTCTCTTTCTGTTCCACTGTGTGGCACTTTTACCTTTTCCAAATCTATCACAAACTTATTCCAATAATTATAAGAAGAACGAATAAGGGAGTGGAGAGTGTTTTGGACAACTCCATTCCATCCATTCAAAAAGGAATTACGATTAGGTCAATAGCATCAAATTAAATAAAGAATGGAAAACTATAATATTAAAATTGTTTTCAGTAAGTACCTTTTCCAACTTCTCACTGCACGAAAGAGAATATTTTTGCTAAAAATGTATGAAGTTAGGGAGATTTGAATAGAGGTTACCTCGTTCCTTAGAAGTTCTCAATGTCATCCAGAGCTGTTTTTCTACTCAATCCCTCTTTTGTTGCCATGCACATATGTTTTTCTGATACTTCAGTTATTTTATGAGTGCAAATGTTCCAATGCCTGTCATTCTGATGTTAAAATTAGTGTAATCATCAAACTTTATAAAAAAATTTCTTTTCCTTGGCATTCTATTCAATAATTTCCAACGACTTCAATATTTGACTGACAGTAGCTACGTAGTTCCATTTATTTGTGAGTCATAAGAATCTTAATGTCAGAAATTAGTATGACTGTAATGGTAGAAAATTTATCTTATAGATATATTTTAAAAATATTTTTAGTATTTCATACCCAGAAAACTTTCATGCAGTTATTTTTCTAATACTTCATGTCATTTATTAAAATGTGTACCAGTGAAGCTTAAATTTCATATTCTAATTAGTCAACTAACAGTTATAATAACCAATAATTCTTGGTTATTGGTAACAAGAATATACACGATGTGGCTACCTTCATGTGTGGGAAAGTAAAAAAGAGCAATATAAGATTTTTAAAGAAATTCTTAATTTGTATAATAGCCTCTCATTCAAACTGGGCAACTTTTAAGAAACAGTTATGAAATATTAAGTCTTCCAGGACCTTGGAATTTATTCAGTGAATCCTGTCGCCTGGTATAAAACTATCAGAGTCACTCATACCCTTTCTCTTTAAATACCTTAATCAATGATAAACCTACTCCTTTACAGGACAGTCTAGTCCATGTATTGACACATTTTGATTTTAGGAAGTTTTTTTTTTTTGTAATGAGCTTTCTATTGTTTCCTTCTCATTTTTTCTTTTTCTCCCCAGCACGAACATCTTCCTTCCTTCCTTCTTTGCTTGCTTCCTTCCTTCCTCCCTCCCTCCCTCCCTATCTCCCTTCCTTTTTGTCTCCTTCCTTTCCTTCTTTCTTCCTTAACTTTTTGTTTTTCTTCCACAAATACATACCAAAATCTTCCTAGGTACTAGGCATCATGATAGGTGCTACAGATAATGGTGATTAAAATATAACCTCTCTTTCCCAAAACTTCAGCCCGCTTGTGGAAAGAGACATAATGATCAGTAAAATACAGTTCCTTTTACAGAGGCCATGTGAGCACACCAGAAAGGCAGATAACTCAGTTACAGAAGGGGAAACAGGAGAAATAGACATTGTGTCTCTTCTAAATCTTGAAACTTACCCTAGATGTATGTGGATAGGAAGGAAAGCTGTTTTAGAAACAGGATGTATCATGTGTAAAGCCATTGAAGAAGGGGCCAAATACAATTCCTAGATTTAATTTTAGCAATCAATAGTGCATATTTCAGTTTTCAATAGTCATATATGGCTAATGGTTAATGTATTAGAGAGCATAGATGTAGAACATTTCCATCACCAGAGAAAGTTCTTTTCAACAATTTTGGCCTAAATTTTAACCTTGTAATTGCTCTGTATTTTCAATACCAATCAGCTTTCCCAGTGAGTTCTTGCTGTAGTATCCAACAATCTTTCCATTTTATGGGGACCTACAATTCATTAATCTTGCTTTTATAAATTTCCACTCCTCCCATGCTCTCATTTTCTTTCTTTCCCAGTTTAAACATTATGGTCAATTATTCTCACATATTGAGTGTGGTCTCAGCTTCCTTATGCCCGTGTATTGCTTCTTTGCTTTCCATATTTGCTTGATAAAACCACAATTGCAATTATCCAACTCTGCCTGTACCTACATTTGAACTACACAAGCTGACCAACCTGAAGAAAACCATACAGTCATGCGAACTGCTCACACATTAGTCTATGATCACTAATTACAGGCAACTTTTTCATGATGACTCACAATCATACTCTATTCCTCTAGTCCATTACTTTCTCATTCTCTTGGATAACTATTACATATGTTCTCCAAATTTCCTCAAACCTCTGCTTACATCTTGACTTATTCCACTCTGAAAACAAAACCAATCAGAAAAGAACTTTGAATAGATTTCTCTACCAGGTCTACCAAGGCACCTGCATTACGTTCTGTTCTCTCTTCTATTATTATGGATGAAGTCGCTGTGCTTAAAATGAATGCCAGGATTTTCACTTGCTTACTAGAGATCATTCTTTATCATTTACTCAAGGACTTGAACAAAATTTTTATGATCTCTCTCTTGAATTGTCAACCTTTCCCTCTCCTCCAGAGCTTTCATGCAAATAACTCTCATATTTAAAATGGAAATCCACTTGACCCCATGGGCTTCTATAATTGCTCCTCTACTTCTCAATTTTGTTTGTAGAAAAGACTCTTCAAACAAGTTTTCTGTGTTCACACTTTTCATTTCCTTTTCTATTGTCACCTGAACCCACTCCAAATAACCATTCACAGTCATGACGCTGCTGAAATTGTTCTTAATGTCATAAAAAATCTCCCTATCGCTAAACCCAATAATCAATTCTCATTACTCTAGTCAGTACACCTCACAACAGCATTTGACATGATTGATCAGTTTCACTCGCTCTCTCGTTCTTTCTCTCTCTGCTTCCAGAACAAAGCAATTTTTAATTTCTCTTCTTATTTAATTTTCCTCAGTCTTTGCTGGTTCTCCTTCATCTTTCAGGTCTTTAAGCTCTGCACTACTCTAAGAATAAGTTGTTAGGCTCTTCTCTTTTCTGCAGTCTCCCCCACCTCCCCACTACTTATTTGTGAACCTGTCCAATTTCTTGGCTCTAAACAACATCTATATGCTGACAACTTCCACATTTACATCTTCACCCAAGAACAATCTGGCTGCCTATATGATTTCTACACTTTGATGTTTAATAGGCATCTTGAACTTAATATCAAAGTCAACACCTGCTTTTCCTCCATAAATCTGCTCTATTCATTATCTCTTGGTTCTCTTATCCTATCCTTATCATTTATTGTTTTTCTATCAGGTTGGCCAGGTTTCTATTCTTTAAACATTCCCAGCACATTCTTACCTTCTGGCTGGGACACACTTTATATAGATTTACACTGTCTTGCTCTCTCACCTGTGGCTAGGTCTCTGCTCAAATGCCAGCTTCTCAGTGAGACCTCCTCCTTAACATTCTATATTTTTCCTGATTTTTTTTTCTTTAAAGCATTTATCAACATGCTACACATTTTTACATTTTTAAAAGATTTTTCATGGAGAAAGAAATATAAATGTTATGAGGTGTACATATTTCTCTATTTTGTCATCTGCGTGTGAGAAGAAGCGTATGTATAGATATTCTTTGACAGTGAATGCTGCTGATTGGTCCCTTAAAACAATTTATTTTTTGTTCCTGGGCTCATTTTTTTTTTTTTTTTGCCTCCTCTACATCTGTATTTAACTTTTTGTTATCTGGATCCTGAATAGGATAGCAGCCCCTTTAACTATGCAGAGTAATACCCTCTAAGCCTAGATGGAAATATACTAAGATTGCAAAAAGAAGGAGTGGCCAGAAAATAGGAGGAAACCCAAAGAGTAATGCATCAAGAATCTAAGGAAAAATATTGCTTAAAGATGGAAGGAAGGTGACCAGTTTCTTCAAATAAATAAACTGCAGGGAAATAAAAGGATAAGAAGAGAGAACCTATAGATTAATAATGACTTAAGAGAAGAAGATTTATTACACTACTATACCTTTGTATATGTTGGAAATTTTCCATAATAAAAGTTGAAAAATATGGAGGAGACAGTGATGAACATTCCACTGAAATATATTTAGGGAGACTAAAACGTATGCACTGTATTTCATGTCACTTTATTGGAGTTATATAATAGAGCAATGGCTGCATTAAAGTTAATAAGGTGTGAGTGGTAAAGAAAACAAACAGAAATATGGAGTAGATAAATGAGGCAACACAGCACTTTGGAAATATGCCTTAAATTGCTTTTATTCCTGCAACCAATATCCATGTGGAGCACAATACGTATGTTCACCAAGTACATGAGGCAGAATGTATAGTTGCTAAAAAACAGAAAATAAAGATGATTTTTGAGATGCAGGGTCAGTTGTTAATAAATCAAGAGATAGATAGGGAGACTGGGTATCTTATGTTTAGCCAGAAGAATGGATTTCATTTTTATCCCCATTTCCTACTTTCTGGCTGGGGGAAGCAGAACACAATTTTAGAAAAAGATAAACAGAGAGTCCATTTGATTTTTTTCACACACCTGCTTTCCAATGTTTAAGATATCTAAAAAAAAAAAAAAAGGAACCCTGTGACCACCACCATTTTTCAGGTTGCAGTTAGAAAATGGTAACTATTATGTACATAACACATCAATGGATGTAGGGACTACAAGAGAGATATTGGCATGATGTGTTTAGTCATAAAAGGATTTTGGTGCCAGGAGAGCAATTGAGAAGATCCATAGGTTTTCATGGGCTCAGGAGGGCTTCTAGGTCAAAGGTTTTATAACAAGTTTAGCTGGTTGGGGACAGGCAATGGTACACACATCGGTGAAAGGGCCTCTCCCAGAAGATGGCATGGCTCTCTTTTTTTTTTTTTAAAGATTTTATTTATTTATTTGACAGAGAGACACAGCGAGAGAGGGAACACAAGCAGGGGGAGTGGGAGAGGGAGAAGCAGGCTCCCCGCAGAGCAGGGAGCCCGATGCGGGACTCGATCCCAGGACACTGGGATCATGACCTGAGCCGAAGGCAGTCGCTTAACCAACTGAGCCACCCAGGCGTCCTGGCATGGCTCTCTTATTTGACATTCTCCAGACTGCCTCAGAGCCTTTTCTATTTTTGGAAGAGGGTGACATGGATAGTAGGTCACAGCATTTAACAAGGGAAGGACCAACGCTTCCCAAACACTGTGCCGCTGTCTTCCGTGGGTCCATGACTTCCCTTCCTACACTCCTCCCTCACTTCTGAATATCAAGCCTGGAACCTGAGGCATGGAAAATTTTAACTAGACTGTGACTAATTTATACATCACAAATTGAATCATTAATCACTGGATTGGACTAAATTTAACTGAAAGCAGTTATCTGTCATTAGACAGACTGGGGACTCAGAGTCAAATATTAAAAATCAGCTCTAAAAATAAAGAATAGCCCAATTTCTAAATCTGAACTAGTGAATGAACTAGTTAGTTATGTCTCTTTGAGAAAGCAAGAAATAAGTTGTGATATCCATAAGGTAATTTGGCATTAGGGGTTGGATCAAGATAAATATTTTATTTAATTCAGGAGATAATCATGTTTAAGAGCCGATGAGAAAGCTCCAATTGAAAGAGATCTTGAATATTCAAGAGGAATAAGAGATTGTGTTAATTTAAGTTTCTGACAAGGCATGAAAAAAATTACAGGAAATAAACATGAAATTATTGCCATTATGGGAGCTGGCAAGATGGGCTTAATATAAGCAGGTTAATAGGTAGCCAAATAAGAGAAAATATTTGATTTTGTGGCCACCCAAATCCATCTTAGGAGATTAAAACTATTTTACTAAATATCTTCTGAACCAATTTGCTGTTAATTCTTATTGGACTATTTTTCAATCTTAAAACAAAAGGTTGAGGGAATGAATAATAGAAATGTTATATAATTCAGTAGGGATATTTTAAGGCATATTTATTTTTCATATTTTATTTTGCATCATGCATATGCAATACATGCACAAATATGAATTTTGGAAAGTTCTGCAAATATAAAGAAACAAATATTAATACATCCTGTTTTTTAATTTGAGTGATGGTTAAACAGATGTATTCAGTTTGTGTATTTATTAAGCTATGTACTTATGATAAGTGCACATTTTCAAATGTGGATTACATGTCAATAAAATGTTTGAACATTCAATACTAACTTCCCAGCTCAGAGCAGTCACATTTACCATAATTAATATTTGGTATTTTTTCTATGAATGTTTTATAGAATAAATAGTAATCTTTATCAGAGGCTAGCAAACTATGGACTGGAGCCAAATCCAGTTACTGATTTTTTTTCTGTTAATGTAAGTTTTATTGAAACAGAACCATACCACTTTTTTTCTTTTTTTTTATTATTATGTTATGTTAATCACCATATACCACATCATCAGTTTTTGATGTAGTGTTCCATGATTCATTATTTACGTGTAACACCCACTGCTCCATGCAGAACGTGCCCTCTTTAATACCCATCACGAGGCTAACCCAGCCTCCCATCCCCCTCCCCTCTAGAACCCCCAGTTTGTTTTTCAGAGTCCATCGTCTCTGTTTTTGGCTACCTTTGCCTTACGGCAGCAGAGTTGAATAATTGTAAAAGACATTTTTTGGCCCACAAAGCATAAAATATTTACTATCTCACCCTTTACAGAAAAAGTTTGCCAATTCCTGCTATACATTCAGTTCTTTCTTTTTTTTAACTAAATGTAATATATCATGTGTATATGAATACATATATATTTAATTTAGCTGCATCATATTTACCAAATATAATTTATTTAGTTATTTCCCAAATTATGGAAGTTGTTTTTAATTTTTATATTTTATCTCTTTACTCATGACATTTGGTCTAAATTTCATAATATTTTCCTAGGATATATTCTGAGAAGGATAGACATTAAAACAAAGGGCACAACCACATAAACCTTCTGAGTATGTATTAGTAAATTGATTTCCCTATACATTCCACCTGTGTGTTTCCCATCAGCAATCATACAAATATTCAGGAACCATTTACATTGTTTTCTGCAATGAGTATTATAATAAAAACACCCTTATTAAACATGATACGGTTTGTTAGTTAGGTTAAAAATAATTTAAACTAGAAAGTCACAGAATTGCAATATATACATAACCTGTAATGTCTATTTTTACAGAAATTAGGTAACGATGTATCATTCACCAATATTTTAATTTTGGTCCAGGCACTTACCTGGCTTTGATCATAATTTGCTTTTTTTACCTTCCATAAAAATATCACAAATATATTATCTACAAGTTTTAGTTATATTCTTCCCCAGTTCATTTAAAACTTGAATATATGTTTGAAGCAATCCTGGTTTTAGAATAATTTGAATATTTACAATTTTACCGTAAAATTTCCACAATACTTTTGACCAAACCTTATTTGACACCTTTTAAAAAATGAATGAGAAAATTAGTCTTTCCAAAACATTCAACTCAGTTTCCATAGAAACAAAGCTCTCTTATCTCAGCCATAGATCATGGTTTAAATAATAGTTAATCAATGTATGTAATTTGCATTTATATTTGAAATAAGGGGTGCCTGAGTGGCTCAGTTGGTTAAGCCACTCTTGGTTTCTCTTGGCAGACTCTGGGTTTCAGCTCAGGTCATGATCTCAGGGTCCTGAGATTGAGCCAGGTGGCAGGCTCTGCACTCAGTGGAGAGTCTGTTTGAGATTCTCTCCCTCTCCCTCTGCCCCTCTCACTTGTGCTCTCTCTCACTCTCTCTAAAACAAACAAATAAATCTTAAAAAGAAAAAAAGGAAAAAGTTAAAATCTACCAACTACTGATAAGTATACCACTTAGTGGAACATTCTAGTGCTTAACCTTTTAACCATGATAATTCTACATTCAGTGGGTATCAATAACTATATTTTACAATTAAGGTAGTAGGCTTTACATTGACTAATTTTTTATGTTAACTAAGTCATTTTTCAAGTTCTTAATAGGTTTTGAATAATATGTATATATATATATGTTTGTGTGTGTGCAATGCTAATCAACCTTTTTAGAAATATATTTCTCCCTTTGCTCTACTCATTTTCATTTTGAGATCATCTAGAATTTTATTTCCAAATTATTACTTTTTGAAAAATTTTCATCAATTAGTTAGGCTCAACAAGTCTTAGTTTATTTTCCAATATCATTTCTTGTATCTCAGGCTGTTTCTAGATTTTCTAAAATGTATCTTTAGTTATAATATGGTGAAAATATAAAACAATGTTGTTTTAATACATGAAAATAAATGAATGACATTTTGTTCAACAAAACTAATGACACTTTGGGGTTACATGTATGAGTTTAATGAGCTGTGCATATATGTGTCTGTTTGCAAACATGTAGCTGTATTTTAAAATAATACAATGGCATATGCTTAAGGATGATAGTAAAATAACATTAGCCCTCATAATATTTGTCAAATATGTTATGTGAGGGGTGCCTGGGTGGCTCAGTTGTTAAGCGTCTGCCTTCAGCTCAGGTCATGATCCCAGGGTCCTGGGATCAAGCCCCGCATTGGGCTGCCTGCTCCATAGGAAGCCCGCTTCTCCCTCTCCCACTCCCCCTGCTTGTGTTCTCTTTCTCGCTGTGTATCTCTCTGTCAAATAAATAAATAAAATCTTTAAAAAAAATATATATGTTATGTGAAATCCTTGACTAAAATACCTACTGAATTGTAATAAATTGGTGTTTCCATATATTTCAAAATTGCCATAACTTCTCTAGATAAATTTGAAGGGTTTTGCTTTCACCTAATGTATTTGGATATTATCATATATAGTAGATTTATTTTTAAAATCTGAGTTATAGTTCAGTGCACAAAAAAATATGTAACCTTTTTAGAATCCTGAAAACATAATTAATGTTGACAGGGAGTTAATCTGAATATATATCCACATCTAGCATTACCTTTAACATGATGTTACATTAGGTCAAACATAGTACTATTGACCTTATTAAAGAATCATGATAAAATGCCTACCTCTGATAAATATTTGAAATGTGTTATTTTGATTTCCATTTCACAGAGAAAATGTGAAACCATATTTGAAAAAAAATTTAAATACAGTTTACTTTAAACCCTTTATAGCTTTATTGAAAGTTAAGTTATGATAGTTTTAAACCTGATGGCTACTAGAGGGGAGGTGTGTAGGGGGATGGGTTAAACAGGTGATGGGGACTAAGGAGTACACTGGTCAAGAGCACCCGGTGCTGTGTAAGTGTTGAATCATTATATTAGTTTCAGGTGTACTGAAATAATATACTATAATAATATATTCAGTACACCTGAAACTAATATTCTATTGTATGTTAGCTAATTGGAATTTAAAAAAAACTTTAAAAAAAAGATATGACAGTTTCAGTCTCAGAATCAGAAGCCCTCTCTTTTTACATCATTGCAAAGTTAATAGCTCAGACAAAATAGAATTTTTCTAAACATTTTTATCTCTGTGAGAAAGAAAAAGAGTAGGAGAATATCAATTATGAGAATGGCCTAAATAAAAGATAAATGGCAGAGGCAATAGAATCTCAATACTACTGCATGGCAGCAGGATACATGTACCATTAGAAATGACTTACTTTAGGGCACCTGGGTGGCTCAGTTGGTTAAGCAACTGCCTTCGGCTCAGGTCGTGATCCTGGAGTCCCAGGATCGAGTCCCGCATCGGGCTCCCTGCTCGGCAGGGAGTCTGCTTCTCCCTCTGACCTTCCTCCTTCTCATGCTCTCTGTCTCTCATTCTCTCTCTCTCAAATAAATAAATAAAATCTTAAAAAAAAAAAAAAGAAATGACTTACTTTAGAATGTTAAAAATGTTCTACATACATAATGTGGTAGGAGCAGGAAACATGTATAAGGTATGTGTGACTTTTGCTAAAGATGTCTCAGCGTGAAAGAGAAATTTCAATCAGTATCCATTCTGCACTGCTGAAAGTATGAGTGAGGTCATATCCACAAAAGCACCAAAAACATATAAATTTCAACCAAGGCATAATATGGTATAATAAACTGACTGATGAACACCTAAGGGTACATATAAAGACCCCAGGGATTCTTTTTGCTGTTGGAGTTGTAGAATGTACCTAACCATATTCAGAACTGTAGGAACTTTGGTCAGTTGACTTCCTTACCATCCAATAACATTTTTGTTTTCAAAGTCATTAAAACAATGATGCAAGCAGACAGATTTTCTTTTTATGAAAGTGGCACTTTGCTGGTAGAGATTTCAAATAAATTCTAAATCATCTCAAAATTCACATTGAATCAGGAAGACACTGATTATCCACTAGTAGGAATCCATCTTTTTGTGTTTTTGACACAATTCTGAATACAAGAAATTGAGTGGCATAATTGAAGAAATTGAAACATTCAAAAGCAACACAAGTCATCATTAATTACAGTAAAATTAAGTGCTAAACTGTAAAAATATCTTCTACTGTCTATCAACACATCTAAGTTAATGTACTATTAGGTGTTTGGTTGTCCTTCAACATTTTTATGTCACTGTTTGAATTAAACTATTGAATTGCCTAAATTCCTTAATGCAAAACTGGACCTCACAATGACAAAGTTTGCCTTTCTCGACTAGCAAATTTTAAAAGATTTTAAACAAAGAGAAAAATAACTAAGAGCTAGTTGCATATTTCTTCCTCACAATTGCTTGAGCGTTCTTTTGGGGATTAATAGAACTGTCGGTGCAGGTGGTACTACCGGCCAAATAGGGTGATTCGGATTAAGTGATACATCTACCCAGAAACATGTCCCAACCTTGATTTTCTGAGTTTCATTGATTCTCACTATTTGAGAATTGTGAGAAAACTGTTACAAACCAAGTTTCAAAGGTTAGACCAGGAAAAAAACAAAAAACGAAAACTGGAAGACACAGGATTTGATGGTTTTGATTGAAGTGGGGTTTTTAAAAAAATGTCTCTGGCTTGAAATAATGCAAGAAAGTGTAGAGGACTTATCATATGGGCATCAGGGGAGCGAAGAGGGGAAGAATTTATACATAGAGAGAAACTGCATACAGTTGCCAGTTTAAGATTATCAACATGAGCATGCACGCTATATAAAAATTCTTGGTCTAAACTTAGGATTTCAAATTTGAGAGTCCTTTAGGAGTCCAACTCTAACAAACATCTATTTTATTTCTTTTTAGTGGAGTATACTGAAATATTTCACGTTATGAAAATACAGGACCACAAGAAAAATCTCAAAACTAAAATTTCAAATGATTAATCTTAATATTTGAGTTAATTTTATTTTAAAATATTTATTTGGGTTTGGGCATAGTAATATATTTTTATGGCTTAAGATTATTATGAAACCAGTATGCAAAAAAAAAATACTCTCACTCTGTGTCCATAATATCCATTAACTTTCTTCTGTCTTTTTTTTACAAAGGGTATATATATATTTTTTTCATATTTTGACATATAAATAGTGGTATGATATACATACTGCCCTTTTTTTCCTTTCTATTAATTAAAATATAGCTTAAAGATATTTGTTTTTATAAATGCATGAGTTTTTTTCCTTAATAAAAACCTTACTGAGATATGATTGACTTCTCTCAGCATAATGTCTTCTAGGTTTATTCATGTTGTCTTTTGTATTTCCCTCTTTTTAAAGGCTCAGTGATATTCTGTTATATGTAAACATTACATTTTCTTATTCATCTATTGGTAGACATTAATGTAGTTTCCGTATCTTGGCTATTATGGGTAATACTACAATGAACACAAGAGTGCAGGTATGTCTTCAATATCCTGCTTTTAATTCTTTTGGATACCCAGAAGTAGGATTGCTGGATCATATGGTGGTACTATTTTTATCTTTATACTTTTTAAATAGCTGCTGCACCCAATGTCCACAATAGCCAAACTCTGGAGAGAGCCAAGATGTCCATCAACACTTGAATGGATAAAGAAGATGTGGTATCTGTATACAATGGAATATTACTCATCCGTCAGAAAGGATGAATACTTACCACTTACATCAACATAGATAGAACTGGAGGGTATTATGCTGAGTGAGATAAGTCAATCAGAGAAAGACAATTATCATATAGTTTCACTCATGTGGAATATAAGAAACAGCACAGAGGATCATAAGGGAAAGGCGGAAAAACTGAGTGGAAAGTCATCAGGGAGGGAGAAAAACCATGAGAGACTCTTTTTTTTTTTTTTTTTTAAGATTTTATTTATTTATTTGACAGAGAGAGAGACAGGGAAAGAGGGAACACAAGCAGGGGGAGTGGGAGAGGGAGAAGCAGGCTTCCCGCGGAGCAGGGACCCGGATGCAGAGCTCGATCCCAGGACCCTGGGGTCATGACCTGAGCCAAATGCAGACGCTTAATGACTGAGCCACCCAGGTGCCCCAACCATGAGAGACTCTTAACTATCATAAACAAACTCAGGGTTGCTGAAGGGGAGGTAGGTGGAGGGATGAGGTAATTGGGTGATGGGCATTAAGGAGGGCACGTGATGTGATGAGCCCTGGGTGTTATATGCAACTGATGAGTTATTGACACTACATCTGAAACTAATGGTGTACTATATGTTGGCTAATTAAATTTAAATAAATAAATAGCTGCTGCACCATCTTACATCCCCACCAACAATGTACAAAGATTCCCTTTTCTCCACATCTTTCCCAATGCTTATTATGTTTTGTTTTTTGTTTTTTTGTACTTTTTTGGTAGTAGTCATACTTTTGTTTCATTGAGATATAATTGCCATGTAACATTGTGTAAATTCAAGGTGAACAATGTGTTATTTGATACATTTATATATTTCAATATGGTTACCACTGCAGTGTTGGCTAACACCTTTATCACGTCACACTATCATCACTTCTTATTGCAGTGGAGAACAATTAAGATCTAGTCTCTTAGTAACTTTGAAGTTTATAATACAGTATTGTTGAATATACTCTGTATGATGTGCATTAGATATATAGGACTTACTTATCTACTAGTTACTAGTCTGTACCCTTAAACAATATCTCCTCAATTTCTTCACCCCCTAGCCCCGCCATTCTATTTTTTGTTTTTATAACTTCAACTTTTTTAGATTCCACATATAAATGATGTCATACAATATTTGTTTATATCATGTCTGTCCATGTTGTTGCAAATGGCAGGATTTCCTTCTTTCTCAAGTGTGAATAATATTCATTTTTTGTTCAAGTTTGATGAACACTTAGGTTGCTTCCATATCCTAATAGTCATTAGGCAATACACTGATTTGTATTTCCTTGATGATTAGTGATGTTGAGCATCTTTTCATATACCTGTTGGCCATTTGTATGTCTTCTTTGGAGAAATGTCTATTCAGGTCCTTTGCTCATTTTTTAGTTGCGTTATTTGGGTTTTTAGGCTATTGAGTTGTAAGATTTCCCTCGATAGTTTGGAAATCAACCTCTTATCAGATATATGGTTTACAAACACTTTCTCCCATTCCATTGGCTACTTTTTCATTCCATTGATTGTTTTCTTTGTTGTGCAGAAGCTTTTTAGTTTGGTGTAATTCCATTTATTTTTCCTTTTGTTTCTTGTGCCCTTGGTGTCATATCCAAGAAATCATTGTCAAGACCAATGTCATCAGATGTTCTCCTATATTTTCTTTTAAGAGTGTTATAGTTTCAAGTCTTACACTTAAGTCTTCAATGCCTTTGAGTTGGTTTTATGTATAGTATAGGGTAGGGGTCCAATTTCATTGTTTTGCATGTGAATATCTAGTTTTCCCAACGTCTTTTGTTGAAGAAATTATCCTTTATTGTGTGTCGACGATCAATTAACTGTATATGTGTGGGTTTATTTCTGGACTCTGTATACATCTTATTCTATTTATTTACCAATTATTCTGAGTTTTTGTATTTCTGTTTGTGATCTTTTTATATATAAGATGGTAATTTATTAAACATTTTCTATAAAATTTTATTGAAGTAAAACATACATCCTGTAAAGTGAACTAATCTGAAGTTTATAGCTTGAGGAATGTTTACAAGTTGTAGAGAAGAACCCTCGTGATTTAGATACATATATTACTAGCACCAAAGAAGTCTGCTTTATATCTTCATTCCCTATGAAACCAAAAGTGCCATAGATCAATTTTGCTAAATATTATGTAATTTCTATTTAGTAATGGATTATATGATTATACTACATTTTTTTAGGCATTCTAATGTTGAAAGTCATTTTATTTCCAATGACTGCTATGAGTATTTTGTACATGTCTTTTGTTGAATGCACTTATCTTCTCATTTTAGCCATTCTGTCAAATATATATATATTTATATACATATAGTGCTACCTCAAACTTGTATTTTCACTCCGACTAATGATATTGAGCACCTGGTCAGGTGCATATTTAGATATCCTTTTTTTTTGTTTTTTATGAGCATTTTTTTCATCTGTTTGCTGATTTTCCTACTGAGTTATATTTTTTAAATTGACTTGAAGGATGCATTTATATATTCTGGGGCAATATCACCCTCTTGCAGTTATTTCACTCAGATGTACTAGGACCCTACATGAGATATTAAGGATGGGGTAAGAAGCTGGAGAATGCCTTACTGATGGTACAGGTTTGGGAAAATATAGCAGCCTTCGCCATGGGAAAGTTGTTAAGGCTGCCTGGATGCCTCTTCCTACTCTTCTAATCTTGTAGACAAGAAGTCTTACTTTCCCCCTCACATTTTCTGAGACATTCTTTTGAGAATAAAGATAAATATCAGTGAAGACCACAGTACCAGTCCAGAGTGATTGAAGTGATGTAAACTGAGGATTCCTGGAAGATAAATCTTCCTAGGCACATGTCCCAATCTTGGTTTTCTGACAATTCCATTGTTTTTTTAGCCTTTAGGGTTAAAGCATCAAATGCCATTCTAATATGCAATTTGGAAAGTGAATCATTAGAAAATTGTTACAAAGTGAGTTTAAAAGTAAAATTGAACAAAAACCTAAGAAAAGGAGACAGGAATTGATGGTTTTGATCAATGTGAGATTGAAAAAACAAAGAGAAAGAAGCAAGTAAACAAAAGGCTTTGCCTGAAATAACATAAGGAATCACAGTGAACTTATCATAGGGAGGGAAGAGTAGAGATGGTAAGAGTGCATACATCATTACTTTCCAGTCCAATTTTTTTTTCCTCTGTAGTCTAGGGAGACTGCTTAAAGCCCTAATCTATTTTCTGTTAACCTCTATGACTCATGAAGGGGAACAGTCTTTGGGGGAAAGGAGAGGAAGGTTGTGAAAAGATCCAGCACATTTCAATGTGATTCTCTTTTGTTAATTAAGTTGACTTCTCAGCTCTTGACTTTCTTGGTTGTTCCCTAATGCTTTCAAATAGGTGGGGAGTTTTGTTTCAAATTGTGCTTGTTTTTTTATTATTGTTTTATATTTTATTTGTTGTTATTGTTTTAGTAATTTATCAAGTTTTTTAGCGGAGTTCCATTATGCAATAAAGTGAATCTAGTACCCACCAACCTATATGGAAGTATAATTCCATTGATGATGATGATGATGATGATGATGATGATGACAATTTTTTTACAGACACAGAGAGAGAGACTGTGCATGTGGGGAAGGAAGGGGCTGAGGGAGAGGGGGGAGAGAGAATCTTAAACAGGCTCCATGCCCAGTGCAGAGCCCAGTGTGGGGCTTGATCTCACAACCCTGAGATCATGGCCTGACTGAAATCAAGAGTTGGACTCTTAACAGACTGAGCCACCCAGATGTCTCCATTGATTATTTTGAATTTATAAGAAACATTTGATCATAATATTTGTCTGTTAGATAAATGTATTTCCTCTGGTAAATGTTCTTTATCTATTAATAATCTTTGATACTCTTTAGCTCACTTTTTAAAATTGAATCTTGTCATTATGCTCTGTTAGTTCCTTTTATCATTACCTTTTACTGAATTACCTGAATTTTTCTGAATCAGTTATTTGCTAGAATATCCCAGTTTAGGAAAGGAGTATCATACAACAAAGTGTCAGTTATCTGAAGCCACAATTTTTACTGCTTTCTGCAAATACAGTTTGTCTACATTCTCATGTAACCTTGTTTCGTGTATTAATTCGAATCCTATCAAGTCTGTGGAGTACTTGCCCAGCCTTATTCACCCTACTTCCAAAAGCAACTGATGCAAAGAAGGTATGTATCTTTCTATCTTAGATAATGCACATTTTATTTAGTAAGTATGTTTCCTGATGGCTGATAGTTTTCTGAGATCTACCACTGCATGGCATTTTCATCCAGACTGCTCTCTGAGGCTACTTTTTTCCCACCCACTATTGCACAGTTCCTTCTTGATCTTGCATTTTTGGTTGGGATAGGCAGGCTTTTTGCAATATTAGTAAATATGTACATCTAAGTTGCATAATTATACTCTGCTGTATGATTGAAACATTTTATAATTAAAAAGGTAATGGTAACATGATATTATGAGGAATGAAGAGGAAGTGTCAAGGACATTTTCAGGAATTTTGTTTATGTAACTAAGAATTTTATCAATCCGACTTTAAATAACTGCCTGGAAACTGCCAATTCTGAAAAATTATCTTTTAATGTCTTTTTTTGGTCAGATATTTGAATTTCCTTTTTTATATCTTAGTACTAATCAATCTATTATTTTGACGTATCATTTATAAAACTCTTCATATTATATCTCTTTTACTTGTTTGATTCTAGGTATAACTTCGTTTGGATATGTGCTCTGTCTCACAAATCACATATTCAACTACTAAAGAATAAGATCACTTTTATCTTTTTCCTCTCTCACAGGGTTCTGCACACAGTGATGATGTAAAATATCTGTAGATCATTAACCAGCTAGCCATCTATCTTTATGTTAGCAGCTCTTGCTAAAGCCCCAAGCTTGCTGGTATTGGCAATTTGGCTTCTTAGAAAAGACTGCAAATTGTGATTACTTAAATGGAGTCTTGATTTATAACTGCTGCCTGATGATGTGATTGTTCTAAGGATGGAAGTCTGTAAATGCTGATAACTCTACCATGTGACTTCAAAATTTGGTAATATTCAGTTCGCATTATTTTGTTTAGCTAATAATAAAATTGCGAATAACTACTTGCCTGTATATACATCAAATAAATTATATCTTTTTTCATTTAACCCTTTTTAGTCTTCAAGGAAGCTTTTAAAAGAGTGTCTTTTCTATTCCAAAAAGAAGTGACCGCTTAAAAAGTCCCAAATGACTTTGCAGGTGAGTCTGGGATTTAGATGGGATAGTATTTAGATGGAGTAACTTATTTTTTGCACCATAAAACAGCTATTTTCCCTAAATTCAGCAGAATATCACACAACAAAAAGTTTTTTTAAAACCCCTTTGACAAAATAGTTTTGTGTCCAATGCTATTGCCCATGTCAAACATCACAACTGAGATTTTTTAGCATAATGGTCCCCTTTCATATCAAAACATGGTCGATAAGGTCAGCATCTATATGCACCAGTAAAATAGACATTTAAATCAATATGACTTACTATATATACTTTTTGATAATAGTATCAAATTGTGGTATATATGCTTTAGTTTCAACTAAATATCTATTATCTATCAGAAAGTAAAATTAGTTGATGTCTACTTTCTCTGGTTACTATAATACATGTTGCAAATAACTAAGAAAAATTTACTCATTTTAGAGTATATTACATTTGGGATTTATTATATATCAAAAGTAATATTACTAAAAAGTAATCTAATTTAGCTTACCAAATTTTATATTCATAAAATATAGATAAAATCAGAACAAATAACTATTGAGGTTATGATGCAATTTTTTATCTTTAAGGCAATAAGTCTATTCATTTTATTGGCATAGTCAGATTTGACCCAGTGGTATATAAGTCATGGAAAAGAATTATACTTTATGTTTGAGTTTATTACCCTTTGAAGATAAAATGTTGCCTTTTTGTTTGGAATGGGAAACCCAACTCTGAATTTTCCACTAAAATACTTTTTTTTATAATTACTCCTTATGGGAATGAAAAAAATTTGTATTAGAGCATAATCCAATAAATAGTGGATTAGTGATGACACATCTTTAGAAGAGACTGACAGACATTTGATTTTTTATGTCTGAAAATCCTGTCAACATCGGCATTTTTGGACTATACACGGTCTCTGGGCTGCAGTCGGGGCCATCTGTCTGAGTGGCAAACTGCCTATTCATAAATTAGTTGGACCATTTCATCAGGGCAAAAATGCCAAGGAATAATAACTACAAAAGAGCAGATTATATATTTCACCACCTGCTGCTGCATCTATAGAAAATTCACATTCACTACTGTGTTGTTGTCACCAATATTGATGCTGTCTAATCTTCCTGATGTGGGGCCCCAAAAAGAGGCATGATGGAGACATTTTAGGTTATCTAAGATGTTAATATAATTTACATATCAATCTTGAACTGAAAGGAACAGGCAAGAATAATCTGTGAAGCACACATCCAGATAAACAAGTTCAGGAGACATTAAAAGTAAGTTTATATATATGTAATAACATTAAAGCGATGGTTGTCATTGTTATACAATGGTGATACCTTTTCACATGAGACAACTTCAGTAATTATAATAAATATTTTAATAATGAGTAAAGGAAAAGAAAATGTGTGCACGTGTGTGTGCATTTCTTCAGGAAAATAGAATGTTTGGGTTTTCATACCAATAACTTATTGGAAATAAATCACTCCATTTGTTCTCAGTTAGATAAAAAGTTATATAAATTAACATAATTTATGTATAATTTGCCATTTATTTTGTAATTCTTCTGATGATATCTAATGAAATCACTCAAAAGATTTTTGGTCTCTCTTGTGTCTTCTTAGGAATCAGGAATTAGTTCATCTTTTATCACAAATATTATGTATACCAATCTTCTTTTAGAGCCATTCATTTTCTTTCCCAGGAATACATTTACTTTCACAAAAAATGAGTGGGAAAATGTTCTATAAATTAACTGACTACTTTAAATAGTTTGGTTCTTATATTATTTTATAACCATCTTGTGTTTTGATTGTGAAAATGATCTAAGTTTGGTAACTTCTCTATCAATTTCCACACACAGTAAGTATATGTAGCATTTTTCCAACCATCATAGTATCTCAGAGCATAGGGAATGTACCTAGTGTAATAATGCAGACTGGTAAAGTTGATTGTGAAAGAAGTTTAAGCAGTTTTTGCATATTCTAAAGATTCCTTCACTGTCAATTAAAAATGAAGTTTTTTTGTATGATGAATAATGGAATAGCATATGAATGCTAATGGAAAGGAGCTAAGAGTAGACACAATTTCTAATATATTATGTGGAATCCTGGCAATACGCCATAATGAAAGTGCTCAACTTGTACTATTATGGGAGTTCCAGTGCACCTTCAATATCAATCCAATAGCCCACTATATCATCTTTCTGTTCCATTGAATAGGATGTTGTAAAGAAATAAAATATGTTAGCTTTGCAGAATCAGCAAAACTTTGTGAGGCTATACCTTTTAAAAAATTAGATCCCTTTCCTACCTTGAATGACCCAGAAGTTTTAATTTAATGAAATCATTAGCCTATAACATAAAGCCAATAACTTAGGAGGGAAGTCTATGATTCAATCTTCATACCTCTTCCATCTAACATTTTTATTGTTATACATGAAAATGTTCATTTTTGAATGATTATTTTAAGCTATAAGCTGTTGATACTGAGCTTCACATGTCTAACCTCCAAATATTCATTACACACTGGGTTATATTAAAGGGTGGTTTTATTCTTTGAGTTTTTATTATAAACTGTATTCTATCCACTTTAGGAATTTAAAATTTTTTAAAGAACATTATAAAGACTTAAAGTCTCAACACTTCATAGATCAAATCTATGTATCACAAAATAAAATGTTGAAATCAAGCAAAAGGAATAAATCATGTTCTATGGGATTCAGAAAAGGGAAAGTAGATGTTCCACTGAAGACAGAAAAAAAAGATCTTCATGGGGAGATATTGTATTTGACTTTGACCTTGGATAATCATTTGGGCAGGGAAACAAAGCCTGCCTAAAATGGAGGATGATGATGGACAACAGAAAATCCAGCTACATCTCATCAATAAGTTATCAAGAAAAATCACAAGCAATAGCACTCTAATCCAGAGAGAGGGTCACAAACATAAACAGAGACCCACTCTGGGGTAAAGGTATAAATAGAAGACTAGAGATTGAGGGTGAAGCAAGAATATTAAGTTGAAAAAATTCTTTTATAATCCTAACTGCACAAGATAACTCTAGAGGAATTTTATGCCAGTGATGCCCTGACAGTAACCATGGCAAAAAAGTAAAACAAAACAAAACAAAGCAAAAATCTCAACTCTGGACTAGATTGATTAAATCCCCACAACATCCATCAAGCAGAAAAAATGTAAGCTCTTTTCGAGGAATGAATATTATTAGCCTCAGTCTCTGCTGGTCTATCTCCACAATTCAGTGACCAACACTCAAATACAATTATAAGAAACAGACAAAAAGAGAAAAAAAAAATGCCAACCCACTTTGAAGAGACAAAGTGAGCAGTAAAACCAGACTCAGAGATGAATCCGTGTGTTGGAACTAAAATACAGAAAATTTTAAATAACTATTACACTCTATAACAGATAATGTGTGACATATACATTAAAGTTTTTAGTGGGAAAGAGAAAATATGCATAATTATAGAGAATTTCAGAAGGTAATAGAAATAAAAGTCAAGTAGAAATGCTAGAAATTAAAGCTATTGTAGCAAAGATGAATTTTTTTGAAAGGCTCGTAAGTGGGCTCATCATAGTTGAGTAAAGAACCAGGAAATTTGAAAATAGGTCATTAAAAATTAACCATACTACATAGAGAAGAAGAATTATAAGAAAAAAATGTACATTTTTGGAATCTCAAAGGAAGAGAGAAAATAGGGAAGAAATATTTAAAGAGATAGTGGCTGAAAATTTTCCAAAAATAATTTAAAAAATCCCAAAATTCAGGTCCAACAATCACAGTGGACCCCAAACAAGATGGACAACACCCACAAACACATACCACCTAGACATTTCATAATTGCTGAAAATCAAAGATATAGAGAAAGTATTGGAGGTATCCAGATGAAAGGACTCATTACCAAAGAAGCATAGATAATAAACATAGCAGGCTTACATTTTGAAACTGTGCAAACCAGAAGACAATGGGTGACTTCTTCAAAATACTGAAAAAAAGTAATTATCAGCCCAGAATTCTACACTGTACAAAAATATCTTGGAAAAATAAAAGAAAAAAAGACTTTCAGCCAAATGAAAACTGAAAGAATTTATTGGCAACAGATCAGTGTGGGGAAATAGATTTGGTAATGAATTATTTGACTTTGAATAAAAATGTGCAAAATGCAGTGGGATGTGATGTTGATCTCAAGGAAGCAGTCTGAATAGGGATTATAAATTTTGGAGGGGTAGACATTTAGAGGAATGTAAAAAGCATGCCATCTCTCAGAAACTGGGTTCAGAGATTGAGAAAGGCACTGGGATTATGGTCTTTAAATTGAGTCCAGATACGGAAAAATGGAATAGGCATAATCAAAATGGTTTATGTGAGCAGTAACAAAAAATTGCTGTGGAAAGATAGCTATGGAATTAAGAAAAATAATAGAGAAATACTTTATTAATTAAATGTGCTTAACTTGATAAATCAATTAATGCTTTTAAAGTTTATTATATAATGAAATAGCTTTGCAGAGTGTTTTTCTGATTATGTATTTTGAATATTAAGTTAATTAGCTCAATATCAATATATATCAAGTGCTAAATATACATTTAAAAATAAACATATTATATATTACAATTTTAAATTTTTAATGATTATGTTGTAAAATTTTATGCTACTAAGTTTTTGCCACTTCATGTTTTACACATTTGTATCTCTCCTTATAAAATAAAGGCTATAGCAATCAGTCCTTACAGTAACTCCAAATCAAAGAGCTTTAAGTAGAAGAGCACTTTTCTGTTAAGTAAGTTTAAATAGTTCCTCTCAATATCTAATGTTCAAAATCTTGTTAAAATACAGAATTCAGACATTATAACTATGTGGTATCTGAGGTAATGCAATTCTAACATACACAGCAGCATCTTCGCTATTGTCTGCAAACCCTAGTTTGAGTGGCAAAACAGTATCGAGATACATGGTAAGCAAACTCAAATTTTTAAAGCAGGGTTATTAATGAGACATTACCAAACGTGATGCAAGGAGAAGCTTGACAAATGCTTGTACATTAAATTTTGGTGCTTCTTGCTGCTCTTAGAAACCAGAAATCACCAAGTAAAACACTCAGAGCTAGCCTGACAGCTGAAGAAATGCCAATTAGAAGAGAGTTGAGGTGCTTCATAGAACAGTCATCGAGCCAAACGCCAAACGTACACGTCAGGTCATCCAGGCCCTAGCCAACATACAAGCTGCATACACAGTAATGAGAGGGCATAGCAGAGGTCATTTAGGTTGACTGAGACAGAGGCCTGAACAGCCAACCCACAGAAGTGTCAGCTATATGGATTGTGGTTTGAATGTATAAGTATTTGTATGGTTTGTTACACAATATTAGCTAATTAGTGAACTTAAACACCCAGATTTCTATGATCTTTTCTAGAGTGTACAGTGTCATATTAATAGTTCCAACCTAGATTTTCTGCCTCTTGATTCATCGGCTTTCGTATGACCTTAGATTCTATTAATATCTTCCTTGCTTAGTATTTTTGAGTTCCTAGGAGAATATTCCTTTTTTCTCCTCCACTTCAGTCATGTTGATGGCCTTAGTCTCCTTCATATTGTGTTTGCCTACGAGGTCATTTTAGGTGGGGGCCTCAGTATTGTCGATATATATGGTGCTCATTGCATCAATGTCAATGTCTATGTATTATCTCCTGAGTCCCCCTCTAACATGCCAAAGTTGTATTGCTTTCCCGGGAATCCTGAGTTTCTCTTCAATATCACACCATTACACCATTGCCTTCTCTCTTTTTATTTTTTATTTTTATGCTCTGTCATACTTTACAAGAATTTTTGAAGGGAGACACAATCCAGCCCACTATAAGCCTTCTTTGTGTTTTCAAGTGGAATTAAATTATTTTCTGGTATCACTTACTTTTAGCCTCAAGAACTTTCTTTCCTTCTTGTAAATTGGGTCTGCTCATTGTGAATTCTTAGATTTTGTTGATCTGGGAATATGTTTATTTCATTTTATGTGTGAAGGATGATTTCACATGTCGGTTTACTTAATTGTGTCACACATTTCTCAGAAGCTGTGTTGTTTTTCTGTTTTGTTTTGTTTTTCATTTATTTCCCCTTTGCTTTTCAGGCTGAATGATCACTATTGACTGTCTTTGCATTCATTGATTCTTTCTTCTAGCAGCTCAAATCAAATCTTTTAACAGCTCAAATCATAAATTTTCATTTTTGTCGATGTGCTCTTCAATTCTGTCCTTTTTGTAATTTCTATCTCTGTATTGATATTCAGTATTTGATGAGTCAGTGTCAACATACCTTCCTTGAGTCCTTCAAGCATGGTGTTCTTTTGTTCTTTGAACATTGTTATAATAGCTGTCTTGAAGTATTTGTTTACAAAGTCCAACATCGGGGGTTCTGTTGAGTGTCTTTTTCCTGAATGTGGGTCACACTATTTCTTTTCATGGCTTAGAAGTTTTTTGATGAAAACTGAACATTTTATATATGTAGCAACTGTGGATACAGATTCAACCCTCCTTTAGGGGCAACTGTGCTGTTTTCTTCAATATACATTTGAAAGTAATCTATTATTTTCTGAATATTAAAAAGTATTTTATTTATAAGGGTTTTATTTATTTCAAAACTACTAAATTTATACATTGGTTTATCCTTTTCAGTGTCCTCAGTAATGCTTTGGAAGGATTTAATCATTCACTGATTTATTATTGAGTCAATATCAAATGTGAAATAATTGTGAAGTATAAGCACATTTATGAAGAATTAGATAAATTACCATCAAATGAGTAAGTAGTATTATTTCTGTTATAGATTTCTTTACAACATTTTAAAATTCATTATTTGGAAAATAATCTCACTTTGTTACTTTTATTGAGTATCTTCAGCCACTGCTAAGAAGAGAACAGATGAGTCCTTTCTATGCCAGAATGAAATTCTTTAAATAAATTATAGATGAATACACAAAAAGTCATTGAGTGGGAGAAAACTGATATCTGTATCACTGTGTGATATATTTTTACTCTCCTACAAATTCAGATAAAAAGCTAGAGTGAAAATATGATTGGAATATTTGCTTAGGATTATTTTAATATGGTGAGAAATTGTATGGTTTTTATGACATTTTTTTAGAACCCAAGGAATTAGTCAAAGGGAAGTAGAGAACTTCCCTACACAGTAAGCATACTGTATAAAATTTAGTGAAAACTGGATAATAAAATATTGAAAACAGAAAGTCACTTTAGAAAGACCAATTTGTGGGAGTTATACACAGATGAATAAAACATGCCATTTATAACTTTTATAAGAGTCTTAGTTCATGCTGTTCCATTCTCTGTTAGTGATTTGTGTTAGTAATTTTATTTTAGTCAGATAATTTGACATAATGGCTTAAAAATCACTTATTTCTTTGTGATTCTGGTCTTATGTGGAAGAATATTATTTGGTTGTCCACATACACAATGGTTTGTTCCTTTCTATGTCATTCTTTTTAGTCTTGATGACTGACTTTTGTTCTTCTTGATTTTTATTAAAATATCTCTAAATTTTTCGAAATGCTTCTGCTATCTTGATCTAATCTCCCTTTAGGTCTTTGCAGCTTCTCTATGCACCTGACTCTCAGATCATTTTTTTATCTCTAATCCATTATACATCTCTGAAACCAGATTCTCTTTTCCAAGTAATATTTCTGCTTAGGTTTTTCATTGTCATAAGTAGTCTGTGTCCTAGTTTTTGGTATGTAGGTAGCTTCCTTGGGCAGAAAGGAGTAAGTTTCCTACAGACTATAACTAGAGGGCATACAAGTGGTCTCATAACACTATGATAATATTTCTTTTAACCATTGATCCAAGTCTAGTCCTAATAACATATATTTTCCCAGTATTATTTTAATTGATTAACAATTAATTTTAATTTTCCCAGTATCATTTTAATTGATTAACACTTCAGTTCATAGTCTTCTGTTCTACCTTGATATTATAAAATAATTTGATAACAAAATGGAAACACAAGACCAGACATGCTTATCTTACTGAAAAAAAGAATATAAGCTACTGGTAATTTCTTTCTTTACTTAAATTTGTTATTGACTATTAAATTGAAAAACATCATACTTTAATGACAACCTAAATAATTAATGTCCATTAAAAGAAATAAATGCAAATTAAAGTCTTTTAAGGAGACTTTTTAATTATTAACCATCAACATAAACAACTATCATCACCTATAGAAAATCTAAATATTAACCCTTCTCTATATTACTTTTCAAAGGGCAAAGAAAAAAGAGGTGTCTGGAGGACAATTAAAATAATTCTTCAGGTTTATCAGAGTTTTACATATGGGCATGAAAGAGCACTGAGGACTTGGAGAAACCATTTTAATATCATCCACCATCAAAACAACTCAATCCAAACCCTCAGTTCAGAAAGAACACAAGTTAGGTGAGTAGAGGGGGGTTGAGTTGCCTAGGATCCTTCCTTTTCAGCTATGCTAAGTGACAGTTTTTTATGACATCTGCTCAGATTCAGTGATCCTAAAATCCCGAGTATGTATATGTTTTAAATGCTGACCTCCTCTGACATTTCAAGCTCCTGGATATCCTTGCAATAACTATTTATTTTTGAGGGTATTGGAACTCAATAATAATATGGTTTATACAACAGGCTAGAGGACGGGCACCCAGGACAAAAATGAAAGTGTTTAAAAATAAGAGTATAACCGAGATTAAGGATGTTAATTTGTAGTCTTTGGCTCAAGGTTTGAATTATGAAGTACTGGGACAAGTAAGGTGAAATATTTTTACTATGACTACTACTACTGGTGTTATTGACAATAACAGAATCCGTTCTTCAAATTAGAGTATAGAGGAAAAACCAATATATAAAACTGACAAAAGCATGGGACGCCTGGGTGGCTCAGTTGGTTAAGCGACTGCCTTCGGCTCAGGTCATGATCCTGGAGTCCCGGGATCGAGTCCCACATCGGGCTCTCTGCTCGGCAGGGAGTCTGCTTCTCCCTCTGACCCTCCCCCCTCTCATGCGCTCTCTATCTCATTCTCTCTCTCAAATAAATAAATAAAATCTTTAAAAAAAAAAAAGAAACCCAGTTTTCTTTAAAAAAAAAAAAACTGACAAAAGCAGATCTATTCTGTTTAAATTGGAGGATGCACGTGTTGTAGCTGTGTCTCCCCAGGCCTTACCCTTCTCCACCGCTAGGCATAGATGGAGTTCAATTTAGAACTTCTGTATGGTGATACTTTATGTTAAAATTGTGTTATAAAAGAAAATAGGGGTGCCTGGGTGGCTCAGATGGTTAAAGGTCTGCCTTCTGCTAACGTCATGATCTCCAGGTCCTGGGATGGACCCCACATCAGGCTCCCCGCTCAGTGGGGAGTCTGCTTCTCTCTCTCCCTCTGTCTCTCACCCTGCTTGTGCTCTCTCTCTCTCAAGTGAATAAATAAAATTTAAAAAAATAAAAATATTTTAAGAAATTAAAACCAGTGCTTGTGTTTGGCTATATTGCCAGAGAGAAAAATAATGCAAAAAATCAATTACCTGACTTTTGAGATAAAGTACCTATTGTAAAAACGGGGATTAAAAAAGGAGAGATTAAGATGAAAAACAAAAAATAAAGAAAGAAGCTTGATAATTGAGAAGATAGTTATGACAAAGATAAGTCGTTAGTTAAGAAAGAAGGTCTGTATCTGCATATGCTACTATGATGGTAAGACAAAGGGTTTTTTTATTGAGATTCATGTAGAATAGAAATATACATGGACCTTTGTAGATTCCTAACTGTGCTTCTCATTAGTTATGTGATGGCAAGCGAGTTACTAAACTTAGCCACAGATTCTGCATTTTTAATAATTACAATATCTTCCTCTTCCAATCATTAATTTGTTTGTCCAACAAATGCTTATTGACCAAATGGTATGTGACAAGCATATTTTTATGGATTTTCCCGTAAAAAAAGGCAGATACATGCCAAGAGGGTTTTAACATGGAGCTTACATATTAAGTGGAAAAAAATCCCTGAATATATACTTTCAAGTGTAATGAAGATAAGAACAGGGAAATAGAGGATGCCATCATAGCATACAACAGGATCCTTGTGAGTATTAACATAAAAGGTAACATAAGTAAAGTTTACAGTACAATTCCAGGCCCATTCAGAACTGTCAGTGGTTATTGTTATTGTTTGTGCTTTGGAGATAAATATGACAAGATTGTGTCTGAAAAAATGTTTGAGCAGTTCCTAGTTGGATGAAACCACAGGATACCAATTCAAATGATCCACAAGGGAAAGCTCTCAAAGGAGAAAAGAAGCTCTGATTATTTTTATTTAATTTGAGAATATAATTTTTAAAATCTCACTTTACAAAATGAAAAATACAAAACTAGAGAGACAGAAAATCATGATTTTAACTATAAATCACAGTCCATTATGTACCAATAGTAAAAAAATTAAAAATAGCCATAAAAGAATGCTTTTGTATCTTTTTGTTGTTGTTGCAAAGCAATGATTAAAAAAGAGGGAAAGATTTGATAAGATTCATTTGGTTATATAATGAAGAGTGAAGTTGGTCTGTAAAGTTCATTTAAATTATCAAAATAAGACACTTTTAATGAAGTTTTGATTAAATACAAAGGATTGTAAGAATCTAAGAATCAGATAACCATTGTTAAGTTTTTCACATCAATAACTCAACATTTCTTTTATTATATTTGCTATTCATACTGTGAAAACATGACAATCATTTTTTTGCTTTATTGGGGAATTTGGGCTTGTCATAAAATTATTCCAGTTATATCTTTTCTTAAAAATGATCTATTAAGGAAATAAAGAATGTATGAGAATAGAAAAATATTCAAATAACATTTACTTTATTGTGTATTTTGTCATCTCTATCATTTCTTTGGCCTACATATCGTTTTTTTACCAAAGCATATTGAGAAAATAGAAACTATTTTCACATATCTGTAATTAGATAATAGAAAAGGCATTAGTTCTTCAAACCAGTGTAGACATTATTTAGATTTGGATTAAAAATGAAATAGAATTCTCAAAACCGGGCGCCTGGGTGGCTCAGTTGGTTAAGTGACTGCCTTTGGCTCAGGTCATGATCCTGGAGTCCCAGGATCGAGTCCCGCATCGGGCTCCCTGCTTGGCAGGGAGTCTGCTTCTCCCTCTGACTCTCATGCTCTCTGTCTCTCATTCGCTCTCTCTCAAATAAATAAATAAAATCTTAAAAAAAAAAAATTTAGAAAAAAAAAAAAGAATTCTCAAAACCATGTACATTCATACTTTGATTACTTTACACTTCCAGTTCATCATATCCCAAGGTATCAAGAACCAAAAATCAGGCACAAAATAAATGTGTAATTAAAAATAACTATATTTTACTACAGAGAACCAATAAAATAGAAAGTTAGGATGTCTTGTATTCTATAAATCTAAAATGTCCATAAATCATTTGAACCAAATGTTTCTTCCTTGACTGCTTCCTTTCACACATGGAAAAATGACTTACGTAGGGTCTAGATTCCCTACAGGCAAAAAGGCATCACGGAGTGAAGAGTCAATATGCAAAGTGTCTCAGAATTGTTTGGCACATCACTCAAGCCTTCTACATTTTGTCCTCACACAGTTTATTTTTAAACATCTGACCTCTTCCTTTTTGGAGTAGGGGAATCTTCCGATTAATATGCACTAGGGCACCACATGGTTGCCCATCTGTGTGGGTCAGTTTTGAATCACTGATCAGAGCCCAAATTGAGTTGAAATTTAGCCAACTAGCCAGCAACAATGACCTTCAAACCTGTCGTGGCTGGCTGATGGGCAGCTCTAGGGAATTTAATTTGCTTTAGAGCTTGTATCTCACATTCATGTCTGATTTTTAAAATGAATTTATTTCTCCTATTGATCTCTGCTTTTCTGATATTTAAGTTCTGGAAAAATTTCTTTTATGTTTCTGATACCAGACTCATTTAATAACATTCTCTAAAAGTAATAACTGGAGGAAATCAATAAATCAATAAAATAATTTATATATTTATGCACTTTGGTTAGAGAAATACTGTCTTCTATTTGCTTTCTAAGGTAAAGGAAATTAATCTATGTCTTTCTCCCTTAATAGTAGGTGACATATGCTAATTAATAGCTAGATATTTTTATTATCTAAAATAGGCAAAAGCAAATAAAGAGTCCATTTATTTAAGAACTGGGATAAATGACCTTTTAGAAATGAATTGAATTTGGCAAAATATGTACATTTTGAAAGTAATCTAAGAGCTAACATTTTCATATCCTTTATTTGCTTTTTAGTCTTCCATATTTGAGAAATGGATCTCTGAAATGTCCTAAGGCATAACAAAGCTAATTGTCTTTTCATGTTCCTGTAAAGACCATTTTTATTTTTTTATAAAATTGAGAGGAACCTTTCCATGTTCCTGGATTTTCTATACATGCAACAAGGATAAATTGTATGTTGTCAAATTAAGTATCAGATTTTCTCCATAAGAGGGGGGATGATTCTAACACTTCCTAATATGGACAGGTCATCAGAATCATCAGTAATCTCTGCTTGCCTTACCTCATTTTTTTTTATCAATTTAAGAAGTTTAGGATATACTATTAGCTCTTTGTCAAGAGGTTCAGGAACAAGAGCAATAACTCAGTAGATTCTCTTCTAGGATAAGACTTTGCTTCAGATTTTAGGTGGTGTTATGGGTTTCCTCACCATGTAAGGTTCTCATCTACAACTGAGGGTGAAAGATTGGCTTCCATTTCTAGACATGATAGGAACATAAGGAACAAGAGTAGGAGCCAAATCATGCACTTTTAAAATCTGTGCTTTGTGATGGCATACATAATGTCCATTCACATTCCATTAGACAATTGGTTCAGTCCAAAATAGGATGAGGAAGTATATTCATCCTGTGAAAGACATAGCAGTGGGTGGAGAAATAATTAGTTGGGATCAAATATAATCACCAAAGACCTCTATCTTGATTACATATATTGGTTTCTCCTTCATAATACTCAGTATAGAATCTATTCATGATAAAAACTCTTAGTAAATAGGAATAGATGGGAACTTAATACTTAATAGAGAAACTCAAAGCTTTTCCCCAAGATCAAATACAAGGCAAGAATGTCCTCTCTCAACACTCCTTTTCTTCTTTTTTTTAAAGATTTTATTTATTTATTTGACACAGATTGAGAGAGAGAGAGCACAAGCAAGGGGAGTGGTAGAGGGAGAAACAGACTCCCCACCAAGGGGGAGCCTGACATGGGGCTAGATCCCAGGACCCTGGGTTCATAACCTGAGCTGAAGGCAGATGCTTAACTGACTGAGCCACCCAGTTGCCCCTCAACACTCTATTGGAAGTCCTTGTTAATGCAATAATACAAGAAAAGGAATGAAAAGGTATACAAATTGGAAAGAAAGAAAGAAAGAAGACTATCTTTGTTCATAGATAGCATCATTATCTGCACAGAAAATTCAAAAAAATTAACAAAACCTCTCCTGGGACTAAAAAGCAATCACAGGAATGTTAAAAAATACAGAGGGTAATATACAAAGTTGATTGCTTTCCTATATACCAATAATGAATGAATGGAATTTAAAATAAAAATATAATGCCATTTACATTAGCACCCAAGAAAAGGAAATACTTAGGTAGAAATCTAATGAAATTTGTACAAGATGCATATGAGGAAAACTATAAAACTCTGATAAACAAAATCAAAGAAAAACTGAATAAATGGACAGATATTTTGTTCATGGAAAGGAAAACTCAATACTATCAAATGTCAGTTCTTCCCATCTTGATCTATAGATTCAGTGAAATCCCAGCCAAAATCTAGTCCATGCATTCCAAAATTTTATCTAGTATATTATTTTGTGATAATGACAAACTGGTTATAAAATTTATATGTAGATTCAAAAGGCCTAGAATAACCAACACGATGTTGGAGAAGAAAAAGTTGGAGGACTGACATTACCCTATTCAAGACTCACTATAAAGCTATAGTAAGCAAGACAGCATAGTATTGGAAACAGAATAAATATATTGATTAATAGAACAGAATATAGAGTCCAGACATAGACTCCCATAAATAAAATCAATTGATCTTTGACAAAGGAGCAAAAGCAATACAATGAAACACGAAGTCTCCTCAACAAATGGTGCCAGAATAACTGGATATCCACATTAAAAAAAAAAAAAAAGATTCTAGCAATAGAGCTTACACCCTTCACAAAAATTTACTCAAAATGGATTGTAGAACTAGGTGTAAAACACAGACTATAAAACTTCTAGAACATTACAAGAAAAAACCTAGATGACCTTCAGTATGGAGATTACTTTTTAGATTTAACAGCAAAGACATGATCCATGTAAAAATAATTGATAAGCTGAACTTCATTAAAATTAAAAACTTCTGCTCTGCAAAATATAATATCAAGAGGATGAGAAGACAAGCCACAGACTGGGAGAAAATATTTGTGAATAAAACATCTGATAAAGGACTATTATCCAAAATATACAAAGAACCTTTAAAACTTAACAGTAAGAAAACAAACAATTCAATTTAAAAATGGTCCAAAGACCTTGAGAGACACCTCACCAACAAAGATATACAGAAGACAAATAAGCATATTAAATAAGTCAATCAGAGAAAGACATGTATCATATGATCTCACTGATATGAGGAATTCTTAATCTCAGGAAACAAACTGAGGGTTGCTGGAGTGGTGGGGGGTGAGAAGAATGGGGTGGCTGGGTGATAGACATTGGGGAGGGTATGTGCTATGGTGAGCGCTGTGAATTGTGCAAGACTGTTGAATCACAGATTTGTACCTCTGAAACAAATAATACATTATATGTTAAAAAAAAAAAAGATAGTAGGAAGGGTAAAATGAAGGGGGGAAAATCGGAGGAGGAGACGAACCATGAGAGACTATGGACTCTGAGAAACAAACTGAAGGTTCTAGAGGGGAGGGGGGTGGGGGGAGGGGTATTTAAGAGGGCACGTACTGAATGGAGCACTGGGTGTTATACGCAAACAATGAATCATGGGAACACTACATCAAAAACTAATGATGTAATGTATGGTGATTAACATAACATAATAAAAAAAATGATACTCCACATTGTATGTTTTCAGTGAAGTGCAGAATAAAACAATAATGAGGTACCACCATATACCTATTAGAATGGCCAAAATCCAGAACACTGAAAACACCAAATGCTGACAAGGATGTGGGGCAATAGGAACTCTCATACATTGCTGGTGGGAATGCAAAATGGCACAGCCACTTTGGAAGACAATTTGGGAGTTTCTTACGAAATTAAATATACTCTTGCCATATTATCCAGCTATCATGCCCCTTGGAATTTATCCAAAGGAGTTGAAAACTTATGTCCACAGAGGAATCTGCATATGTATGTTTATTTATAATTGCTAAAACTTGGACCCAATCAAGATGTTTTTTAGTAGGGGTTTGGATAAACTGTGATACAACCAGACAATGAAATATTATTCTGCACTGAAAAGAAATGAGCTATCAAGCCTTGAAAAGACATAAAGGAAACATAAATGCATATTGCTAAGTGAAAGAAGCAATCTGAAAAGGCTACATACTGCATGATTCTAACTATATAACATTCTGCAACAAGTAAAAATATGAGACAATAAAAAGATCAGTGGTTGTCAGAAGTTGGGGGTAAGGCATGAATAGTTGGAGCACAGAGGATTTTTAGGGAAGTGAAAGTACTCTGGATGTTATTATAATGATGGATACATGTCATTATACATTTATCCCAAAAAAGAAAGTGCAATACCAACCCCAAGGTAAACCAGGGACTTCCGGTGATTGTGATGTGTCAACTTAGGTTCAAGAATTGTAACAAATGTACCACTTTACTGAGAGATGTTGATAATGGGATAGACTATGCATGTATGGGGACAGGGGGCATAGGAGAAATCTTTTTACCTTCTACTCAATTTTGCTGTGAACCTAAAACTGCTCTAAAAAATGAAATCTTTAAAAATAACCTCAACATAAAATCCAAATGAAAACTCTTAAATTCTAAGTATTGAGTTGATGTTTTGTTCTTTTCTCCAGAGGCAAAATCTGTTAATAGTTTTGCAAGTCTACTTTTGGACCTTTAAGAATTTTCAACCCTACCTCGGCATATATATCACTACTTACATTTGATTTATTTTAATTTATTTTCATTTCTAAAAAATATTACTAAAGATCTTGGTACAAGCCCCCATCTTCTCTCTCCTAGAAAACTGTCATGGTCTCCTACTTGATCTCCTACTTTCTGTTCTTGGTTCTAGTATCTATTCTCAATACACCAGCTACACAGTGTATCAAAGTTAATTATATCATGACATTCCTCTTATCAAAACTTTCCAGTTATTGCTGTCCATTTAATGTATATTTACATTTTAATATAAAATACCTATAATTTAAAAGTGTCTGTTATTTAAAGATATAACATACTCCTTTAATTTTTTAATAAAGCATTTTATAATCAGACCAATTTATCAATATAAAATATTTCACACATTTTAAAATTTCCTTCTTTTGGGGTCATCTTTCATTTCACAAATACCTAGTTTTGGACAATAAATTATGCTGTCACCCTATACTTGTGAACCTATAGACTCTTATTTCTATTTCCATTCCAATCTTATCTCTTACTAAACCTCCTTTCTTTTACTCACTCTGCTCTAGCCACATCCTTTTCCCATCCTCTGCACAGCTGGGCTTATACATGCTTCATTGCTTATGCACTTATTCTTTCCAGCAGCAGAAAAATCTTTTACCAGATAGCTATATGGCCAACTCCATTGTTCTTCAAGTATTTGTTCAAATTCCAACTTCTCAATGAAGTCTACCCTGGGCTCCCTATTTAAATTGCAACCAAATGTGTCAGTACACTCGCCTCTGTAACTTCACAGGTTTTACTTATTTTGGTAACTCAGTAATTTTATTCCTTGGTGAAACTTGCTTTTTGTTTTTACATAGCAAAATGCATGGAGACTTTTTAATATCCATAAACAAAGATTTATGGACATTTATTTACATAATATCTTTATTTACACTTATTTATAATTTTATTGCATACAGTTGTATGAAATGAATTTAAAACAATTGATTATCCAGCATTACATTGATGAAAACTTGGCTGTTTTACTATTTTAATTTTAGAAACCAGGCTGCAACTAAAATCTTTGTTTATGAATCTTTGTATATATCTGCATCTGTGTAATAGTTGTTTAGAAGTGGAATCGCTGAGTTAATACTTATATATATTTTGTACATTGATAGCTATCTTCCAAAAATTCTATACTTATTCGTACTTTAACATTGCAAGGAGGGTACTCATTTCTTTTTACCCATACCAACATTAGATATTTTAAATCATTTAAATTCATTTAAATTATTCTATTATTTTGTATTTGTGTGTGTGTGTGAATTGCCTGTTTCTATTCTTTGCCTTAATCAGGGCCATAATAAGCCACTGGGCACCTTTGCTTAAGATAGAAAATAAAGTCTTCCTCCAAGTAGATACACCCCATACTGTTTGGTGAGTACAGTGCAGATTGGAATTCAGTCCCCGTTCCCACTCAGTAAGCACCGTTATACAAAGTACAACCTAAGCAACCTTATGTGATGGCCCTTATTTTCTTAAATTTTTGGTGTACTTTAACTCATGATACCTATATGCATATTTATATATGTATGTAGGGATATATAAGGCAATTATTTTCTAGTATATTACTTTTCTTTTCATGTTGTAATCTTTTTTTTTTAAGATTTTATTTTTAAGTAATCTGTGCAGCCAATGTGGGGCTTGAACTCATAACCCCGAGATCAAGAGTCTCATGTTCTACTGACTAAGTCAGGCAGGCACCCCTCATACTGTAATTCTATGTATGAAAATTTAAAAGTCTAAGACAAAAATGTTTTGATATTTTCCTCTCTTATTTCTTCATTAAGTATATGGATAGATAGATAGGGATAAACATACGTATTTTTATAGATATTTATTCTTCATAATACCATTAAAATGTACCTTGTATCAACTAACTTAAAATAGCATCATTATGTATTAAGTAAGGTACAATATGTATGAATCTTTTTTGTGATACTGTATTATTATTTTTGTACTATACCAATAATATTATTGTGATTACTTATAATCCTATTATCAGATTTAGAGAACTGAAATCTTTAAGATATTGAGTCTTTCCATTCATTAGCATGGCATTTCTGGGCATATTTTTAGAGCTTGCTTTTTTTCTTAAGTGAACTGTCACCACTTCCTTCATACAGATTTTGCATATAACTTAGTAACTTTTTTCCTAGGTGCAGTATTGTTTTTTGCTGTCTATGAACAAAATATTTACCCGCGAGACAAGCTATGTCATTTCTGATGAATGGACCACTCTTGATTTTGTATATTGATTGTATAGCATGCTGTCTTGCTGGGCTCCCATATTAATTCCATTAGTGTCTTAGCTGATTTTCTTCATCTCTCACATGTTCTGTCAGTCTGAACATCCTGCTTGTTAAAATGACATGTCATATTCAGACTCAACACTGTTTTCTCCCTTGAAAAAGGAAATGAAGAGAATTGCCAAGTAATGATCACTTTATGAACTAAGAGGAGTCCTATGATACTAGCCATCAGAGGTGTCTCCATTTGAACATACAAACCAAGAAAAGTGGGAGACAAAATGTGGGAGTTTGGGGAAAATGGCAATTTTGTATTATTATTTATGCCTTTGCCTACTGCAACAATGTAGTAGGTCTTTAAAAGAAAAACAAAGTGTCTAGAATCTAGTGTTTAGAATGTTCCAGTGATCAGCTAATATGGGCTAGATAAGGAAGAGGATTCTGAAAAACCTTTTTTCTCTTACACTGGTTCCTTCTAACTCTGGTGCCTGCTAGAGTTCATGTGATGGGAAAATATCCACACCATTCCTTGCACTCTAATATAAAATACTATAAATCTCTTTAATTGAATAAACATACTCTAAAACAACTGAAAATGTATCAATTGCAAATGGAAACTGAAAACACCTAATGTATCTCTACTTTCCCCATTCTTCTCATTTTTTACTCTATTTACTGACAATTCTGTCTCAAATTTTCACTTTATTGTCTCAGATGTCTTAGCTTTCCATTGAGTAAGCTGGTTGTTTCTGAAATACATAAAGGTAATGTATTCTATTTGGCATGATTTTGTTGTTCACTTTCCCAGATCCGCCCTTTACCAAGATAATGTTCTAAGTTATTGAAGCAAATAAAAAAAGCTATCTTATATTCACTCAAATAGAAACATCTTTTCTCTGAAGTTGCCTACTTTTCCTTCATCTTTTTGTATTTATGAATTTTTTAATTGAAGCATAATTGATATAATATTATATTATACAATATTATGTTAGTTTCTGATGTACAACATAATGTTTCAACAGTTATACACATTACCAGATGCTCACCATGATACATGCAGTTACCATATGTCACCATATAAAGTTATTATAATATTATTGACTATGTTCCCCATTTTGTATGTTTCATCCTCATGACTTATTTATTTTATAAATAGAAGTTTGTACCTATTAATCCTCTTCATCTATTTTGCCTATTTCCCACCCCCTCACCTCTGTAACCACTAGTTTTCTCTCTATATTTAGGAGTCTGTTTCCCTCTTGTTGCTTTTGTTATTGTTGTTTATGCTAAGTAAAATAAGTCAGATAGAGAAAAACAAATACCTTATAATTTCACTTATATATGGAATATTTTCCTTAATTCTTGATCTTTCAACCCAATATTATCATGTGATATAATCTTTTTTCTTTAGAGTTTCAGTTTAAGTTATTTGTGTCAGTACCATATCCCCACAAGGGTATGGATATCTTCCATGGGCTACTTGTGTTTAAACTGTGAAAGCATATATAATACATAATGCAAAAAAAATCTATAATAGCATACTGGTGAAATTACATGTTTAGGAAAGTCACTGGGGACATTTAGGGTTTATTTTCAATAACAAGAGAAAAAAAAACCTAGTCATTCTCATAATAAACTATTATTCAAACTCAATTAATCATACTATCATGTACCCTGGAATAAAGTGGGCATAATATGATCAGTGAGTAATAAATTTCAAACCCACCTGAAAAACATGGAATCGTAAAATTTGTGATATTTAGGAATATCAAAAACCCTCCTAAGAGTTCTTTTTTTTTATTAATATTGTGGTGCTGCCTTTTCATGTGTGCTCTCCTGTCATGAAACAGACTCCTCCTTCAATGGCTCTTTCTCAGAGCACACTTCTCAGACTCCTCTATGATCTAAGAGCCATCTCTTATACTCTGTTATACTTTCCTGTCACGCAGCACCATAATAATTTTTTAAAATATCACATTTTATTTGTTTACTTCTTTACCCTCTTTTCCTCCCTCAAAAAAAGAAAGAAAGAAAGAGAGAGAGACATACCCTATGGGCAGAGACTTTCATGTTTCCACAGCTCTTAACAAAATGACAGGCACATATTAACAACTAAAATCTAGTGTATTGAAGAAAGAAAGAATTTATTTTGTTTCTTAAATATGTATATACTGATAAGTTATTGAACATAATGCTGTAGATCAGACCTTATTTGTTTTTGCTATTCATTGTTACTGTATGTGGATAGTTCTAAAACAAGAAAGCCATACTCAAAATTATTTTTATCTTTTTTAGATGTGACCAAGTACTAATAGTTTGAAATAAATGAATATGTCAAGCTCTTACACTCTTTCCTAGACAGGAACATTTTTTTCAATGACAGTACAACTTCTAAAATCACCACTTCTAAAATCACCACTTCTTTAAGTGGGCAATTTTGTGAGCATCTTAAAGAGAAAAGGGAAAAAGGAATCATATAAGAAATATGCCCAACAAGACTTCTTTTTATTAATATCTTACGTCATACAAACTTAGATTTTCATTCCAAACCATATTCCTTGGAGTGTAATAAAACACAAATAATCAACGATATAAGAAAGCTGTTCAAGTATTGCATTGTCTCTGTATGTGGGTATGCTAGCAATAATCCTGAACTCTGCTCTAACAGATGGACATCAGAGGAAAGAGCATCATGAGGTTGAAATCCAAAGAGCTAGTGAAAAGCAACAGGACTATTCTTAGGAATGTGTACATTTATAAGATTTGTAAAAAAAAAAATATTGTTATTTAAAAATTAAATAGATTGGTGTAACAAATAAGACTTGTTGGTAAAAAAATGATCATAATGTAAAAACAGTCTAAGTTGTCATGCTACAAATTGAAAAGCTATTTATAAGGAATTACCATCTTTCAAATGTACTTTGAAACACACTAAGAATAAGAAAATGTTAATATCCAGGGGCTCCTGGGTGGCTCAGTCGGTTAAGCATCTGCTTTTGGCTCAGGTCATGATTCCAGTGTCCTGGGATCCAGCCCCGCATCAGGCTCCTTGCCCAGGGGGGAGCCTGCTTCTCCCTCTCCCTCTGCCTGCCGCTCCCCCTGCTTGTGCTCTCTCTCTGTCAAATAAATAAATAAACTCTTTAAAAAAAAAAGAACATGTTGATATCCAATTTTCAAGTACACTTGAAAGATATACTCTCTGAATTTTTTTTCAGAGTAGGTGACCAAACACACGATTGATTATTTATTATCCTACTACATAAGGAAAGAATTGATTTGTCCTGCTCAAAATATGTCATTTTTTACATGTGCACACATTTCACTTTAATATTAGTATAGATAGTGTAGCCATTAATACACACATGGACACACACCCCCCACACATATATCCTTTAACTTTCTTGTAAAATGGTCTGGAATATTTTACAAACAGAGATATATTTTGCTGGTGGATAGAAAGCTAAAGCTATTGCTTTGAATATGTGGCGCTTGTATTAGGTCAAATTTGGTAAACTCTTTTATTAGTTAGAAGTGTTTTTGATTGGGGATTAATTCTATTGGCTTTCTGTGTAAACAAGCATACTACTACAAATAATGAGCTTTAGCTCTTATTTTTACATGATTTATACTTTCTTTTTTTATTGCATTATCTAGGATATCTAATAAAATCTTTACAGTTAGTGTATATCCTTAATTTTGACTTTAATGGTATGTTTACACATTGTTAATTTGATTTCTTTTTCTCTCACTTAGAAGACAAATTTATGAAGATTTTTATTTTGAAAAATCAATATGTTTTCAGTGACTATATTAGTTCCATATTTGAGTACTCAAGCATGTGTGTATTGAATAAGTAAATAAATCAAGGGTAGTGTGAACTAAATATTCCTAATGACAAATATATTTAAGAGGAATGTTGTCTGTGATGTTCTCTGTGTGGAATTAGTTTACCTGGTTTTCTAATCTTAAAGATTTTTATTAATTGATAATTTTATCGATCCTGTTATGCTTCATCCAGGTTCTTGATTTTTAAGAAGTCAGAAACACGGACACCAAATCTAAGTGATATAGAGCTGACTTGAAGTATACCTTGTAGTGGTGCTCTTTTCTTCTTTTATCACTAATACAAAGTGATACAGAAACTGAAAAGTTGTATCACTATGATGTCATAAATAAAGTTGACATTGATTTCCCAAAACTTTTTAGTTTTAATTTGTTAGTATAGCGAAATAAGTCAATCAGAGATAGACATGTATCATATGACCTCACTGATATGAGGAATTCTTAATCTCAGGAAACAAACTGAGCATTGCTGGAGTGGTGGAGGGTGGGAGGGATGTGGTGGCTGGGTGATGGACATTGGGGAGGGTATGTGCTATGGTGAGTGCTGTGAATTGTGCAAGACTGTTGAATTACACACCTGTACCTCTGAAACAAATAATACATTATATGTTAAAAAAAAAAAAGAAGAAGGAAGAAGGAAGAAGAAGAAGAAGAAGAAGAAGAAGAAGAAGAAAAGAAGAAGAAGAAGAAGAAGAAAGAAGAAGGAGAAGAAGATATTAGGAAGGGAAAAATGAAGGAGGGAAAATTGGAGGGGGAGATGACCCATGAGAGACTATAGACTCTGAGAAACAAACTGAAGGTTCTAGAGGGGAGGGGGCTGGGGGAATGGGTTAGCCTGGTGAAGGGTATTAAAGAGGGCATGTATTTTTTTTTAAGTTTTATTTATTTATTTATTTATTTATTTATTTATTTATTTATTTGACAGAAAGAGACACAGCGAGAGAAGGAACACAAGCAGGGGGAGTGGGAGAGGGAGAAGCAGGCTTCCCGCCGAGCAGGGAGCCCGATGCGGGACTCGATCCCAGGACCCCGGGATCGTGACCTGAGCCGAAGACAGACGCTTAAAGACTGAGCCACCCAGGCGCCCCAAAGAGGGCACGTACTGAATGGAGAACTGGGTGTTATATGCAAACAATGAATCATGGAACACTACATCAAAAAAAAATTTAAAAAAAAAAAAGCAGCTCTGTCTTCATAAGAATGTCATCAGTCCTCTTCAAAATGACCGTAACAATAATCCTCAAAAGGAACATAGGTCAGGCTACAGTGTGTATAGTAGGCACCATCTGTGCATTGTCTTAGTGCCTCCAGGCAATGAATTTTGGGGGAAAATCATAAAAGCCAAGAGAACACATGAGTGCAGTGACATGGGGACACAGTGACATAGTGCAGTTTTGATCTTGCATATGAAGAAATTAGTAATTTTCTTTAACCCAGTGAAAATAACAGTGGGGCTTCCATTGCCCTTTTTTGACAGCTTGCTTTCCCCTCAGAGGCAAAAGATAATTGGGCTCACGGAGCTGTACATCTGTCCATCCTTGCCATTTTACAAACGAAGTTCATAGTCATTGGGCTTATGTTCATAGAATTTGATGTGAAAATATTGGATTGATGTAAAAGAATATATGCAAATTTGTATAGAGAAAAAAAGCTATAATTTGCATTTTTGTCAGCCACAACCAGTTGGATTTTGTTCACCAATATTTATAAAACCCATTCCCTTTGCCAGGCATTCTGCTAAGTACTGAAAATAAGAAAGATTATGTATCTTTGAGTAGCAAACATATAAGTGGATGAGGAAGTCTCAGAAATAGATAATGGTTTCAAGACTATGGCAAAATATTGCAGGTAGGCACAAAGAGCTATGAGAGAGATGTAAAGAGCTAACCAACCCAGCCTCGAGGGTGAGGGTTCTGAGAATGTGTATTTGTATACTCTTGAAGGATAAGTAAATGGTAATTAAACAAATACTAGGGAAAGGTAATCCATACATTGTAATTTAAACATTCCAAGTTGCTGAGATGCGAAGGTACCAAGGAACTACACTCATATCCATTTACTAAAAGATAAAGTACAAGTGTAGAGTAATAAAGATGAAGCACAGAGGTAGGAAGGGTTTAGATAAGGCAGAAAATTATAATTTTGGAGAAGCGTTAGCATTCCTATCAAATATTTAAGCAAGTATGTGTACGTCATGGTCAGATTTATAGTCAGATTCTATGATGGTAGCATAGGAACACTGGTTTTAAAGTAGCCAAGTGGGAGACCAGTTAGGAGAGATTTTTTTTTTCTTTTTTTCTAAAATAAGGCAGTATGGAATGGAATGGAATGGAATGGAATGCCCTTATTTTGGATTCTGTACCCTGTCCTAATGTGTGGAGGTGGGCTTCTTCCATACCATCACCAAGCAAGCAATTCTCTGGATGTCAATTGGGTGTCCTATAATTCAATTCAATTCTGACACTATCTACCTGGAAATAGCATAGATTCCACAGATTGAGGGCTTAGTTGCACAAGACAGATCTCCTCATCAGATGCCAGCCTCAAGCCAGGTTGTTGCCTGTGCTTCTGACCAATTGGCTATAAATCAGAGGTTCCCATGACCCAGTGCCTTTCCTTGGGTTAGGTTGATTTTCTAGAATGGCTCACAGAATTCACTAGATTACCAATTTATTACAAAGGATTTCAAAGGATACAAATCAATAGCCAGAGGAAGAGAGAAAATAGCTATCTGAATCCCATCTTTTGGGGATTTTATGGAGGCTTTATTACATAAGCTCAATTGATTAAGTCATTGGCCATTGATGATTGATTCAATCTGCAGCCCCTCTCCCCTTCCCTGGGGTCAGAGGATGGTACTGAAAATTCCAACCCTCTATTCCTGATTAGTTCCCCATCAACCAGCTCCCAACCTTAGGGGGCTCATTAACACAAAAGTCACCTCCTTAACATAACAAAAGACACCTTTATAGCTCTCATCACTTAGGAAATTCCAAGTGTTTTAGTAGCTCTGTGCCAGAAACTTGGAAGAAGACCAAATATATGTTTATTATAAATCTCAATATTATAATCCTAATTAAAGAATGTTTAGCAGTAAGATTGGTGACAATTTTTGATTTGATATAAATGGTGTGAAAAGGGAAAAAATGAAAGATCTTTTATTTAAGCACTTTCAGGAATGGCCTTTCTAACCTCAAAGATAGGGAATATCCTATATATCTAGAGACAAGAAAATTCTGGATAAAAAATTATAGAAGGTAGAGAGGGTAAGACTTCCAGAATGGCGGGTGCCTGGGTGGCTCAGTCGCTAAGCGTCTGCCTTCGGCTCAGGTCATGATCCCAGATTCCTGGGATCGAGCCCCACATCGGGCTCCCTGCTCCGCAGGAAGCCTGCTTCTCCCTCTCCCACTCCCTCTGCTTGTGTTCTGCTCTCGCTATGTCTCTCTCTGTCAAATAAATAAATAAAATCTTAAAAAAAAAAAAAAAGACTTCCAGAATGGCAGAATGAGGAGTTTGGTTAATCATAATCCTATTTCCCCAAAGCAGTGATAGGACTAAATACAGGTGTCAGAACAACCACTTGAAGATTTAACAAAGTGAGAAGCACTGTTTACTCAAGAAAACCCACTAAATCTTGGTAAGATTAGGAGTTTATGGCATTTCAGCCAGGGACTGTATTCCATTCCCCCAACATATAGGGCAGGTCATAAACATCAGCAGCCCTGCTGTTGTGTCAGATAGGCTAATTCTATTTGGAATGGGGTCTGTAAAAATCCATGCCCAGGGCACTGTCAAAAACAATAGAGATCTCTTTGGCAAGTAATTAGAGAAGGCTAATATGGGCTAGCTTGAAGTCATAGTGCTGGTTGGGGCAAGCATCACAAAGGCAGGCCAACCAGAAATTTAACAGGGAGATCCAGCAGAAGAGACAGCCAGAGGCCTTGCTGGAATCCCACTTATCTCTGGTGGTGTGGAAAATTGTGCACAGGCACAAGGCCAAGCTTGCTCAGGAAAAATCAGAATCCCCCCCAGTGACTTATTCATACCTGGTTGAATACAGAAAGTAAATAAATAGGCCCGAATTGCAAATTCCTTAAACTTAAATAAAAGTAACCATGGAGAAATTGAGACCATTGACTAAAATGGTCTTAACTTTCCCTCAGTTTGACTAAACATTAGACAGGCCCACTCTTGCCACTAGGCCCCCGACCTCTCTCTCACCCTGTCTTGAAGATTGGAGAAAGTTTACTCTTCTTTTGGATAAAGCCAATTAACAAACACGGATAGCCTGTGATCCCACCCACTCCAGCCCTTAAAAAATATCTCCTGCTCACAGGGGCAAATCTTCCAATTATTTCTATAAATCTAATTTGATGTTCTGCCAAATGTCTCCTATTTACTCCTCTAGATTCATCCTCTCTGCCTTCATGACTGTTCCGTATGGACTGTATCATCCGGCTTGTGGTTGATTTCAGTCAATAGGTGGGATTGAAGGGAGGGATGCGAGTAGAATCAGGATATTTAATCCCCTGAATTTCTCCCTGGAGTATTCTTTTTTTTTTTTTTAAAGATTTTATTTATTTATTTGACAGAGAGAGACACAGTGAGAGCAGGATCACAAGCAGGGGGAGAGGGAGAGGGAGAAACAGGCTTCCCGCGGAGCAGGGAGCCCGATGTGGGGCTCGATCCCAGGACCCTGGCAGACGCTTAATGACTGAGCCACCCAGGCGCCCCATCCCCTGGAGTATTCTTGATTGGCTATGTCATTTATAAATGGGTGAGCCTCTTTGGTTTCTGATAACTCCTTTTTCCTCTAATATCTTCAGTTCTCAATTGTTAACAACTTGTGGTTCTTATATACCCTCTCCACAATTTTCTAAATAGTTTCTTTTTAAAAGTTTCCTTGAATTATTCTAATTTGAGAGTGCCATCTGTTTCCTATAGAGACAATGACAAATTAAAGTACTGAAAGCAAACTATGATAAAGAATCTGGGGGCACCTGGCTGGCTCAGTCAGTAGAGCATGCAACTCTCGATCTCGGGGTTGTGAGTTCAAGCCCCACATTGGTGCAGATTACTGAAAAATAAAATTAAAAAAAAAAAAAAAAACTGGAGTGAAGCAGGGAGTACAGAGCATGAGGTGGTAGGAAGAGACTGAAGAATAGTCTTATTGTAGCTTTTCAAATTACTTAATAAAATATAAGAATACTAAATCTAGAAATATTTTATTTTAGTTATATCCCGAGATCACATATGTGTTATTTGTTTGGTTCTATAAAATGAACTCTGTTAGTATAATTTAATGAATTATAATAAATGAAAATAAAATGTGATTATTTAAATAAATATCAAAAGTCATTTAGTTAATTTAAGGTCATTAAATAAAATCTTTTCATAAAGTAAGAGTAACATTAAAAGGTAGCTTCAGTTTTGTGACAGTAAGAAGTTAGGCTCTTTTTAATACTCAAATGTGGTAGACTATTTTTTGCACTCTTTGTCTTTCTTAATATTTTTTCCAAGTTTAATATAGTCAAAATTAAATATTGACTAAGAGTCAGAATTGAGTCAAAGTTACAATCATGACAAAAAAGAAATATACACACATGCACACACAAAGTTTTAGCTTAGTTCACTCCAAATTGAAAGAAGTGCATAAAATTCATGTAAAATTTTATCTAATATCCAGTTTAAATCCTTAATTTAATACTTTTCTTGTAATCTGTTATAAATCATCAAATGTTTAATCACTGTAAACATGTGGTAAATTCTTGTTTGGGGGCAAGAGTGTGGGTATTTTTTGTATTTGGCTATTGTTTATGAATAAAAAGGCATGTAACAAATTCATGAATTTGTTTTCATATCATTGTTTACAAAATTAACTTTGTGTTTACCTGAGCATGAAAATCTATACTTGAAAAATGCAAAGACATGGAATTCAAATGTAAACATATTTGTTGTCATAATTGAGTTATAATTTTTTCACGTATCTGTCCTATAAAATACATATTTATCTCTCTAAATGTGGAGTGTGTATGTGTATACATATATACATATATATTCATATGTATATATAAATACGTGCACACTTAGACACAGATACAATATATAATATAGACTATGTTCTTAACATAATTTATAACCTCTTAAACAATAACCTAAAAATATTTGGGTAAGTTCTTCCTACTTTTTCTCTTTAAAAGTACAAATTTTCAGAAAGGTTTAAAAAACAATATATCACTTGTTAAAATAATTTATAATTATTATAAAAAATAGTTTATTACCCAAAAGTAAGAGTCAGCACTTGAATTTGCCTACATTGTTAAAATGAATAAATTATAGCTCCCATCCTCCATTAGCCCTCTACTCTTTCTAAGAGAAAGGAAGAACTTATTGTCCTTCTTGCCTTTTACTTAAATCCAGTGGGATAAAGATCTTTTAACGAGGATTTCAATTCAGAAAAGCTAGGTTAAACTTGACTCATTTGTAAATTTTTTAAGCATATAATTTGTTTTACATGGCTTGATTAGTGTTTTTGTTAGTCATGATTAATTTCGTTATAATCAAGAAATGATATTGAATAATTGCTTTATTATTTTTTTAGTTTGGCTATTTGAATGCTCTTGTCTATATTGTTCTGTTAACCACTCAACTTTAAAACCATAGGCAATCCTTTTTCAGTGTCTCCTATGTAAATATATAGATAATAATTACTTCCTTTATCCTATTTTTTTTTTTTTTGAGGAGAGAAAGTATGAATGAATATAGAGGCTTCTTTAATATGCATTATGCTCTCGTGCCTGGGTGGCTCAGTCAGTTAAGCATTTGCCTTTGGCTCAGGTCATGATCCCAGGGTCTTAGGATGAATCCCATGATGCTTCTCCCTCTCCCTCTACCCCTCCCCCCTTACTCATGCTTTCTCTCTCTCTCTCTCTCAAGTAAATAAATAAAATCTTTTAAAAAATAACATGCATTTTGCTCATATTTTTCACTTAAATGTTCATGTGGAATGATATAACTTCCTATGAATTTACTATATTAAGGCATTTTAAAGATTTTACAGTTAACTGTAGCAAATGGTTTGATGCACTAGGCCACATTTCTTCAGTCCACATGATTTAAGCATAGTTTGTATAGTAGACAGACTTTTAAGATGGACCGCAGTAATCCTGCCTTTTAATATTCACACCCTGTGTAATTCCTTCTGCCTGGGTATGAGTTGGACCTAGAGATTCACTTTTATTTTTTATTTTATTTTTTTTTTTTTATTTTAAGTAGGCTCCATGACCAGAGTGGAATCCAACACGGGGCTTGAACCCATGACCCTGAGATCAAGAACTGAGCTTAACTGACTGAGCCACCAAGGCATCCCTAGTGACTCACTTTTAAATAGAAAACAACACAAGTGATAGGATGTCACTCCTGTGATTAGGTTACAAAAGCCATTGAGTTCCATTATGTTTGTAGACTGTTTTCACTAACTTCTTGGCTTGAATGCTTTGATGAAGCAGACTAGCATATTGGAGAAGCTGCTGTAGAAAAAACTGGGAGGCCTGTAGCCATCAGTCAGATAGGAACTGAGGACTTTAATTACTCAAAAGGAATTGAATTCTACCAACAACCATATGAGTTAACTGGGATGTGAATCCTTCTTTGTAAAGGCCTTGAGATGACAGACACCTTGGCTGACATCTTGATCACTGCCTTCTGAAAGACCCCTGAAGAAGACCCAGGTAAGAGGTGTCACATTAGAAATTGTTAGAGTGGAAGGTATACATATCTTATAGTCAAGAGCTAGCTAACCAAAAAGTCTATTGGAAAGGGATACTAATAATAAAAGTGGTCACAATATTTGTCAACTAAGGTATTGAGAAAAGTAAAAGGTGTGTGACTATTTGTCCAGGGAAACAAAATATTGAAGTTCTGTGAAGAGGCCAGAATCTTGATCTAGAGGAAAATTTTTAAATACCTTTGTTAGCTGAGTTTTTTAACCATTAGAATTTGTAATATAAACTTGTGTTAATTATGAAAAGGCTAATATTATCGGCATGCTCTAAGAAATAAAATTATCAGGGCGCCTGGGTGGCTCAGTTGGTTAAGCGACTGCCTTCAGCTCAGGTCATGATCCCAGGGTCCTGGGATCGAGTCCCACATCAGCAGGGAGCCTGCTTCTCCCTCTCCCACTCCCCCTGCTTGTGTTCCCTCTCTCGCTGTGTCTCTCTCTGTCAAATAAATAAATAAAATCTTTAAAAAAAAAAAATAAAATTATCAACTCTAAGTGGTTTTCTCTGAATTGCTGTTTATAATAAATAGTTCTAATTCATATTTATACGCTTTTATGATTTTAAGGTGCCATAAAATCATCTTTATAAAGAAGGAACTGTAAAGGAAGACCCAAAATAAATTATTTCAGCATGTGAAGAGATGGCCAATTGTTCAATCAACATCTATTTTACCTGTCTTTTCCCAAGTTTTCTCTGGGAAGTTGACAAAGGCTGATGACTGGAAATTATGCCAAGTCTCTTCACAATCTCTAAAAGAAAGCTGTAAGATACCTCTTTTTTCCCCCTCATTTTCTACATACTGTGAAGTGTCCTAGAGCTTATGCTTAAAACAGAGATGAGCACTAGATGCTAAAGATGTTAGGGTCATTTATGAATTTCTCTACTCTGGATTTTATGCAAGAGAAAAATCTCTTTTATTTAAGTCATATTTAAGATCTCTTTGTTACAATTGTGTTGCCTTCATGTAACAATAACCTAAGATTGGAAGTACTAATATTGGAGGTAAAATCTGAGTCTTACAAACGGGACTCCTTGCACTGTCATATAAATACTGAAGTTGGAAATCTGATGACACTTGTTATGCTATGGGAAAAGTGATAAATTTCTT
>NC_138371.1:44360904-44382654 GCF_054177405.1 Leptonychotes weddellii | reverse complement strand
GCCCCAAAGCTGGTATTCTTATACCAAAATAATCACTCAGTTTTACATAAAACTTCTGTAATTTACAGTGACCTGAAAAATGTCACAATTCCATGTCATATATGTTTTCTAAACCTGAGTCTCAATCCATTCTCCACGTTTTATTTCTGTAATTCTATCCACTATTTTTTTAATATTCATGGCCAATGCATTAGATGCTGTGATTGTTAAGGACTAATAAATAATATCCTTTTTTCCTCCCTGAGTCCAGACAGGTGGGGTCAGAATCTCAGCTTTATTACTACTAAAGATTGACTGGAGAATGTGGTTTTTATTTTTGGGTGCATGGGCTTACAAATAATTTATCCCTCATACAGGGAGACCTATGCATATAGGAATAGCTTGATAATGACAGGTCTCTTCAAAGCAGTCCATCCCTAACTTTCTGATACCAATGAGCTGAGAATGTGTGTTACCTGCAGGCAGGAGAAGTGTAAAAGTAGAAAAGAGAAGGAACTGAGTTGAGCATTTTAAATGTTTTCTCTAAAATTCATCAAACAAGTAAATCAATCTCTTTCCTTGGAGCGTAGTGAGAAGGTATAACCTAAGTCAGGCATGGTTCTCTTAAAGATAATCCTCCATATGGAACCCTAAACCAAGGGGTAAGGAGCCCCCACCCTAGTCTCACCGTATTTGTCACACGCAAAGTGCTAATTTGGACTACATCTATAAAATTATAGTATTGTCCTCAAGATATTTATAATATAGAATGAAGCATAGACATATGTAAATAATTAGAACATGATCAATTAAGTGGTATAAATAGATGTGTAAAAGACTCTCACAATAAACTTGAAAGATGGAAAATTAATTCTCTTTCAGTGGGGGAAAGGGGAGACAATAAGGTAAGATTTACAGACACTTTGTATTTAAAAACACAAAGACCATAATGTGACAAAAGGAAATATATAATTTTAGAATTTTTAAAAAATTACCTTTCAGAGATACTTTGTACTATTCCCCTGATCCTATACAAGCCATTCAAGTTGTAAAATGTTGACTATGATATGTGTGAAGTTTGGTGAATCCTGTAGGGTAAAAAATGAGTGCTATTTCTCAGGATCTTTCATAATTCATGAGAAAGTAAACATTGTCTTCTCTGTGAGATTATTAGGTTGCAAAATGAAAGAAAAAAAAAACAACTATGGCCTACCACACATTAATTAGCATTGTGCCTGACACTAGAACCCTCTAAGTCTCAACATAATTATCTATAAAATAAAGTTAATACCTCCTATAACTCAGTGTTGTTGTAGAAATTAAATGAAGAGGAGTTCAAATGCCTGTAACACCCTATAACACAAATTGATAAATACTGGGGTTTTAATAAATGGTAGCTGTGCTTATATATTTTCTTTTCTTATTATTAAAAACATGAAAGAGTTATAATTTTTATTTAATATTTTTTTAGTGCACGCTATAAAAAAGCTAATATCCCAAATTGTATGAGGGAAACTCATAGGAATACGATTAATCTCAGACCTTGAGTTACTTCAAGTTCATCATACAGTTAATATTTGTTACTGTGGAAATTTTCAATAAATCTTCAGGAAAAGAATTTCTAACTTACAAAGAAATATCCTGCTAAGACCTAAAAACATAATTCCATACATTAGCTTGGAACTTTTGATTTCTTGTGAATTATCAGACTGATAGGATCATTTGTCTATGTAAAATGAAGGCAATGAAATGTCCATCTAGTCCAGTGGAAATAATAGTAAATAATTGAGATCTTCTTTGTTTCCTTCCCTAACATGCAAGATTTATAGACATTAAAGGAGGGTATGCTGCAGTCCACTCAAAAAAAGTGGTAAATTAAAAACTAGAAAACAATTTTGAGTTTTTCTGATAATATGAGAATCTGACATAGACTTTACAGTATACAAGGTGATGTTTTGCTCATAAAGTACTCATTTATAATCACATTATACCATTACCAAAATATATACTCTTTATGATTCAATTCATATTCATGAATTCATTTTCATATTCATTCAATTCATATTCAAGGAAAAATATATTTATGTTGAGCAGAATATGCAATATTATGAAGGGTTCAAAGATACCTACATCAAATCTGGGACCCAAGAGCTCACAATTTGCTGCATGATAAATAAACATCTATAATAAAAGGCAGATTTTTTCTCATAGTATAGTTTCATTCAGTTTTTTTCTCCAAAATTTTATTTAAAAGGCAGATTTTTAAAAGGCTGAGAATAAGGAGAAAAAGGAAAGAGATACTCATTGAGAAGGGGAAAGAATATTTGTTTTACATATATAATAGGATAATAATCAGCTTGCAGAAAAATTTAAATGATAAAACATACATAGAATATATAAAATGAATTGGTGGGCACCTGGGTGGCTCAGTCGGTTAAGCATCTGCCTTAGGCTCAGGTCATGATCCCGGCGCCCCAGGATAGAGTCTCACATTGGGCTCCCTGCTCAGCGGGGAGTTTGCTTCTCCCTCTCCCTCTACCCCTCCTCTCCTGCTCATGCTCTTGCTCTCTCAAATAAATAAAATCTTTAAAAAAGTAAAATGAATAAGTAAATTATAATGGGTATGTTCAAGATAACATCCATATATATGCTGTATATATATATTACCGTCATTTTCACATTGGTTTTTCATTCAAAGTTTATACCACAACAGCTCTTCAAAAGCCCTATATTTTCCCTCATCTCTAGTCCTTAATATAAGATAACCACTTCCTAATTATTCTTCCTTGAGTCATTCTTGAAGCTTATGTGTCACTTTATTTGGTATTCTTTAAGGCAAACATATTGATGTTATTCCAATGTTAATCCATGCCCATACTGTAATTACACATTAAAGCATTTATAACACTAAATTAAATGTCTTTTTACTAGTCTACCTTATACTCTAGATGCTTGTGTAGAATACTGAATCTATCCGTACCGTCTAAATTCATTCTCTAACTGGGTAATCTTGGGCCTGTTATCAAACACCTCTGAGTTACTATAGCCTTCATTTATAATTTGCAAGTTATGATATAAAAACCTACCTTTGGAAGTTACAGTGAACATTAAATGAGTTAGTACATGTGAAAGACTTTGAATAGCATCCAGAATATGATATATAAGTACTTTAATTATTCAAGATTATATCACCAACACCCACCCACTGGCATTCAATACATTTAATGTGTATTTGTGCAATGAATTAATATATCATTAAGCATAGACAGAGTTTGAAAAAAATGCATATCAAATATTGAAAATTACTGTTTATATGATAGAAATTCAAATAATTTTCTATTTTATTTTATATTTAGTTTAGTGTTTCATTATCTGTTTGATACATTTTACCTGTATTGTTTCACAAGGAAAATTTTGCCCATTTAAAATATGTTTATTGAGAGACTATGGACTCTGAGAAACAAACTGAGGGTTCTAGAGGGGAGGGGGGGATGGGTTAGCCTCGTGTTGGGTATTCAAGAAGGCACGTACTGAATGGAGCACTGGGTGTTACACGCAAACAATGAATCAGGGAACACTACATCAAAAACTAATGATGCACTGTATGGTGACTAACATAACATAATAAAATTAAAAAAATAAAATATGTCTTTTGATATAAAATAAACTTGAGTTATTATTGTGAGTTCTCTTATTTCTTTGATAGTCCAATGTTGAGAAATTTTACCTTAGAAATCATTTTTAAAAATATATTTTGCTTGCTGGAAGACCTTATGCCTTTTAAGAGTTTTAAAATATATTTTCCAATTTTTATCATTTTGTTTTTTACAATCAAATATTTAATCCATTCCAGGGAATAATTCATGAATATTTAAGTTGTTTGTTTACTTTATATTCTAGTCAGTGTTTTCAACCTTATCATTTATTGCCATGACTACAACACCCAAGGTACCAAATACCCTTTACCTACTTATTTTCTGTGCCTTTTTAAAACCATGTGTTTTTACTTCATATTCTGATCCATTTCTCTCTTAAACAATTTGGTGCCCATATCAATATATGTAAACTTTTGTAGATATGCAATGCAAGATGTTATCATCTGTGGTAAATTCTCTAAATCTTCTCTCGTGTTCTTGTTTATATTTTTTTCTTTCTTCTTCTCATCTCGCTTTTACTTTCATTTAACCAGGAAGATATGAAAATTCAAAATTTTTGTGCCTAATATCAAAAGTCCAAAATTATAAAGTCAAAATGGACAAAACTACAAGAACAAATAAGTCTCTCATTAATTGATAAATGACCACAAATAATGAACAAGTAGAGTGAATATTTGACCAATATATATAACAGATTTGAATTTATGTGCATTTTTAAAATAACGTACTCAGTAGAACACTTCCCTCATGCAAAATACACATTCTTTCCAAGAGCACATGGGTTATATAAGCAGTTGGTCATATGCTGAAACACAACAAATTTCAAAGATTTGAAATTATATAGTTCTCTAACATCTCAGTATAATGTAAAATAATCTACTTAAAAGATAACTGGAAAATCTCATATGTTGAAAATTAAGGCATATACCTCCAAGAAAAATGAAAATAAAAGAAGATAACAAAAAATTGGAAAAACTTTTGAATTAATGGGGGTGTTAGCTAACACTGTTATGGTAATTGTTTTGCAATATCTAAGTATCAGATGAACATGTACACTTTAAACCACACAATGTTGTATGTCAATTCTATCTCAATAAAGCTGGAAAAATAGTTTTTAAATATAAAAAGATAATGAAAATACAATATATCAAAACTTATGGGCTGTAATGAAATCAGTACTTGAAGGGAATTTTATAGTTACACATTTATATATTAGAAAAGAAAAAAGTTAAAAAAAAAAGGAAAACGTCTGAAAATTGGTGATCTATGCAACTATCTCAAAAATGTAAAGTCAGAACAGGAAATCTGATCTAAAGAAAACAGGAAAAAAATATAAACTTTAAGAGTCAAATTTTTAAAAATATTTTTAAAACTCTATACAATAATTTAAAATTTTTATAGTAGGTTATTTAAAAGCTCAATGAAGTGTTATACTTCTGGAGAAATTGTTCAAAAAATAAAGCACAAATAAATAATATCAGAAATTTAAAATAATTACCATTGTAAAACTCACAGACATTATAAAAATCATAAAATCATATTGATATAAAAATTGGAGTTATCAAACAGCATGGAAAGAAAAAGCAGTATCTTACACATATACAAAATTTGATCTTTGAGAGGGTTCAGTATCTTTTAAAAATGGGAGTAAGGGCACCTGGGTGGCTCAGTTGATTAAGCATCTGCCTTTGGCTTGGGTCATGATCCCAGAGTTCTGGGATCGAGTCCCACAGGGAGCTTGCTTCTTCCTCTGCCTCTGCCTCTCTCTCTGTCTCCCATGAATAAATAAATAAAATCTTTAAGGAAAAAAAATAAAAATGTGACTAAATAAACACAGCTTATAAACTGTCAGCTTTACAAGTAACTAAAATATGCAAAACTTAATTCTTTTTTTTTTTTTAAAGGTTTTATTCATTTATTTGTCAGAGAAACAGAGAGAGAGAACACAAGCAAGGGGAGTGGCAGGCACCCTGTTGAGCAAGGAGCCCGATGCAGGACTCGATCCCAGGATGGGACCACGACCTGAGCTGAAGGCAGATGCCTAACCAACTGAGCCACCCAGGCGTTCCGCAAAACTTAATTATTGATACTATCTTCTATTTAAATAAAAATGTTAACCTCTTAATATAGATCAATTTTCAAAGCAAGAAAAGTAATAGCCTAAGATAGTTATTTCCCATCATTTGGCAACAGTATTAATCATTTCTTTGACCCCAAACCTCTACTTCTGGAAATTTCTCCAAACAAAGCAATGCAAAATGCTGCCCTCAGTGTGAAGTCAAAGATATTCAACACTTCCTTATAATTACTCAAATCAGCAATAATCCAAAAGTTCAGGAGAAAGGATATAATATTAACATGTGAAGACTTGCCTCTACTGAAGGACAACAGTTTTTGCTGGAACGTCTGTAAGGGAAAGGATGAGTAGTGAATCCACAGAAAATTCAAGGGCCAGGCACTGCAGCAAAGTTTTTGTGAGTCATTGGGTCAGGTAGAACACACAAGCACTGTCCCAGAAACTGTGATTGGTAAGGTACAAGCCTATCCAACCCTTACAAATGTGAAAAAGATGCAAGCCTTTTTAGGGATGTTAGGGTTTTGGAGGACTTTTGTATCCCATCTGGCACAATGTCTCTGTCTCTTATGCCTCCTGGTAAAGGAAGAGTATGCATGGGACTAGGGATCAGAGCAGCAGGCTGCCTTCACTACAGCAAAAATACTAATAAGACAGATTAAATCTCTAGGCATCTCCCAAGCAGGGCTACCATTTGCATTAGATGTGTCTGATTCTGGAAATCATGGGTTGGACGCTGTAGCAGAAACAACAGAAGGAAGATTTGGGTGCCAGCTCTGGAAGGGGGCAGAAACCTGAAATACTCCCACAGAACAACAGCTCCTAGCAGTGTATGAAGTGCTCTTCCAGGTACAGCCTCTTACAAAGGCACAATATGTCATGATAAGAACATAGACCCATCTCTGCCATGGCTCAAACCCCAACTTTGACCGAGGGGCATGCCTATTTTCAACAGAGAGGAACATCTTGTTCAACAGCCCCCTGTCACTGGAATGTGAGTGTTATTAGGCCCTGGAGAGTATGTAGATTCCCCATGGGAACTATTTCTGTGGTGCCTCTGTGGCCTATAGCCAGAGATTTGGGGGAAATTCCTGCTGATGCCTAGTATTCAGATGGATCTAGTCAAGGCAATTCCATTTGCATGGACTGCAATTGCCAATCAGCCCAACACTGACACTGCCTGGATGGAAACAGGAACAAGCCACAGTAGCTAATGGGTGGAACTCAGAGTGGTTTTTTGGGTGATGGCTCTATGGCTTGGAAAATGGGAAGCCAAGGGATGGGTTATGAAGAGGACCTTGTGGGGTCAGGATATGTGGAAAGACATTTGGGTTGACCTGCAAGAGATTGAGGCAGTCCTTACTCTTCCACATCCTGGCTCATAAGGCACTGACACTTCCTGGCATCAGGAAGTGATGAGCCTTAGCAACTTGCCCTTCAGTAGATATAGCATATTGGATACTAGAAAGAATTGATACTACAGCTTCTGGGCGGGGGGGAGGCGGATGGCTTTTTGCCAAGGATGCTGGATTACCTTTGAAATACAGTGATTTCATTAATGCAGTAACAACATGTCTTCTAAACAATATCCAAGGCAGCTGTCAAAGGAGTTGAGTCCATCTACCTGAGTTCCCAACTAGTAAGGGATTGGCAAATTGATTATACTGCCCCCCTCCTTGCAAATGAAGGTTCTAAATATGCCCTGCTTTGTGTGGACATAGCATCTGGTTTAACCCAAGGTTTCCCATGTCACTATGCAAATAAAGTTGCCACTACTAGGGAATTCAAGAAGCTGAGTACCATGTATGGATGACTTCATTAAATAGATAGTGATCGGGGGTCACATTTCAAAGGTCATGATGTACAAGATTGGACAAAAGGACATGACATTGAATGGAGGTTCCATCTTCCTGTGAGCAGCAGGGTTAAAAACAAAAGGAATATTAAAGCAGGAGATTAAGTTACTAATAAGTAAAATGACCTTCGTTGGGTGGACTGAAGTACTCTCCCAGGCTTTAATACCTTTAAATGATCAACTGGTAGGTCCTTTGCCACATATGCCAGACTAGGGGTCCCTACAGAGGAACACAATACTGTAAAAGTTTGGAAATTTCAGGAAACAACCATTTTGTCAAACAACCAAGCCAGTAGGCTATGCTGATGAGAACATCAAGCCTCATCATGCTTGGGAGATTATCTACTGGAATCTATAATGGGTTGTCTTGCCAGGGGGGGCAAGTTACTTTGTACCCCTGGGTTAGAGGAAACAACTCCATCTCCACTGAGAACTTGCTGTCCTGCTGCACTGTTGAAATGCATTATATCTGACATGGAATATGCACCCTTGAAAGAGGGGAGATGGTAGGGGTCCCAGTCTAGAATATCCCAACCCCAGTCCCTCTTACACTTGCCAGGGCCGCCTCCCGTAGCCAACGTGTTTGTTATGTACAACCTGGTCCAATTCCTAAAGCTGCAGCCACATCACCATCTAAGGATCAGGACACAAGTGTAACTTTTACAGAGGAGAATACTTCCCCATAAAGATCTTACTAAATATCTGTCTTTCATCCTTAGATTTCTGCTGCCCCTGTGGCATCCAGTCATGGGATCAGCACCTAATGGAAATACTTCTCTACAGTGGTGTCATTTGTTTACCTGATGAAGAAATAAATCCAAGCTGTTCTCTCTAGATTTTCAGGATTGCCATGGTGGGCATCACTACTTCAGGAAGACAATTAAAGGTTCAAAAGCAGCAGACTAAGGAAGAACAAGCTAGAATTAGTATACTCAATTTACCTGACATTACCAATATCGACCCAGAGACCTGGCCTATGGCACACACTCTCAATGACACTAGGTATGGGTGTTCTCATTTTGTCAAACTACACGGGCAGCCTGTCAAACTTCTGACCAGAGGGTCCTGAAAATACCACTATTGGAGTCATGGGTAGCTATACTCAGATTTGGGATGGGTTTATGTGGCTCACCTCAGGTTTTGAACATTGAATACCTGGGCACCCCTATGCTGGGAACATCTATTAATTTGTATGTTAAATTTCATCCACTAACTGCTGTAAAGGAAAACATTAAAACATATATACTAGCAGTCTCCGTGTGGTTGTAATTATAAGTGGTTGTAATTTTTTGTTTTCCTCCCTGTATCTTTTTCTAATTAGCATATTTGTCTTTTTTTTTAAATCATCATTCGATAAATAAGCATTAATAACCTTATGTAACAAATCTAGGTATATAGACTCCATTAAGTAACATTGTTTTATTTTTTTATTTATTTTTTATTTTTTTTAAGATTTTTTATTTGTTTATTCATGAGAGACAGAGAGAGAGAGAGAGGCAGAGGGAGAAGCAGACTCCCAGGGAGCAGGAAGCCCGATGCGGGACTCCATCCCAGGACCCTGAGATCATGACCTGAGCCGAAGGCAGACGCTCAACCATCTGAGCCACCCAGGCGCCCCATTAAGTAACATTGTTTTAAACAGACCTCTTTCACTCTGAGTTTGCCAAACATCGCCCACCACAGATTTCATTTATTGTCTGAAGCTTTAGTTAAATAAATAAATAAATAAATAGTATTTTGTTGTACACAAAACTTTCAAAAACATGTAGAAATGAACACATGCAATATTGTATCTGCTCGTGTCCTGGAGTACACAAGTACCAAGGTTGTTTTGGGTCAGAGATTTTTAGTAGATTGAATGTAATGAACTCTGGATGCTAAGGTTGTGTGTGATCATGAATGCACAGAGAGACCAGTGTGATCTGTTACACAAGGATTAGTAACTCCCACATAGTATGAAATTTCCTTGGTCAGCAGAAGAAATGACTGCCATCAGCAGTCACCTTTACACACTGCATAGTACTTAAAACCAGTGGGTTTGCTCCACAGTCATTATCCAGCACAGCATCATTGACTACAAAATTATGTAAAAAAGTAGAAATAAGGCAACATATAAATTCTAGCAGTCCAGATCTCCTTAAAAATAGGATGGAGCTAGTATGCTAAGTATTATGCTTAGTGAAATAAGTCAGAGAAATATAAATGCCATATGATTTCCCTCATACGTGAAATTTAAGAAACAAACAGATGAACATAGGGGGAGAAAAAAGAGAGAGGAAGGCAAACCATAAGAGAGACTCTTAACTATATGTTAACTAGCTAGAATTTAAATAAAAATTTGAAACACAGGGGTGCCTGGGGGGGCTCCATCGGTTAAGCTTCTGCCTTTGGCTCAGGTCATGATTTTAGGACACTGGGATCAAGCCCCGCATCAGGCTCCCTTCTCTCTGTCCTTCGACTTGTGCTCTTTCTCTGTGTGTGTCTCTCTCTCTCTGTGAAATAAATAAATAAAATCTTAAAAAAAATTTTGAAACAAAATAACCCCTAAAAAAACAAAATAGTACTTTTTACCAAAAGCCAACTGGCTCCATTGGAGGTTACAGGATTTTAACAATACTCCTGACAAGATTAACTACAAGTTTAGGTTCAGAAGCCAAGAGTAAATCAGCTTCTTCTGACTGCAAACTGTTACTCATGCACAAGTCTGAGCACATCAGGGAAAAAATTTAAAGATAATAAAATCTTGGAAAATAAAATATTATCAGAATAATTTTAATGTAAGATCTTCAAGGTATTTTCCTTCTTTTTTAAGCTGAGGTAAAGTCTTATTTTATTATAGCCATAAGTTTAAGAATAAAGTAATGTCAGCTGGCAAGGTAATTTTCATTACTTAAATATCAAAATAAATGAAATTGACAGATTTAAAAAGTAATTATATCAGATGATCTAGAAAGGCAGATTTTACAAAGCCACCCCTGATCTTTAATATGGTGTGTTTCACACACATATATTAAGTTTACTAACAGCTACCATTTTGAAGAGTTTTCTTTTATCATAATGGATTACCAAGAGAAAATTTTAATGAAAATTACATTGAGTGAATTTTTTTAATTTCAGGAAGTTTTAACTTGATTTGTCCCAATCTCCTTCTTCCCAGCTCCTTGTAAGCCATCAATGAGCAGCTTCACAACTATGGCAGCTGTAGAAACCAGGGGACTAGCAGAACCTGGAAGACACAGACTGAGTTTGGAGTTCCACAGGAGCCCTGTCCCAAGAGAATTACAAGTTGCATATTATGAACATCTACAGGCCAATCAGATAACTTGGATGAAAAGGACACACTCTCAGAAAGATATAAACTACAGAAAATGATTCAAGAAGAAACAGAATATATGAACAGACCTATACCAGATAAATAAATGGAATCAGTACATTTAAAACTTACCATAAAGAAAAACCCAGGCCCAGATCACCACATAGTAAATTATACCAAACATGTAAAGAAACATTAATCTAATTCTTTAGAAACTCTTCCAAAAAACAGAAGAGAAAATACCTAACTCATTCTGTGCAGCAGTATTAGCCTGATGATGCCAAAGTTGAGGGCTTAGATAATATCATAGACTAATATTCCTTATGAATGTAGACATAAAAATCTTTATCAAAATAATAACAGGGGCTCCCAGGTGGCTCAGCTGGTTAAGTGGTTAAGCGTCTGACTCTTGGTTTTGGCTCAGTTCACAGTATCAGGGGTCGTGGGATTGAGCCCCGAACTGGGCTCCACACTGAGCATGAAACCTGCTTGAGATTCTCTCTCTCCTTCTGCCCCTCCCCTAATCTCTCTCTCTCTCAATAAATAAAATCTTTAAAAAAAATAATAGCAAATTGAATATAGTACATTATAAAAAGGACTATGTGCTTTGATGGAGTGGCCTTTATCCCAGGTATATAAGGTTTGTTCAATAGCTAAAAATCATTCAATTTAATGCAAGATACTAATAGATTAAGGAAAAAAGAATATAATCGGTTTTTTTTTTAAACATTTTGTTTATTCACTTGAGAGAGAGAGAGAGCAAGCAAGGACAAGCAGGTGGAGGGGGAGGCAAAGGCAAAGGGAGAAGGAGACTCCCCGCTGAGCAGGGAGCCCGATGTGGGGCTCGATCCCAGGACCTGGAGACCATGACCTGAGCTGAAGGCAGATGCTTAGCCATCTAAGCCACCCAGGTGCCCCCAAATATAATCATTTTAATAGATGCAGAAAAAGCAATACCTATTCATGATAAGAATACTCAACATACTAGTAATAGAAGGTAACTTTTCCAACCTGATAAAAGGCATCTAAGAAACTGATGAGCAGATCAACAAAATATGATATGTCCATAAAATGGAATATTATTTGGCAATAAAAAGGAATGGTGTGCTAATACATTGCTACAACATGGATGAACCTTTAAAACATTATGCTAAGTAAAATAAGTGAGTCTCAAATTAGCACATATTGTATGATTTCATTACATGAAATTTCAAGAGTAGGAAAATCTTTAGAGACAGAAAGTAGATAACTGGTTGCCAGGGACTGAGGGAGAGGGCCTATGGGGTTTCTTTAGGGGTTGAATAAAATATTCTAAAATTAGATAGTGGCAAGAGTTACTTAACTATGTGAATATCTAAAAGTGACTAATGTATACTTTAATAGGACGAATTGTATAGCATGCAAATTAAACTTAATAAAGCTGTGATGTTTTGAATAGAGAAAAAAAAAGAACAATTAGAACTTACGTATTGAAAAGTTGTTTAAAAAACTGTGATGCTAGATTAGAATATTTTGGAGTGCAAATGCAAGGAAAGTATAATATGTCAAGAAATTTAATATGATGTTATCCTAAATGTATCACAATGAAAATGTTATATATAATTAATAAAACATCAATTTTACTTATAATTTACAGAAATTGTTTGGTCTATAGGAATCCTTGATTAATTCAGCAGAGAATGACAAATAGAATGACTTGACAGTTCTCAAATTTTCCACTCTCCATTTCACAGATACTAAGGAGATGTGCTAGGGAATTTTACAACAGTAGCATGTCGTATACTTAACATGGATTAGATCTGACTGACTCAAATTTGTATTTTCAAAATTTAATGAATTTCTGGAAAATTGATATGCCTTTACCTTAACACACAACCTATCTTTCATGCTTATTCAAGTTAAATTTAGATTACAAATTTAAGTCAAAATAATGTGTATAAGGAATCTAATTAAAAACCCAATTCCAAGACAGTGAGAAGAATTAATTTAACGGCACACAGATACAAATACTAATACTAATGTTGTTCACTAGTGTAACAGGAGTACTTGTTCTGGGAGTTATGTCCCTGGGAGATCTGGGTTCAAATCCTAGCTCTACAATCAATTTGCTCTCATGAACCAGTCAACATCAAGTGCTCTTGCTATCCTCCAGTCCATCTGACTATAAAATGAGAGGGATGAACTACATAATCACTATGACTGCTTCCAGCACTAAATTCCTATCTTCCACATCTCCAATTTGGAATTTTTACTGGTATTTGTGTTTAATACCATTGAGCTTGGAATGTACCCATTAAAAGAAAAAAGTATGATGTTACATATCAAACCTCCCAGAGCAGCCTTGAATAAGAAATATGATTGCTTTTGAAATTAAATAAAAATATTACTTTACTATATCCATTAAAGAAAGGAAACTGAATATTTGTAGCCAGGCCAATTTAAGATGAAGGTGGAGGATGTATATCAATTCATATATTTCGTAAATGCATTCTAGTATTTCTACTTTGAACATGTTCGTGTGCTATATGAATCATTTTAGAGTTTATGGTCTCTGTTTAATGCATGTATATTGTATTTCTTATTTAGATTTTTGTGCAATTTCTTCATTTTAGCTTTCTTCCATGGCAAATGACTCAAGAATATTTCAGTATATTTTTTATGCTGATTACACAAATTTATAAACCACTGCAACATAGCCAGAGTTAACTTCAGGAGAATATAATCTAAATAGTACATAGAAGGACTACTTAAATAAAAGACTATATGCATATTTAATAAAAATTTTCAAGACTTCATATAAAATGTAAATTTAAATTGTTTCACCATGGCTTTGAACAGAATAGAATTAGACAGTTTACTCCTACCAAATTAGATATATAACAGCTTTTGAAATTGGAAATAAAACAGCTTTGGAAGAAAGGAAAGAGCATAAACTGTCCTTGATACTAAATATGGATCATGCAAAATATCAAAAATCTCCAGTGTGAACAATATAATTACAACAATAAATTTTAATTCTGTATGCCAGTTATTTAGTTGAGGATGAAACAATTCCCCCATTCACACTTTGCATTTCTGTGTCTTTGATATTCTACTGTTAAATACCCCCTGGACAATGTTGCTGTGGCCATGAAGGGTATCTCCAGCTCTTTACTTTGTTGCATTATTGGGAAGAAAAATCGCCCTTGTCAAACTTTTGTTAAAAGCAGTTATAACCAATTTCTGACAATGCACTTCAGCTCAAAGTATCCATAAAAATAGCTTTTGGAAAAATAGTCAGCAGCAACGCAACCCATGGGATAGCCCAGTTATAACACAATACAAGTCAGATAATGGTGCTTCGGAATTTAATTAAGTCTGAAGGATTAAGTAATGTAAATAATTGATTTAAAACTATTTTTATGGCAAAAAGAAAAGGATTAGAACAAGACAGTAGTCAGCAACCGATTTCCAATGCATCATAATTAAGAGAGATTTAAAATAATAATGATAGTAGGGGCAAAGTTTAACAATGGTTAGTAAAAATTTAGTTTGTGGTAAAGTTAGATTGCTAATCTTTTTTTTTTTTTAAGATGTTATTTATTTATTTGAGAGAGAGAGACAGCCAAAGAGGGAACACAAGCAGGGGGAGTGGGAGAGGGAGAAGCAGGCTTCCCACGGAGCAGGGAGCCCGATGCGGGGCTCGACCCCAGGGTCCTGGGATCATGATCTGAGCCGAAGGCAGACGCTCAATGACAGAGCCACCCAGGGGCCCCTAGATTGCTAATCTTAATAGAGACTTTGTTTTTCCTGATTTCTAAAAACCCTTCAGTTTTTTTCTGAAGCTGTGCTTATATAGCACTAAAAATTATTTGGATGTTAGAATTCGATCTAGAGATTATTCTACATATAAATCAACATTTTCAGTAGTTAATAAAAGGCATGAGTCATAACTTTTAGCGTCTGCATTAATATGAGTACTATTGAAATACAAAAAAGAAATTCAGCCAAAAAAGAAAATTTGAAATTTTTATACCTTGAACAGGATTTGATATAAATTGAGGTATAAGTCTCGTTTGTTTATCTAATCAAGTTTTCAATGTTTTTCATTTTTACCTTTGTTTTTATCTTTGTTTTTAATTAATTTGAAAGTATCCACCAAACAACTGTACACTGTTTGAATATACCATTTATATTAAGTTCATTGTGTCCTAGAATCTAAACGAACAAATTTTCTACCATAATGAATGTCAACATTTATTAGTTTAGAGATATATCTGGTAAAAAGAGGATGAAACACATGTAACATAGAATATTTTATTTTCTAGTATAATACAAAACATATCAAAGTAACTGAAAGATAATTAGAATTGGGAGCAGATTAATTAAATATCTATTTTATGTATTTTTTCCTATAAATATATCAGTTTCCTGATAACTTGGGCAAGGTGAACAGATCTTTTACTATCACAAATAATAAACAAAAACATTCATGATACAGGTGAATTTTTTACACTGTTTATTCTCTGAGTAAAATTCGATTGATGTTCTCTTTTTTGTGTAAATGTACAAAAAGTGTTTGGTATTTTTAAAAACATGCACAATAGGTTTTATCTAGCTAGTAAATAAAATCACTCTATTAGAGAAAGAAAGAAAAAGAGAGAGAGAATACAAGACAAGACGAGGGAGCAGAAGGCAGGTTTGAACAGGTAAAGAGGATTATCCTTCACAGCCTGTGATTTTTGGTAGTGAGGGCACAGCCCGCCAACCGAGTCTGCAGTGAGGAATGCTGGGCAATATATAATCAAACTCTCACCTTGCCCATGATGTCATGCTAGTGTTTTCCATGGGGCAAGCCACCAGAAGCCAAAAGGAAAGAAAATTTTGATGTAGCCCAAGTAAATCAATCTATCAAGATTCACAGGGTGGCGCTTGAATCTGGATGTGAGCATGAGGATAGCCAGAACACCAGCCATAAAGAAAAACTGAATCTCAGTAATTAAAAAACTGCATCATGAACCATTTTTATTATATCAAGTCAGGTGTGCCTTAATATCTAAGAAGTGATAAATGCTGATCATTAAAGCAGCACATTATCTGAAATGTTTTATAAACTATATAGACATAACTTGGTTGAATATAGATGTAATCCTAGTTTATATCAACAATGAGAAGGAGAAATTATCCAGATAGTGTAGGAGGTACTTTTTATATTTTCTGAACCTAAGCCTAGGCTTAGCATTAATAGGTAAAGATCTCAAAAATTGAAACATCTTAACATTTTTTTCTCTACTCTGAATAAGTAATGATGGTTGGCATAACAAACTATGTTAAGAATAATGTTTATATAGAAAATGATCTTGTTTAGATGTTAAATAAATAATAAAGGAAAAATATAAACATCAGCCTGGTCTGTACATTCAAGTAGATTGAATTGAGAATTTGTAAAGCAGCTTTTGCTTATTTTGTGAAAATGCTCTAGCCACAGAAGATAGTTTGACAGTTGCTTATGCTTACTCTTACCATATAATCCAGTAATTACACATGCTTGGTGTTTACTCACTTTAGTTCAAAATTTATGTCCGCACAGAAATCTGTGCATGAATATCTATAGAAGCTTTATTTACAATCACCAAAAAAAAAAAAAAAATGGAAGGATCTACAGTATCCTTTAATAGGTTAATGGGTAAGCAAACTGGTTCATTCATAGTTTGGAATACTCTTCAGCAATAAGAAGAAACAAGGTATCAGGCCATGAAAAGACATGGAAAAACCTTAAATTCATATCACTAGTGAAAGAAGCCAGTCTGAAAAAGCTACATAGCCTGTGATTTCAATTCTATGATATTCTGAAAAAGGCAAAACTTTGTAGACAGTAAACAAATCAGTGGGTACCAAGGGCTCAGAGATAGAGAAGAGGGTTGAATAGCCGAAAAAGGAGATTTTTTTGAGGTGGTAAGACTACGGGTGATACTGTAATTATAGGTACATATAATTCATTTATCAAAACATGTTGAAATTTATAGTAAACAATAAAACTTAATCTATGTGTGTATATATATACACACACACACACACATATATATATCTTAAGAGGTCAGAGTATCCCAGGATGCAGTGCCAGTTGTGGCAACAGAATTTAAAGGTATTGCAAGTATATGAAATAACTTAACTGAAGGCAGGGAGGATATAAGGTATTAACCTAAGCAACTGTGGAAATAGGTGGCAACAAAGGCAAAAGGAACTGAACATAGGCCCTGCACTCTGACAAGGTGTTCCCTCAACCCATCTCCCCACAGGACTATGGGCTAACAATTCTGAAATCACTGTATCTATACAATGGAATTGAACAATTAACTACATGGAAGCAAGTGTTAGTAGAGAAGTTTCTCACTGTTGGAACAGGGAGCTTATGGATAAGCAAGGAGAAGCTAGAACAATTCATGTGGAAATGGCTCAGAGTTGCAGTCATCAGTATGAACTCATGTTTAATTTAATATGGATATAGTTGGTTACATAGAGAAATATTTATAGGCATTTTTATATGAGGGTAAGTTTACAATCATAGTCTCCTTAGAGTAAATGGCTACTTCCAGGACTAGAGCAGGGAACATACAAGATGAGCCTGGAAAACTTGTCATGCCAGAAAATAAGAGTGTTCATAAAAATAAGTAAGTAAATAGGAAAGAAAGGAAGAAGAAAGAAAGAAAGAAAGAAAGATCATATCAAGGGATATAGGAACTCTGAAAGTCTCCCCATTGACCAAACAGGGAATAATTTGAACAACAAAATTTATTAGTATCGGATTATATCTCAATGTACAAAATAAATGTCCATGAGTCTGTACTGATATAAATCAATGATAGCACAATAAACACATGAGGGAGTATAAATAAATCTCCTGTGCAGAAGAATTCCAAATATTTTTTTTTTAAGATTTTATTTATTGGGAGTCTGCTTCTCCCTCTCCCGCTCCCCCTCTTGTGCTCTTTCTCTCTCTCACTCAAATAAATAAATAAAATCTTTAAAAAAAAAAGATTTTATTTATTTATTTGACAGTGAGAGACACAGCGAGAGAGGGAACACAAGCAGGGGGAGTGGGAGAGGGAGAAGCAGGCTTCCTGCCGAGCAGGGAGCCCGATGCGGGGCTCAAACCCAGGACCCTGGGATCATGACCTGAGCCGAAGGCAGACACTCAATGACTGAGCCTCCCAGGCACCCCATTTTCCAAATTTTTTTTTTTGATACTCTGCCCTTAAGAAGTTTAAATCCTAACTCCCTACTTCTTAAGTGTGGGCTGCATATAGGGACTTTCTTCCCAAAAGTACAGAATGGCAAGAAGAAATAAGAAGAGCAACTTTATAGTAAAGAAACCTGACAAAGACTATCTCAAGCCAGGTGATTTAAGTGAACATCACAGTGATAAGTCATTTTGATAGAATATACATTTAAATAGAATGGAATAAAATGCACTATACATCTAGTCTTTCTCCCCAAATACTCTGGTCTGATCATGAGAAAAATATCATAGAAATACCAATTGAGAGACATTCTATAAAATATCTGGCTGGTAATGTTCAAAACTGTCAAGGTTATCAAAAACAAGGAAAGTCTGAAAAACTCTCACAATATGAAAGAGTCTAAGGAGGCAAGACTACTGCGTGTAGTGTGGTGATCTGAATTGGATCCTAGGACAGAAAAAATAAATTGGAAAAAAGAACGGAGGAAATTATAATAAGGTATGAACTTTAGTTACTAAAATGACTCATTAATTGTGGCAAATGTACCTATTTATGTAAGACATTTATAATAGGGAAACAGTCTGGACCATAGGGAAAATGTTTATTCTATAAACCTAGAATGGTTCTAAAATTTAAAAAGTTTAAGTTTCCATATTATAACTGCTTTTCAAACCCTACTGTGTGGCTGACAGTTTGGTTTATTATTGTGTGATTATTTTTTAATGTTCTTACTTGCCTCAAAAGCCTGGCAATCATTGTTGGTATGCTATTTTGTGTTGATCAAATAAAGTTGCACAACATGGTGATGGAGGAAAGAATTTCTTAACAACTGTACAAGTCTCATTCTATGACCCTGATCCCTCCAAAATGGAAAATCAAATGTAAGATTCTGCATTGGAGTGAGCAAGCAGAGTATTCTAATGAGTACACTTTTCTTTAGAAAGCATATGCAGATAGCAGGAAAATGAGTGATCCAAAAAACTTTAATTTCATAAGGAGACAAACTTTATGCTTTTACTTATGGACAGAATGTATTCTTCTTTATCCCATATCAATTTTGAAAAACGAACTTACCTCAGACTTGGTTATAGTTCTTTTTCACAACCTTATAAATTCTACTTCTCACCAACTCCTCCCTTTTTTTTCCTTCCTGTATTTTTCTTGCTTTAATTGGAGATCTGGGTTTGAACGGTACACAGAGGCAAGCAATCTGTTTATCCTTTTTGGTGCTGTCGTGTTATTTTATAATTTTCTTTCTCCATTCAAATAGAATTCTTAGAGGAAAGTCAGGTATACCTGGTCTGGTCAAGTTTTAAATAAGAAATCCCTATGAGAATCACTTTTGAAATTGCTTGAAATATCATTTCCTTCTGTCTATCATAATATCATCTCTACATAAAGTTTCAATAAATTTGATTTAGAATGAGTGCTGCCAATCTGATTTGCTGAGGAACAGAATGTGTTTCTAGAACAAATTGGTAGAGCTTGCAACAAAACAAAAACAAATATTTTTATCTTAACCGGAGCATTGCAGTTTGAAGTTATATGAATAGAAAAATAATGCCATAATAAATGTATATCAATAAAATGAAAGTATGAAAGTCATCATGCTATTTTATTCATTGAGAAGGTTCTGTTCAAGCAAAGCTTGAGCATACAAAGAACCTGTCCACAAAGGTGAGAACTTCTGGGTGAATGGTGTAGGAATGCCCATTAATGATAATTTCAACAAACATGCATATATACAATACAAAGGATGAGGATCAGGTGAAAAACATGCCCTTTTCTACCATTTGTTAGCCTATTTTGTTTGTTTTTACTATAAAATGCTCAATGGAAAGGTCAAGTTTATAGGTCAATCACTAAGCGGTTCCATGCTGACATTCAGGTAAGCCACCTTCTCTGAGTAATGTACAAAGCATATTTTAAAGGGAGAAGTATTTTATTACTTATCCAGTATTTTTTTTAAAGATTTTATTTATTTATTTGACAGAGAGGGGCACAGCGAGAGCAGGAGCACAAGCGGGGGAGTGGGAGAGGGAGAAGCAGGCTTCCCGCAGAGCAGGGAGCCTGATGTGGGGGGCTCGATCCCAGGACCCCGGGATCATGACCTGAGCCGAAGGCAGATGCTTAACGACTGAGCCACCCAGGCACCCCTACTTATACAGTATTGCTTTAAATTATTTTCATTGTAATATTTCTCAATTATGTAGAAATATATAACTATAATGAATTTACTTGGTATTAACATGAAATAATAAACAAAAAAAATCGGAGTAATATAAATATAATATGGTTGAGGGTGTTTTTCAGCTGTAATCACATTTCTTTGTACAGTATATAAGACACTGATGTCTAACAATGCAATTTCTTCTGAGTTTTCTATATCTATACTATGGTGATGATTTAATTTTTCCACTACTTTTCTCTACTCAAAGCATTGCAGAACCAAAATGATTAGGAAACCATGATTTCTTTTAGCCTTACTCATTTAGAATATATTATTTACATTAAAAATTTCCTCTGTCCTTTTTCCATTTGTATCACCGTATATATTTTACCATGTACACTAAAGTGGACCTACACAACTGTAAGACGAATATGACTATAAATGAAAAAGAACACACCAACACACATTGCTTTGTAACACTTGATTTAAATTGCTTAGACAAATGATTCAGAAAATGTTCATGTGAATTTTTTGTATAATTATCTAAACTAACACTACATATTTTGCACCCCCACATATATGCAGATATTATATGTACATATACATAATATATTTTTTTCAAATATGTATTTTCCAAATATAACCTGTGAAACTTGGCAAAGCTTTCTCATTTCTTCTCTAAGTCTTTGGAGAATTGTGGAATGGGTAATCAAAAACACCTTTCCATCACTCTCCCTGTGTAATTAGCAAAGTGCAATATTTTAGAATTTTTCTAAAATTTTTCTAAAAAAAAAAGAGAATCCTTATTAGCAGTTAAATCTATGGGCATGCAGCAAAAAGAATAATGAAATAATAATCTATAAAACACTTCATGAAGGATGCACAGTTACATATGTTGATAACTGAAATATGGTTCACATTGAAAAGAAACCATCAGAATTACTTCTTTTGCTTTAAAGATGTCAGGTATCACATTAGAATTGTCAAAGTTCATTCATTCTATCTTTAGCTAAATGTTATCAATTAAATGTGCCTCACCAGCATAAGATCTTGATTGGTTTGCATTTCAGATGTATACTGGGACAGCATTAATTTTATGTCATCCAGAGCTATCTATAGTGATAGAATCAGGGGCAATTTCGTTTTCTTAATGAGATTCCTCCTAAGAGAGTTGGACAGAATGAGAGACAAGATAGGAGATTTAACATGGTTATATTTTAAAAAAAGAATACCCCGGGGGGAAATGTTATTCCTTGAAAGGTATAAATTAAAAATAAACAGCAACAGGGGCGCCTGGGTGGCTCAGATGGTTAAGCGTCTGCCTTCGGCTCAGGTCATGATCCCAGGGTCCTGGGATCGAGCCCCGCATCGGGCTCCCTGCTCGGCGGGAAGCCTGCTTCTCCCTCTGCCTCTGCCTCTCTCCCTGCTCATGCTTTCTCTCTCTCTCTCTGTATCTCTGTGTCTCAAATGAATAAATAAAATC
>NC_138371.1:44289567-44360404 GCF_054177405.1 Leptonychotes weddellii | reverse complement strand
GGTGGCTCAGATGGTTAAGCGTCTGCCTTCGGCTCAGGTCATGATCCCAGGGTCCTGGGATCGAGCCCCGCATCGGGCTCCCTGCTCGGCGGGAAGCCTGCTTCTCCCTCTGCCTCTGCCTCTCTCCCTGCTCATGCTTTCTCTCTCTCTCTCTGTATCTCTGTGTCTCAAATGAATAAATAAAATCTTTAAAAAAAAATAAAAATAAAAAAAATAAACAGCAACATTTAACCTACAAAGTATTTCTTCTCTGAAATTAATGCCTACAATATTGAAGGATGGCACTCCACTCTAGGGTGTATACCTTATACTTTGGTATAAGGATTATTTTGAGCTAAAGGCATCCGAAAAACAGTGTAGGTACAAGAAGAGCACGCTGACCTCCCCTTTTCTTCCTGAAAGCAGGAGACAAAAATCCCATGTGAACAGTTCCTTTCCTATTTCAGGAGGGAAGAAACATTCTTACCACCAGAGAGGAGGAGCAGAGACCAAAAGAACTATACAAATAGGCATTATTAAAATAACTCTTCCTTTATTCTCTTCATGCATGTTTAGTTACTTTTCCACAGTTGCCTGTCTTTGTTCAACCTAGTATAATGGTTAGGCAAAGCCACTTCTTTGGGTCTTCATTTTTTTATGGGGGATGGTTTCTCATATACGTGTAAAAATCTGTGTTTTTTTTTTTTCTTTTCATCGATCGTATGTCAATTTACCCCTCAGGCCCAGTCGGAGACCCTAAGAGGGCAGAGGTGATGCTTTGCCTCCCCTAAAACATTAAGACAATTTTAATACAATAGATCAATTAAAAATGATGGGGTTGATTCTCTTTCATTAATTGGGCACTGCACCTGCACTGAGATGACAATTACACATTTTTATTTCATATTAACCAAAACAGTGACTGGTTTAAAAGTATTTATATGTGTTAGTATATTGTACATATTGCTTAAATCCATATTATCTGTTCATATTTTATTCTTATTAGTCCAGCTTTGAGCTCTTGGTGTCATTTGAAAATTGCAGTAAAACAGTGATAGCAATAAATCACAGAATATTCAAAAACATAACTGAAATATTAGGCCGAAGCTATCAAAACACTTCTTATTTATTTGTGACCAAATGGACTTCAGGAGTTTTTCATGTTAAATTTTAAAAATAATTTAGTACCTTAAATTTAATATATATAATTACATTAGAGAGATGATAGATGATGGACAAGTAGGTAGGTGGGTAGGTAGATAATAAGTAAGAGCATAAGTAGTTCTATGATTACAAGTCATGCTGAAGTTTCAAACCAAACAGGAGTGATTTTTTTCTAATTCTGAATTTTTCCCCACAATTTCTTTGCAGTGTCATTTCCCCTCTTTTTAGTGATTATAGAACTGTTCTTAGCAGTTTTATTGTAGACTGTTTTTCCTCCTGCCCTTGCTTACCTTTTCGTAGATGATATCATCCACTCTGTTGGCTTCAATGATGTCCTCACCAGATTTCTCTTCTGAACTTCCATTCTGACCAGTCAATTCCACTGGAGTGTTTTGCCAGAATCTCAAATTTAAATGGGAAACAACTGAAGCTTTTAACTTCCCTTCCGAATTGGTCACTCCCCTAGTGTATAATATCAATGAGATAGTCTACTGCTCAAGCCAGAAACCAGGGTGCTATGCACACAGTCCTCTTCCCCTTCATGGATCATTCAACAAATCCAACCCATCACCAAACCCTACAGTGTTTACCTTTTAAATCACTTTTAAATTCATCTACCTCTCCCCTACGGTGACACAGGTGCTACCATTAAAAGCCACTGGGGAAAATTTTACATCGCAGCACCTTCTAATTAGTTTATCAGCCTCTCTTCTTTCTTCCCCAGAATCAATTTCTTTTTCATTGTGAATAAAGAAAGCATTTTGCAAAATTTTGACCTTGTCAGAAGCTTAAAATCCCTCAGTGACATGTACTTAGATTAGTATCTAAACTCTTGAACTTAGCTTACAAGACTCTATCCCTGCTGCCTCTCCAGCCACATGATAGGATTTTATTCTCATATCCCAAGCCTGTATCTTTTTCTTGTTCCCTAAATTATGCCTCTCCTTTCCCCACTCCAACATCATTCAGCCAACTTCTACCTACTCTCCTCCCTTAATCTAATCATCACTTAATCCAAGAGAAACTCTTAGATCCCTAAACTCTAGGGCAGGGGCCCTCCTATAGCCTTGAAGACTCACAACACTATGCTGTGCAAACATTATTCTCATTTCAGAAATGAGATTGCCTCAGAGCAGGTTAATAACATGCTAAAGCAAAAAAAAACATCAGAGATACGTTTTAAGGCCAATGTATTAAAGTGTCCTTATTTTAAATAATGCTGTCTCACTAATACAGGTATGTACAAAATAGGATCCATCCACAAGGCTGAAGTATGATCTGCATTTAATTTTTTTCCTTTTTTTAAAAAATTATTTTATTTAAATTTAAGTAATTAACATATAGTGTATTATTAGCTTCAGAGGTAGAGTTCAGGGATTCATCAGTTGCATACAACACCCAGTGCTCATTACATCATGTGCTGTCCTTAATGGCCATCACCCAGTTACCCCCACCCTCCTCCCCTCCTTCAACCCTCAGTTTGTTTTCTAGGGTTAAGAGCCTCTTATGGTTTGTCTCTCTCTCTGGTTTCATCTTATTTTATTTTTCCTTCCCTTCACCCATGATCCTGTTTTGTTTCTTAAATTCCACATGTGAGTGAAATCATATGATAACTTTCTTTCTCTGATTGACTTATTTCTCTTAGCATAATACCTTCTAGTTTCATCCATGTCATTGCAAATGGTAAGATTTTGTTTTTTTGTTGATGGTGGAGTAATATTCCATTACAATATCTCTATCTATCTCTATCTCTCTCTCTATCTATCTATCTATCTATCATCTATCTATCTATCTATCATCTATCTATCTATTGCCTATCTATCTTTCACATCTTCTTTATCCATTCATCTGTCAATGGATATCTGTTCGTCCAATCCATGAGCATGGAATGTTTGTCTATTTCTTTGTGTCTTCCTCAGTTGCTTTCGTAAGTGTTTTACAGTTTTCAGAGTACAGATCCTTTACCTCTTTGGCTAGGTTTATTCCTAGGTGTCTTATGGTTTTTGATGCAATTGTAAATGGGATCGATTCCTTAGTTTTTCTTTCTTCTGTCTCACTGTTAGTGTATAGAAATGCAACTAATTTCTATGCACTGATTTTATATTCTGCCACTTTGTTGAATTCCTGTATGAGATCTAGCAAGTTTTGGGTGGAGTCTTTTGGGTTTTCTACATAGAGTATCATGTCATCTGGGAAGAGTGAGACTTATCAAAAAGAAAAGAGAAAGGACCCAAATAAATAAAATCATGAATGAAAGAGGAGAGATCACAACCAATACCACAGAAATCCAAACAATTATAAGAGAATAGGATGAAAAATTATATGCCATCAAATTGGGGAAACTGGAAGAAATGGATGCATTCCTAGAAAGATAGAAACTACCAAAACTGAAACAAGAAGAAATAAAAAACCTGAACAGACCCATAACCATCAAGGAAATTGAAGCAGTAATCAAAAATCTCCCAACAGAGAAGAGTCCAGGACCAGATGGCTTCCTAGGGGAATTCTACCAAACATTTAATGAAGAATTAAAACCTATTCTTCTGAAGCTGTTTCAAAAAATAGAAATGGAAGGAAAACTTCCAAACTCATTCTATGAGGCCAGCATTACCTTGATCCCAAAACCAGGCAAAGACCCCACCAAAAAGGAGAATTATAGACCAATATCCCTGATAAACATGGACACCAAAATTCTCAACAAATCCTAGCCAATATGATCCAACAGTACATTAAAAGGATTATCCACCACGACCAAATGGGATTTATCCCTGGGCTGCAAGGGTGGTTCAGCATCTGCAAATCAATCAATGTAATACATCACATTAATAAAAGAAAGGACAAGAACCATATGATCCTCTTAATTGATGCAGAAAAAACATTTGATAAAATACAGCATCCTTTCTTGGTTAAAACTTTCTTCAGTGTAGGGATAGAGGGAACATACCTCAATATCATAAAAGCCATCTATGAAAAACCCACAGCAAATATCAATCTCAACAGGGAAAAACTGAGAGCTTGTCCCCTAAGGTCAGGAACACGACTTGCATTTAATTTAATTTTCAAAACTACCAAGGTAAGAAACTCATTGGGGTATTTAAGAAAATATAGATGATGGTCATCCAAGATAAATCAAGCATTTCTAATGAAAAAAAAATTGACATATGTTAAAATTTATTCCACTCATAAATATATTTAGCTTTATCACTCACCATCTATATGTCTATCTCTCTATCTATCTATCTATCTATCTATCATCTATCTATCATCTATCATCATCATCTACCTCAGCTACTACCCTGCAAAGCAATGGCAAAATCCAAATACACATATCAAATTCTCAGAAACAGTCTAGATTTAGTAATCTCTACTATGTTAACACATAACATTAAAATATCAGCAACATAGACTGATAAATGTTACATATCAACTAAAGGTTACCCTGGATCAACTGTGGGCCTTCTCCTTGTGTCTTTTATCTAGAATCTAGGAGCTCCTGCTTTCCATGTTATATTTTTAGTCCTGAAGAAAAAGAGTAAGAGAACTGGTGGAAACATGCAATGCCTCTTAAAACATCTGTTCAGATGTGGTCTGTGTTATATCTGCTCTCAGACATGGATAGATCCAATGTAATTGGGATGGAACTTCAAGTCACACAACAGTGGGTTGGAATATGTGATACTCTTACTGAAGAAGAGAGTGATACTTTGGAAAAAATATTATTTTTGATAGCTATCTCTGTGATAAGATTATTTATTCTTTTATTTCTGCCTTCCTTCTCATAAGCCTTCACCTAATCCCACTTATTTTTGCACTATTAACTGAGTAGAGGAAATATTGATGAAAATGTTATAGAGTATGCAGCAGATACGTGTTTATTGAACTCCATTACAACATGGAACTTCAAAGATGCCTAAATTACTATTACTTCCCCAAGTTTCATTTTTGTCAGTTTGTCAGTGAAAATTATTTTTGCAACAAGTTTCTATCCATCATTTCTTTGGTGATTTATCTTCAGACTCCTCAGAGGCTCCTCTCTGCTTGACTTTTTTCCCCCTTATATCCTGGAAGCAAAGGAAGTGAAACTTTCATATATTTCCAATTATTAGCCTCCTTTCCCAAGGAAAGACTTTTTTCTTCATAGTGGATCCATTTGCTTCTGATCAGATTGTAATTTATCCCTAATCATTTTAGTTTGACAGTAGGAAGTACTGATGAAATAAGCCAATTGAATCTACTCCTAGAGTCATCTCTGCTTAAAGGTACATGGCATGAGTGTGCATGAGGCTGGTAGTTCCCAAGTAGAAAATGCCAATTTATTTCCAAAGAAAGGAAAACAAATAAAAATTGAGAATTACAATCAATCATAAATCATCATTTTTCTCTCTTTGGCAATACCATTTGTTAATATTACATTTTATAAAAAACAGGAATGGGGATGAGAAATAAGATGATAGGTGATAGATGATAGATGATAGAGATGATAGATAGATAGATAGATAGATAGATAGATAGATAGATAGATAGATAATAGATAGATGATAGAGGATAGATAGATGATAGATAAATAGATGATAATAAATGATGATAGACACTTAGATAAATACAGATGTTTATCACAAAAATTTGTATAAACAAAGCTAATGATGTAATCAGTATTTCCTTATATGTGTAAGAAATTAGAGAGAAGTAATGGAAAAAATCCAAGTTTAATTTTTAATCTTAAAATATTAGTTATGTTCAGTTTTGTTGAAATATGTTTTCAGAGAATCACATATTGACTTGTATATGTAATTCCAATTAGAAATCAGATTGCATGTCATAAATATAAGTATATTAGATATTATTTACAAGAATCATCAGCACTAAGAACACCTACAAGTTGCAGATGTGAGCTTAACATTACTCATTGTCCATTGTTGTGTTTATAATGAATAACTTATAAGATCTTTTCAGAAGGCTCAAAACATATATCTAATAAGTAAATAGCTTATGATTCAGTGCTTTAAGTATTTCCTTCAAGCACATAATAACCTTCATTTGTCATGTTTGATTTTCAAATTCTTTTTAATATATTCTTTTACACAATCTCTCATCTTAGTTAAAATACTCTTTTTGAAACTAATATTACAAACATATATATTATACGTCTTCTAACTGCACATGACTACAGTGGTAACACCTTCATTCTAAAAATATTAATGCATTGCCAAGGGCACCTGGATGGCTCAGATGGTTGGACGTCTGCCTTCGGCTCAGGTCATGATCTCAGGCCCTGGGATCGAGTCCTGTATCGGGCTCCTTGCTCGACGTGGAGCCTGCTTCTTCCTTTCTCTCTCCTGCTCCCCCTGCTTGTGCTCTTTCACTCTCTCTTAAATAAATAAATAAAATCTTTAAAAAAATAAATAAAAACATTAATGCATTGCCAAAAGATGAATAATTCTTTTCCTATGACACTAGCAAAAGTGAAGTTATTTTTGCATGTGCTCTTCCAATTACTATACATGCATATTCATCCATTTGCCTAATCAAATATTATTTATTGCCTACCATATGCCAAGCTCTATTTTATCAATGGAGATATGGTAATGTAGAAAGCAGATAATGTCCTTGCCATTTTAGATCTTATCTTGTAGTGGGAGGACACAACAAAATATGTAAACAAAACCAAATACATCAACACACTAACTTCAGAGAGTAAATAAGTGCTATGAAGGAATCAGATGGTGTAACGGCAGAATACTATGGAATGTGGCCAGAGAAGGCCTCTCTGAACATAACATATGTGAGCCAAAAAATACAAGGTCATAAGAAAGCTCAAACTTACTCAATGGCTAAATAATTGAAACCATGTAGCTCATAAAAAATTGTTCATATTTTTCTCTAATTAGTAGTCTTTTTTTCAGAGAAGTAACAAAATACATTTTTAAATGATTGTTCTTAAAACCGTGTGAAGCTGACTAATTGCAGAAGTACAGAAAGGACAGCAGAGAATCTAGTTAGGTGGCTATTGCAGTAATCCCTGTGACTTAGACTAAATAAGTGGCAGTGAAAATGGAAAAAAAGATGGGTTTGAGTTATTTTTTGATAGAACTGAAAGGACTTGTGTTCACACTGGATGTGACAGGGGAGTGAAAAAGAGGAATCAAGACCTAACAAGTTTTTGCTTCAGCATCTGTGTCGATGGTGGAACCATTTGTTAAGATAGAAAGAATTTGGGAGAAGCAGGTTTGAGGGAAAGGCGATCAAATTTTAGATATGATACATGCTAATATAAAAAAAAAATGGGAGATATTAAGAAAATAGTTAGAAAAGATATTTTGCAACTTATAGTGGAAAGCCTATATACAGATACATATTTTGAGGACACATGAATCTAGATGACTCTAAAAACATCTAGGTCTCTAGGCAGGCCTAGAATTATGTTCTGGAACATCCCAACATTTAGATTTCATTAGAAGATAGAGGGTCCGGCCAAAAGGATGAAGTGAGTAAAAAATAAAAAAATAAATAAGAGAAAATACTATCATATCAGCATACCATATCATATTTTTAGAGAGATGAAGTTCTAAAGAAAGAAAAATGATGCTAAGATTAAGAACTATGCCAAGAGAAAAATACTCACAGGATTTTACATTATGGAAGGTGTTGAATCTGATAAAATCAGTGTCATTGGAGTGGTTGACAGGGAAGTAAATTGAGGACAGATTAATACCAAAGAAGAGTTGAAGAAATGGCAACAGCAGTTTCATCAGCCCTTCAAAACATATAATTTGTGGAAAATTATTTTTATGAATGGAGAAGTGATAGTTGTACTTGAGTGGGAAGGAAATTATTATAGATTCAGTCATAAAAATAAAATAATTTTAAAAGCAAAGTTCTTGAGAAAGTAAGGGCAAGTTGGATCCAAAGCATGAGCATGGGTTTGGAGTCGTATGTTTAGCCCATTATAGAAGCAGAGAAGTTTATCCACTGTAACATTAAAGAAAGATTATACAAGAAAGAAGGGAAGTAGTTTTGTAGATTTGGCATTATATAACAGAGGGAGTTTCTGTCTGATTGCTTCCATTTCATTAAAAGACTTAATATATGTAAAGCTCTCAGAACAGTGCCTGGCCCCAAGCAAGTATAAGTGTTAGCTATTAATATTTCTCGATGAAGTATGAAGCAAAGTCATCAGCTGAACATAATGGGGTGGGCAGAAAAGTGTAAGAAAAAATGTGAAATAATCATTGTTGGAAAAAAATACTTCATTACTTCTGGAGCCCCACCCTTGGAACCACCCACAGTGTGTAAAGGATTTTATTGTGTGACTTTGGCCTTTCTTGGTACTTTATGCATTCTGCCCCGGAAGAGGTAGAAAACCATATCTTATTGATAAATTTTGAAATAACACACCAATAATGTATAGTTTGGTTTCATCTAAGTTTCCTCTTGGCGTAATCTCTTTGAGGTGAGCAAACTCCTGTCCTCCTCCTTGCCATGACATTAACTTATATCGGTGAAATCTCCAAAGTTGAGATCTGTCCTGGTCCATCACTGCCCTACACTGGAGTTTATTATGATTAGATCTACTTACCTATAAACATGAGCCATATCTTCCAACTTAGACTTCATCATTAACAAAATTGATCATGTAGTCTCTGTCTATGACCCCCTTGTCTTTTTCATCACTTGGTCTAGAGCAGAAACAAGGGACAAAGAAGATATTTAACCAGTCTCCTTAGAGACTACTGATATCTTCCTAGAGATTACTAGTTGTGTAGAATTGGGCAAATTAATTAATATATCTTTAAATCAATTTCCACATCAATTAAATATGGATAATAAGAGAATTGATCTCGTGGGGTAGTTTTGAACATTTATAATAATGATTAAAAGTATGCTTGCAAGTTAGTACATGCTTTACAGTGTGAACTCTTCATTTCAATATAAGTCTATATTAAAAGTAATAGTGGAGTGAAACCAAAGATCAAGGGTAGAAAAACAAGAGCACAGGGGAATGGTTGGAAAAAGAGGAAGAGAGTATATTTAGAAAGAGGAAGAGAGTACATATTTAGAAAATCTTAATTAGTCCATGAAACTTTTGGACTCAACTGGGAGATAATTCTTGAAATCGTGTATCAAAAATCAAAAGCTATTCTCTACCTCATTTCCCAAGCTGTTTATAGGGAAGTTGATGAGTTAAATGGGGAAGGACTATAAATAGATGTTCAATCCAAGTTGACAACATGACACCATGAAAATGACAAGATTGTCTGCTGGGATCCAAATAGGATTCTATTGTGTTATTTGTTAAGCTTAGTGCTAAATATTCATCAATGTAAATATTCATTCAACAGTATTATTGATAGAGATTGTTGATTTGCTTGCTAAGGGAGACAGATTTAACTACAATAGTGCCTAGCACAACCATTGAGTGGTGAGAGGGTGATCACCAAAACTACATGAAGTGAAATTGTTTTGTTTTTGAGATTTGTTTTCTCCCTCTACATCCCTTGAAAAGAAACAGAATGAGTTGAGATGAGAAGATGGTATTTCAGGCAAGGGGAAAATCATATGCAAAGGTATGGAGATAAATGAAAAATATTTAGGAAGTAGAATCTAACATTTGTGCCAGTGTCAAGAAGTAAAAGTAAGCAAGCAAGCTGGGGATTTATTGTCCACAAAGAAGTTTGAATTTTATTCTTAAGATGATGGAAACCAGAATAAGATGTTAAATAAGGGAATAAGGGATTGGTATGAAAGTATTTGTTCTTTAGAAGTATATATATATATATATATATATATATATATAAAGAATATATGTATTCTTTAGAAGTATATATACACACACACATACATACATATACACACACACAGATATACACATATATGTATGTATGTATATGTGTATATCTGTGTGTGTGTATATATATATATTTTTTTTTGACAGAATAGAATGAAGGCCTGTAAAAAGGTTATTACCATAAATCAGATGAGACTTGAATGGAGCCTGATTGTGGTAGATTGTTTTATCCTGTGTTCTAGGAAAATAATATATCCCTAGTCCTCATGTGGCTTTCAGTGATTCCCTATAGGTAAAGTATACTTCCTTGGCCCACTGACTGGCTTGGTCTTGTGATTTGCACCCAGGAACTGTGAGTGAAGTAACAGAGTGTGAGTTCCAGGGAAATGCTTTAAGAGTCGGTGGGCATATCTTACCTTCACTCACTCATTTCCTTCTGCAACAAGAACAGTATGTCCCAAGAGGGGATTCTTCTTCAGCCCAGGAGTCAGAACGTGAAGGTTCGTGCAGCAGAAACTATAGTGGTCTACCAGCAACTGCTGACCTCTACCGTGAGAAAAAAGGAAACGTTTATTGCTGGAGGCCACCGAGATTTTGAGTTTCTTGTTAGATCTATGGTATACTGACAAGATATACTTAAAATGGAATAAGTAAGAGTGAAGAAAGAGCAGATTAAAAAGGATATAAGCAGGATGATAAAAAGTAATGAATGGCCAAGAAAAATCAAAGGCAATTCTTAGTCACCTGGGTGGATAACTACCACTAAAGTGCAGGCATTGGACTCATTTTATCCTCAACACCAATGCTATGCTGGGATGTCAACATTGTATCTTCATGTTACCTGACAAAGGACCTTATACTCTCAAAGTCGGTCCCACAACAAACCAGAGGTTAGTAGGAAAACAACGATAGTAACCTCATGCTTCATTATTAATGAAGAAGGAGGAATAAGTTTGTGGATAACAATGAATGGTAAAGATAAGATTTTCTCAGTTGTAAGAGATAGACCTCACTTTAAACATAATCAATTGATCCATGTCTCTGATATTTTCAAAGAATTAATCAGACTACAGTCACTGCTGGAACCAATATCTTGAAGTCACTGTTTTTCCTTCTACATATCTTGGATCTGATTTATTTGCATAGCTTAATTCCCAAACAGTTCTCAATAATAGGTGACAATACGGCTGCCTGTAACTTGAAGGCAATGATCACGGAGGAATAAAAACCAAATTAAAAAAAAAAACAACTTATCGAAAAGGATCTTATTGGGTCTCTTTGGGCCAGGTGTCTGTCTCTTGGACTAATTACTGTGGACTGAGCAATGACTGATTTGAGGTGTGCAAAATAATGAGATGATCCCCCGAGAACTAAAGTTCTTAAAGGTGATTATGAAGAGTAAGCTGGGAATAGGTGTAATAAAATATGAAAGATGCCACTACATACGGTAGTTTCTTACAAATTTATTTTAAGCCTTACATGATATATCCAGTAACAGTGGATATATTGTTGGAACTCAGAAGAAAGCCCTGCAGTGAGGCTACAGATTCTTAAATCACTGACAGATAGATGTCAATTCAAGTCTTAAGTTTTTCTGTTCTATTTCTATAATGTTTCTGGTGAATTTCACATTCATTTATTTTTCCAACTTATATTTAAGTATCCTTCATAATTTAAAAACTGATTTGAATTGTGCTTGCTCCAGCAGCACATATGCTGAAATTGAGACAGTACAGAGCAGATTAGCATAGCTCTTGTGCAAGGATGACACATAAAAATCAATTTGAATAATCATTTATCAATACATTATAAACTCATATATATGTGCATACACACACACACCATGTTTGCCTTGATGGAAGCATATTATTTAAATTACCCCTTTTAAAACTTTCACCACATTGTATTTCTTCAAGTATCAAGTCATATCTTCACGATGAAACAGCAGGATCTGCATCATCATGTATAACCAGAGATGTGAAGAAAAAAATGAAACAATTACAAGCAATCATGTTTAAACTAGAAGTATCTGGATCCTTTGCTCAAATGCTCTTTTAAACTATTGTGAGGAGAAAACTCAAGAGCAACCACCTCCTTATTATGGAATTGAGAGGTTTGGTATACATTACTTAAAAAAAAAAGATTTAAAAAACTGATCTTTTACACCCAAACAACTTGACCAGTATTTTTACTATAAGTCTGGTACAGTAAATGTTTTCTTTTGAACCTAAATGGAAGGAGCTCCTCGTTATAAGCATATGCTGGGTTAAAGGAAAGTGATATAGTCTTGGAACATTCCAACACGGTTAGAATTAGGACAAACTAAGTTTATTAAACCAGGTTGGCAAATGGCAAATAGAAAGAATAGGATAGTGTAAATGTACTAAGCAAAATAAGTGTTCTAGGAAAGACACTTTTTAAAAGACAAAATATAGCACCTGTCAGGTTAGCAATTATTCTAAACAGTCTGGATTAATGTTAATGAAAAATTCATTTTCCAAGTGCCCTGTGAAAAATACGAATATAAATATTAATTCAAAGTTGATACAAGAATTTTTTTTTTCCCAAAAGCCCTTTCAACACGACACTTCCCATGCAATTTAGCATGGGAATTTAGCAAAGCATAAAGGTGCAATGCTGTGGCTTCTCCCTGACGATAAATGTCCCCTTTAGCCCTACACTTATATAGCTCATTAATGCACTTATATATCTAGGGTTTTTTTACATCTATATTTTTATTTTGGTTTCTATTTGTTTACAGTTGTTGCCCTTGACCATTCTGTATATGACAATCAATATAAAACAATTAAAAAGAGAGAAATGCTAAAAACATCAACATGAACAATGATACTCTTTTATATTAAGGCACATGACTGTTATTTATAGACTCTTGGGTAAAAAGTATTTTGGGTACTTTTTTTTGGGTACTTATCTTGGGTAATAAGCATTTACAAAACCAATGATTTTTACAGAGTAGAATTTTTATTACTATTTTCCCTGAGAGTTTGTGTGAATTACACTGTTCTAACCGAAATTTTTCTTTGTTGTTGCATTTGCCTTTTTTGTTTTTGTTGCTATTAAAGATTCAAAGGGAGACTGAAGGAAACACTTGAGATGGCTATAATATTCACTAGTAAAAAAAAAAAACTTCAAATAAAAGGATTGCATTATAAAACTCAGTAGCAAGGTATTCAATTAAAAAAATAAAACACTTTGAAAAAAATATAACACTCTGTAATATGGTATCCCATTGTGGAGGAAAAATAGGCAGCTTGGAATGATTTCTTTCCATACTGAGATGAAAGCAGGCTAACAAATGTTAAATGTGGAAAATAAATATTGAAATGTCATTGTTCAAACTAGTGTATTTCATATACCCCATCCTGCAATTATTATGATTTATGTTTAAGGAACTTGAAGTTTTTTTTCTTTACCTTCTGAATCTTCTTTATCATTTTCTGGTGAATTATATGCTGCAATATTTCTATCAGAATTCCTATAACTGAGACAACAGCAAAAATCTCCTTTTCTGTGAATATCCCCAACATTACTTTTTAATAGTCACAATTCAAATTCAAACAGAATATTATTATTGAGGTGATAATAAAAATGTTAAAACAAATTTGCTGCTGATTATGTTATGAACCAATGATGTTTTTTTATGCCACCAAGAAAAGCTGCAGTAAATAACGCAAGCATTGAAAACCGTTTAGGAACAATAATGACCAGTTTGGTTATTACACCTTATTGATAAAGAAATATATCTATCCATAGACCCTATTTAACATTGATATACTCTAATATTTTCCCCTTCAAAAGACATATGTAGATAGAGATTAAAAATTGACTCAGTTATGTCCAATAATGTAGGTTTGATTGTCAAACTGATATATTGGTCTAATAAAGTAGTTGTGACTGCAAATGTGACATCTCCCAGGAGAGGACCCATGCCAGGAAATAAGGACTTAGACCCTATGAGTAAATCAGCAATTTAGCAGCAAAGACTGTGGAAAGAGGTATGTAAACAAAACCTTAAAATATTTTTTAAAAACCCCAAATCCTTAACCCTTAGCCACAAAGAACATCATATTGGAACTGCCAAAGAAAAAGAACAAAGAGGAAAGATGTACTCTCTTATTTCGCTGACAGATCGTACGCAAGCTGGATGCCATGACGCCACAATGTCAGTTGTCGATATAGCTGTAGAGACCAATGGGAGACTGAAGTATTTATCAGTAGATAGCAGTGGAGTTTCTATCCCTGATGGAAGAACGTAATAACAGGCAGGCAAGAGAGAGAGAAAAGAGGAGGAATGGGGAAGGGGAGGAGAAGGAGACAAAGGGGAGGAAGAACAAGCATAATCTTCCAGAAAAGAATAGCGGTGCTATTTAGAAAGAGACTGTTGTACCCATCAGGAGGAACTGTCCCTATGGTGAGAGCCACATGCTCAGTGGGAGATAATAGATCAGGAGCCTTCAACAGCGCATTGCAGTTACAAAGCAAAATAGCAGAAATGCTCAATAGAAGATGCATTTTTGTGTACGCGAGCCTAAGTTCAGCTGAGCATTCCCAGATTTGATTCTATTTTCCTTTTGGTTGCGGTCGGTTGTGGTGGACGCTCTAGAGACTGTATATTTTACATGTACATGTTTGGGCTGAAGACAGAGGACTTCATGTTAATTGAATACTCAAATTGTACACATACTCAAATTGTATGCATGGGAAATGAAGTTCTGAGAAACATGCATCATATTTAATTCCTAAAGATGAGCAATATTGATTCCCTATCATTGAATATGGAACTGGGGCCCAATAGAGTAGGAGAATCCCTAAATAGTAAATTGGCATAACCTAAGAGCATTTGTAAAAGCTCCAAAATGATTGTCTTAAAAAGCAGTTATGATTAATGCTTTGGCTTACCTGGTTGCACTAATAGTTTGCCTACAGGCAGCTGTCAGCGAAGACTCAAAGTAACATTTTTTCTAACAGTACAATGAACAAAATACATCTATTAAATTATTGTCACAATAGTTTCTTGAACTATTCTCTTTCCCTATTTATATATATATGACCCAGAAGGCCTCACTTACAAAGACTGTCAAATTTTCAGCATAGAAAGTATGTATAAGATTTTCACAAGATTATCTTGAAATGCCTCCAAGTTGTTTCTGGCAAAAAATGTGCCCCGAATTATAAATTCTTCCCTCATGTATTTCAAGTTAAAATTACACAAATATATGTAAAAATAACATATGGTGGGTAAAATGACTTACTCTCACAACTAAGAGAAACTGCTTTGCCTCATTGCTAAGGCATCAGTAAGACTCTTAAGATACATACAAGCAATATGAATGTCCTTTTTCCACCTTTGTGTTGCTCATAGTGCCTAGCGCAATAACTTACATCAATTAAAGTCTACCTAAATGTGGGCTGAGTTATTGCTGTCATTGATTTTTATAGATATAGATATGATATAGATAGATATCAATAGATACCTTTTAGAAACTTCTGTACTTTTCTTGAAACTATAATAATTTCACAAATTTGAGCTTTCCTGGGGAATTTGGGTGTGAATTTGGCTGAGTGCATTTCCAAGCATTCTATAAAGAACTTATGCCGTAAGTAAGAATCAGGGAATGTTATCAAGTATAATTCAGAAATGATATTGAAAGAAGGAAAAGAAAAAAGAAAAAAAAAACAGAAATAAGACAAAGCCCAGAAAGTTGTGGCTTATGAATTATACCTAACCCAACCGATTTTTTTTTTTAAATGGCCAAATGAAGCAGAATATTCTGCAATGCTAAAGTCATAGAGACTTGGACTACTAACGACTAAAATACCACAGGTCTCTGTTATACATTTTAAATTCTCTTCCCAAGCATTCATCGATGATATTCAACTATGATAAAGCAAATGCTACATTGTTAGAGGAAGAAATGATTAAAAATAACTCTCTGGTGGTGGTTTATATTGCAATCAATAATTCCCAAGGAGCTCCCCATTGAATACTAAAGAATCTAGATCTAACCCAAGAGACTAAGGATGGCTTATTTCCAGTGTCATAGTAAATCAAACTGTGTGGGCCAAGCCACTCTTTTAATTGGAATTATGCCTTTTAATTGGAATCATGTTCAAAAGTGTACTTTGGGGATATTTAACATCTTAAAGACATGTAGTCTTTGCATTCACAAGCAAAAATGTTCTGGTTCTAGTGAATACTGTTTATCTCCGCTCATATATTTTTATATACTTTTAATATATATTCTTGGACTTAATTAGTATATTTAATGTAATTTAAACGTGCTATATGCTTCAGTAGCATACCTAGCATATTTGACACTTACATAAAATCATTTTTTAGCACTCCCTTTCATGTTAGAGAAATAAGTAATAGATTTAGGAGTTTGATATCTTACAATAATTACATAAGTTTTTCACATATAAAGAAAAATATTTCAAAAACGGATAGAATTTATTATGTTAAATCTATACTCTAGGACAGTTTTACAATACAGGAAGGGTAAAGCTGAGAAATCAATTAAGAATGCTTTTCCAAAAACCTGGTGAAGATGCTATGAGTACTTGAATTACCTATTTAATTGAAAATATACATCTGTTTTCATAGACATTTTTTGCCTTAAACATCTTTAGACAACTATAAATTAAATTTTTATATAAACTTTGCTTTTATGTGATGTGATCAGCACTGGTGTTATATGCAACTAATGAATCATTGAGCACTGCATCAAGAACTAATGATGTACTATATGGTGGCTAATTGAATTTAAATAAAATAAATAAATGAAGAAATGAAGAAATAAATTTTGCTTTTAAGTATGTGAATCTGGTTTGGAATTAACAATTAACAATTTCAAGACTCAGTTACACCATCTAATAATAGTTACGGAGCTGATACTTAACTTGAGGAACCGAAGCTGTCATTGGTTTCCTTACCTGAGTAGGAATATTTGAGTTGATAGTCACATGTTGAAACCAGAGATGGCTTTTTTAAGTAGATTTATTTTGAAAAATCCTAAGGCAGGAAATATATCAGGCCAAATTTTGTGAAAAATATGTACATAGTTCTCAGTGTAACTTACAGGTTTATCAAGGGATGAGGCAATTGATAAATTCAGGGGAATGGAATAGTGTGATTATACCCCAACCAGAGAGGGCACAACAAGGTTGGAATGTCATCCGAGAAGACGAATAAAATGACAGAGGTGAAGCAGGGGAGCTAGGTTCTTGTCTCACAGAGTCGAAGAATGAATCTCCCAGACAAAGGAGAGTGAATTAAAGGACAGAAGTTTATTAAGCAAGGATACAGAAAAAGCTCTCCAGGAGCGAGATGGGTCCTGACAAGGTTGCCAACGAGAGCCTCCACTGACAGTCTTTTATTTAGAACTGACCAAGGAGCTTGTGGCCTTATCATTCTTGTGATGTCTTGGCTTGAGTAAGGACTCGTGATAACATCTTTAATGGCTTACTTCCTTTTAGGGTCTGGTTATTCTTTGTTGGTCACAGGTGACTATCATAAAAAAAACACCCACCCACACACACACACACACGCCTAGGGCAGGGTGGTCTGGTTTGTTTTCTTATCTCTGGTTTCCTTACACTTCAGCATTTTGGGGATTTCTGTGAGCCTGATCACATAGTCCCCTATCTATTTCTCCCTACCTAGCCCCACCTATCCCTTACTCAGAGACGGAGAAGCCTATTTACACCTAACAAAATTAAGTCTCTGGTAAGACACAAAACACATCTATGAATCTTCAAGTCACCAGCATTTATTTCAAAGGAATGCTTCTGGGAATATCTGTAGTCATTTCCTTAAAGGCTATCTTTCAAAATTCTTCAGTCATTTGAAAATATCTTTAAAAGTTCTCATTTCCCATATATTCATATGATTAGAGGTGATGGTGAATCCGAAGGAGAAAGACCACTCATTTTCCTGGAATGCTAATTCCACTCAAAGATTATTATGTAAGCAGGATTTAAAACAACTTAACTAGTAAATTTTAAAAAATATTTTATTAACTTTTAACTGCTTTATAACATAAACATGAAACAGTTGAAAAGTCTTCAGTACAAATTTTATTTATGACCACAAAGTAAACACAACAGTATAACACCAACAGGTTTCATAAATAGAATAATATCAGAAAACCACTTTATTCCTCTATCCCAATCACTAGGCCAACCTTCCTCCCGAAAGGTAACTGATATTCTTACTTCTAAAACCATTATTTAATTTTACCTGCTTTAAAGCTTTCTATATAGATTGAAGCACTATGTATTATTTTGTGCCTATCATTTCACAATCAGCATTTTGAGTTTTTATCCATTAGGTAGTAATCTTTTTTTTTATTATAGTATAGAAGTCCATTGTTTGAATAATCCACATATCATTCTACTGTTGATGGACATCTAGTTTCCTTGAAAGTTTTGGTTGCAAAAATATGCTGCCTTGAAAGTTTTCATATCTTTTGTAGTATGTAGGTAGATAGATAAAAAGATAGCTGTTAGAGATATAGATTTACGAATATTTTGGATATACACCTAAGAGTGAAATTTCTGGGTTATATATATATCTCCCTTTTATAGATGACACCAGAATGTTTTCCAAAATGGATATACTAATTTATATTCCACTAGCAGTGACTGAGAATTTGAGCTACTTCAAATCTTTGTTAACACTTTGTATCATTGTTTTTTAAAAATTTACCCACTTATGTGGACATAAAAGGATATTATAGTTCTAATTTGCATCTCCATGGTGAATAATAAGTTTGAACATATTTCCTTATTTTTAGACAGTATAATATACTCTTTTGTGATATGCCTATTAAAGTCTGTTTACACATTTTTCTTTCATATGCTGTTTTTTATTATTAATGTTCAGAAGTTCTTAATAAATTCTAGATATAAGTTCTTTATCAGTACTTTGTTAAATATCTTCCCCCAATTTATGACTTTATTTTTCACTCTCTAAGTGGTATACAATATTTCCTAATCTTGGTGTAGTCTAATTCAACAATCTTTTCCCTTCCTGTTTGTGAATTCTGTGTCTTGCTTGCAAAAAGAAAAATATGTTCCTCCCTTAAGGTTATGAAGACATATTCCTATTTTTTTTTCTCCTGGAAGCTTTACTATTTTATCGTTCCAATTCACCATCATTATTCATTTTTTAATCAATTTTGAGTATGCCACAAAGTTAAGGATAGTTGTTTCACTGTAGCTAACCAAGAGTTTGATAAAAGCTTTTTCCCTATTAAGTTTCACCATCATTTTTGTGGCAAATTAAGTGACTGTATATGTGTAGGACTATTTCTAGACTTTTCGTTATGTTTTACGGATCTCCTTGTCTATCTCTGCCCTAGTCTACACAGGTTTACACCAAACCTCTTTCAGTTCATCTTTATATCTGGTAGCCTAAGTCCTCCAAGTTTATTTTAAAAGGTCCCATTGGATATTTCCTCCTTTGCTCTTCTGAATTTTGTACCGACATTTTTTAGGGAGCTCCTGATAGCCTGGAGCCTCTTCGGCTTCTAGAGAGACTTCTAGATCTGTAGAGAAGGTTGTGGCAGTTGCAACAACCTAGCTGTGGAACCACTAGAATGGTGTGGACTCTCCGGGAAGCTACGCAGGCCAGGAAGCAGGTCAAGTCATCAAAGACATGGCTGCGAAATGTGGAGTGACACCTAAACAAATCAGAGATGTTGTACCTGGTAATGATAGCCTCATGTCATATAAGAACAAGGTAATCTTATTTCTTCCCCAAGAAGTGAGATGCAAGTCTAACTAATCTTTAAAGATGGAGTCAGTGCCTGAGAATCGGGTGCAGTCCTCTGCTGCAGTTCCCTTGTGAGATGACACAATGGAATACATGAGTTCGAGTCAAACAAATTCTCTATAAGAAGACCCTTGGGGGACATTGGGCAAATTTTAGCATGAACTGTGTCTTACATGATAAAAACATTTCATGAATGGTGTAAGGTATGATAATGGTATGATGATTATTTTTTAAAAATAAATCCTTCTGTGTTAGAGATACATTCTGAGGTATTTATGGTCAAAGGATATGATTTTGGGGGTATCGCTTTGTAATACTCCAGTGAATGACAAACACACAAATAGATGGGGAAGAGATACATGAAACAATATTGATCAAAATATTGATATTTTGAAGCTCAGTGATAGGTATCTGGGAGTTCACTGTGTTATTCTTTTGACTTTTGTATATTTTTGAAGATTTCCATAACAGAATAAAAATAACTGCATATTCTATTCCATTTGAAAGAAGAATATTTACATTAATGAACACAAAAAAATCCTTAGATTTACTCCTTCAATGTAAACATGTAAAAAACCTTTTTAGATGTATGAAAGTCATCTATTTCAACTGCTGAGTTTTCCAGCAATAGGAAAATCTGTTAACATGTGTAGCTGCTGGGGCGCCTGGGTGGCTCAGTCAGTTAGGCATCCAGTCTTGGTTTCGGTTCAGGTCATGATCTCAGGGTCCTGGGGTCAAACCCCTCGATTAGCCCCTCAAAGACCCGTGTATCAGGCTCCACTCAGAGTCTGTTTGTCCCTCTCCCCCCCGTGCCCCCTCCCCTTTGCCTCTCCCCACTTACATGCTCTCTCTCACAAATAAATAATAAATAAATAAATAATAAATAAAATCTTAAAAAAAAAAAGCATATGTAGCTGCTAACCAATTACCACCCATTGTGAAAGGAAACACAATCTCCAAAACATCTAAAATATGAAGTTACTCTATTAGCATCACTAGGCAAATAGCCTTATAGAAGACTATAAAATAACATGATGAAAGAAGAGTTTTATTCAAACAAATGTATTTGAAATATTTTTGTTTTAATGTTTTCTTTCTGTTGTGTTTTTACAAAAATATGTAACTCATACAATGGTGTATTACAATTTGAAATATTCAATGTGTATTCTGATGTTGCTATTATAAAAAAGTTTTTCTTTCAAAATAATTTCTTATCCCTTAGAATTACTTACCAGTTATTTATTTCATGATAAGGCATTCTTCATTATTATTATTATGGTAATGTACCCCTGGCTTAATTTGTCTATGATGAAAACATTTCATATTACCAATTTTCTTCTTTTTTTTTTAATATAGAAGTGATTTTATTTTATTCCCTTTGTTATTATAATACAAGTGATAAATTCTTGAGCCTAAAAAGGAAAAATGTTCCCTTGTAAGTAATTTGTAATCATGAAAGTTGCGTTTGAGGATGGGATTGGGTACTAATATCTTACCACTCTGCTCTTTTCAGTTCTGAGGTTTAGAAATAAAATATAAACACAGGCGACAAAAAACGAATGGAAAGAAGTGCTACTTTATTAATGTCTGGGTAGCACTCTAATAGATTTTGATGGAATTCATAGCTCAGTCCCAAATGCCTAACAGGAACCTCCAGTAGCCTTTCCTCGCAATTAAATTTGCCAACTCCGTAGAACAGGCTGTGACTTGAAGTAACCGATAATTCTCACACAGAGATGCTAGGAGAGTGATAGGCTGTCTGAACCCTCTTCAGAGGGTGGCAAGTCTTGGAAGTATCTACCACAGGAGGAAGTACAACCAAGCGTATTACATATACATAGGAAGTAGCACTAAAGGCAAGAGAATGCATTTATACCTTTAGGACACACGTAACCTAGCCACTTACTAAAATATGCTGCCGATGAAATGACTTAGTTCCAAAAATACTGTATTTGTTCCACTAGTTGATAACTGTACTTGAAGCCACCTCTAAATTTCTTCCCTCAAGATAGCTAGATAGGTGAATATTAAAGTGAGCACTGCAAATAATGAGCATCTATCCTTCGTGTTAATAAAATTCATAAATTATCAACATTAGTTCTCTCTTTCACTTATTAAAAAAAAAGAAAAAGCTGGTAACTCCATGCTTAGCTTAGCTCGGTAACTCCACACTAAAATATTTGTGTCTTGAGGATGCATCTATTTTGCTTACCCTTTTGATCCCAGAACCTAGCATGTACTCATCATAGAGTAAGTGTTCAATAAAGATTTGTTCAAGGAGTATTAAATAACACATTGCTAAGAACAGTAATTTCCTGATTACCTAATATGGAATACACAATCAACCCAATATACAGATAGATTAGATAAAGATCACAATTCTATGAATTATCTATTTTCGTGCCATCTATAAATTGTAAAATTCAGATTAAGATCTTAAAAATGACCCCCAAATCATAAAATTAGTAAGGTTTAGGTACAGGCTGAAACCAAGAACTCCAAATTCTGTGTTTTTTCTCTCATTTTTCTGTCATTCTCTGAAGTCAAAATTCTTTCCTTTTCAAGGAAATGTATGGGGCTGTATTTATGCCAAAATTAGTAGAAAATTGAGCAAACATATCCAAAAATAGTATTTCACAATATTGTCGGTGCTTGATTCCATGTTTCTTAACTGTGTTCAAAATTTAAAATGTGTGAGTTCTCCAGATCTGCCAAAAGATGCCTGTCACCAAACCACCTAGAATCCCTTGTAAATAGCCAAGTTACCATTAAGCTGTAGTGATTTCCTTAGGAACATACCTATTGCTGACACTGACAACCTAGGGACAGGCTGCTGCTTCTAAAAATGATGATATATTTCATCACTTTCAAAACTTTTGTGACTCCCTTGGTGGCAAAGCTTTCCAAGACCTACGAGATACTGACATTCATACTATTGCATCTCTCTAAACTATACACTTCACCTTATCCATCTATTTCCCTCTATGAGATCACTGTGCTTCTCTTTATAAAGGAAATGAAATGTATTTTCATTTATTAAAATTGGAAATTTCTTTTTTAACTATTTTACTTATCTTTTCTAAAAAACTAATAATGGAGCAGTTGTTCATTGTAGATTGAAATGTCCTTATCATTGATGGTATGGCATCTGTTTTTCAATTAAAAATAAAGACATTTAAAACTCCTACCTTATGGGCTTCCTTATTAGGTTTGTAGCTCTACCATCACCTTACCTTTTCTTGCTTTTTATTTCATTAAGCTGTGGGATCATTTTACCTTTATGTCATTATTAACTATAAACTTACTGGTATTATAAATGAAACAAAGTTTGTTATTATTACTTTTTATGTTGACCTCATTTAAACACAGTCCTGAGTGTTTTAATATAAATGAAGTCTCACAAGTCATATATAATTCTGTAAAGATATTCCCTGTATCTGGATTAAAATCTAGAGCATTCTAAAGCCTTTGTTCTCAGGATGTGTTTCAGAGCATGCTCTTTGATAAAAATATTCTTTTGGGGGGAAGAGGTGTTCCGAAGAAGTTGCCTGAGCGCATGATGATTCAAGGGTCATAAAACGTGATGACATTCCATATCAAATGCTTGAAATGATTTGTAAGTCTTCAAATTTCGATGAAAACTGATTTAGCTTCCAGTATGCTTTAGGTATTCAAACCTACCTTATTTGCGTGTAGATGCCCGGCCCTAGGGTCAGAGCACATGAACTGGCTACTTCCACATATTTTTAGCACTGCCCTAAGGCAGAACAAGACAAAATATGGCTATGAGTCAGAAAACAGTGTTGTATCATGAATAACTTAGAGGGGATGTAGGTTTCCGCTTTGAGGGTCACAGTCATCTGCACTTAACCTGTCTGTGCCGTAGGTGACTGTGAGGAAACATGAGACGTGAGTCTTGTCAAAAAACAAACTTTGGTGATAACACCTTCTTACTTGGTTGCCCATCTTGGGCATTATAATCTTTAATGCAACCGTTAGGTAGAGTCCAACTAGTCTAAGTAGCTATTCGTAACAAGGCCAAGAATTTAAAGCCAAATTCAGCAATTCTCAAGAGATGCTTAATTACTCACAGGTGATGTTGCTAGGCAACCACTTCACCTTCTAATTCTGCTGCTTCACCTAAGTGTGATATTCAGTTTGTTTTATCGTTACTGAATGTTAAAAGAGATGGAGAAGTGCAGTCTAAAGAATGTATTTAAAACCAGGTGAAAATAGAAAGTTAAGGAAATTCTCATTATAGACTGTGTCTATAATTCATATTCTTAAGGCAGGACTTGGCACAGGTAGATTTTTCACTGAAGGAAGAGGGGTGTCAGGGCTTACATTCTAGACAACAGTTTTTTGATGAATAGTATAAAATGAACTACCCCTTGCATTATGGTGCATCATTTAAAAGTCTAGAAACGGATAGGTACCATCGGCAGCAGCAGCAACAAGTACACCTACCAACTGAAATGTATGTTTACCAAAAATCCCAGTCTAATTTTATTCACAACCTGTTTATACCTATTGCATTTGGATTTGAAATTACGTAATAGGGTAAAGTGTCCTTGAGAATATAAAGGCAAAAAAAGTGGTTATCTTTTCTGATGGAAAAAAATTTATGATTTATGATATCATGATGTAAGAAAAATCCAAGAAAGAATGTGTAATTTTTTTATGTTTAATTTTGTTTATAACCCAACATTCCCCATAACCTTTGACCACGGCTCTTAATTTTACCTAGAAATAAATACCCCAAGAACTAGCGACTCTGAACCATAGTTCTAGAAATGCTGAACTATAATAAATGCCTTTTGTATGCATCTACAGTTTATAATAGTCCATGGGAGATTCATCCACATCATTGTGGATTACACACACCATCTGTAAATGAAACGTGTTACAAAGCAATGATTTGAAAGGGGCCATACACTATTCAGAACACTCTTTACAAAATGAAAAGCTCAAAACATCCAAGATTTCCTTGAGTAAGTTGACACACTGAGCAAGTATAGCATGGAGGACATATTTTCTCAAAGCCTAATTTAAAGTAGTTGCTCTTATTCTATTCCTCAGTTTTTTGGTTTAATACCATATGATTTCACTCGTATGTGGAATGTAAGAAACAAAACAAATGAGCAAAGGGGAAAAAAAGAGAGAGAGAGGCAAACCAAGAATCAGACTCTGAACAGTAAAGAACAAACTAATGGTTACCAGAGGGGAGGCAGATGGGGCGATGGGCTAAATGCGTGATGGGGATGAAGGAGGGCACTTGTGACAAGCTCAGGATGTTGTATGGAAGTGTTGAGTCACTGTATTGTACACCTGAAACTAATATTACACTGTCTGTTAACTACCTGGAATTTAAATAAAAACTTAAAAAAAAAAAGAAAAACCACAAAAAAAGTATGGTAAAAATAGTGGTAAGAATAGAGAGGGGCACCTCGGTGGCACAGTTGGTTAAGGGCTGGACTCTTGGTTTGGGCTTGGTTTGGCTCCGCATTGGGCTCTGCACTCAGCTTGGAGTCTGCTTGATATTTTCTCTCCCTCTCCTCCTCCTCCCACTTGTGCTCTCTCTCTCTCTCTCAAATAAATAAATCTTTTGAAAAAAAAAAAGAATAGAGAAAATACATAAACTTTGTATTGGTATTACAGGGTTTAAATCTGGGAAGAATTTATTATACACAGGTTGAAAATGAGGGTTTTTTTCCAAGAATTCAAAATGCTTTAGATAGGATTTAGGATGTTAGTAGTAAATGTAGATGAGGCTTTACCATATAAAGCAATAAGAGAAGTGTGTGGAGCAGTGTGTTCAGACAGGGATCAACCACGTTCATGAATCTTTTCACCCTTCTATGCATGCAAATGTAATTAATAAATGTAATGCTCACCAGAATAAAGGCATGCCCTTCACACTATAAATATAACATTATCAGTATTCAACAAAGAGAATATAAATATGCCTACTCTTGTGTCAGGCAGATCCAGGTTGATGTAAAGTGCTTGCCAGAATATGCATCCACTCGAACATAACTACAGCTGCTGTCACATAATTCATATTCTTAATGCAGGACTTGGCACAGGTAGATTTTTTGTTGAAGGAAGAGGGGAGTCAGGGCTTACATTCTAGACAACAGCTTTTTGATGAATAGTATAAAATGAACTACCCTTTGCATTATGGTGCATCATTTAAAAGTCCAGAAATGGATAGGTACCATCAGCAGCATATATCACACTGTAGACGCCTTTTTATTTATTTGGCAACAAGCCCAAATGATAGGATTAATTATTTAATACACGAATTTCAGATTACAGCTAATTTTATGTATCCATGTGTGCATATAGATGTATGTGGGTTCCTGTGTGTGCACACACACATGCATACATGTCCACACATATTTATATGACTGATACCTTTTGCTTCATATTTAAGATTATTGTTTGGGTAGAAATGTTACAAACACGATTCTTAGTGGTCTTACCATAAGCTCTCAGCACTGCCGAATTTAATTAAAGAAAAGCAATCGATATTAAAAAACCACCTAGGTACAAGAAGGCAGGAAAGGTCGGAGAACCTCAGAGCTTTAAGAACAGAAGAGGTGACCTGAATGTAAAGCATTTTAAAGGTTTCAGAAGAATGAGTCCACGAATTTAAGCTTTAGTTTTCCATCACTGCTATGAATGATTTACTCTTTCCGTGTCCTTTCCTTTGATCTTCCTGGCAGGTAATTTATTCTCTCTACTTTTATTTCTTCTCATTTCTCATAGGTGCTGATTATTTTACTCTCAGTTTGTACTTTTTCAACTTCAGCTTAAAATCCCCACATGATGGTATCTTCTAAGCTCGTGTGTGTTTTCAGTTTCAACTCTGGCTAATGCCTGATTAACTTTGTATTTCTCTATTCATCTACCAGAGAATAATCGCTTCTCAGTGTTTTGGCTAAGATCAAGTGCATCTACCTGAGAATGAAAAGCTATGATATTCCAGCTGTTTTTCCACAGGATACAATATCACAGTGACTAAACACCCTAATGCAGCATGGGTCACCTGCCTTCATGATGTCCAGTCATCTTTAAGTGTGGGGTGGGGTCCTATGGCTTGTACGGATGACCCCATGAGGATCAGCAGGTGGAGTGGGATCACAGCAAACTCCTCATGGTGTGCCAGGATCCAAGATTAGCACATGAACTCTAAAGTCTAATTCTGCCTGCTATAATTATATCCTGAAATTAATGCTTCAGTTTGTCTATATTTACTAACTAAAATGTTTAACTTGCTATGTAAATGCACATTGGATGCTCGCCCTGTGAAATACAGATGTACAGAAAAAAGAATTAGAAGTCCCTGTACATATTTTAATACGAGATATTCTTTTGTTTCAGTACTATAACACTTAGAATTCTTTATATTAAATATTTATTAGCTGCAATAGAATGTTTAAGATGTGCGTATGTGTAGGTTAAAAGAATTAAAAACAAGCAGTATCTGTTTGATACATATTTGAGTTTGATGTATACTTGAGTATATATATGAGGGTTTTTTTAAGTATCCCCTTCAAATCTATTGGCTCTTGTGAGCCCTTCCCTGATATCATTTCCTCTCTTGCCTAAAAGATGAGCAATATCAGAGTTCTTAATATTTAATATTTTCCTCATATTTCTATTATATATTTCATATCCAGACATATTATATTCTAGGATTTTGTTCTCTGTAAATTTTTTGAATCATACTACATGTGTATATTTTTTTAAAGATTTTCATTTATTTACTTATTTGAGAGAGAGAGAGAGAGAGAGAGACCATGGTGGTGAGGGGCAGAGAGAGTCTTAAGCAGACTCGATGCCGAGCGTGGGGCCGGACATGGGGCTTGATCTCACAACCCTGAGATCACGACCTGAGCCAAAACCAAGTGGGATGCTTAACCGTTGTCTGTGACTCCCAGACACCCCACTACATGTATAATTTTAGATCTTGCTTTTTGCACTCAACATCATGTATCTGAGATATATTTATGTATATATATGTATATTTACATGTGTATATTTATATGTATCATGTGTCTGAGATATATTTATGTATATTTATGTATATATTTATATTATTGCATGTAGTTGTACTTCACACATTTCTGCTGCTGGTATTCCATGAATAAACAGTTTATTCATCTATTCTGGTATTGATGGACATTTGAATAACTTTCTGTATTTTGCTGTAATGAAAAGTTCTGCTATAAATAGTCTTACACATATCTTTTCCTGGATATGTGCAAGATTTTCTCTAATGTGCAAACCTAGAAGTGGATTGCTAGTTTTAAGTATGAACACTGTAAAACTTACTGTATAAAGTGAATTTCTTTCCCAAAATGGTTGTATTAATTTACATTCATGCTAGTAGCAGTGTGTAAGGCTTCCAGTTTTCCACATTATTGTTAAGACTTGATCTTATCAGAGTTTTATTTTTGTGTATTTAGTAACCATTTAATGGTTAAAAATAGGATCTCATTTATTTTGTTTTTGTTATTTTGCATTTCTCTGATTATCAGTGTGGCTAATAGCCTTTAGGATTGTATTTGCTATAGGGTTTTCCCTTTTATTAAGTGCTTACTCAGTTCTTTAAAATTTAGTTATTTATTTGAGAGAGAGAGAGAGAAAAGGGGCAGAGGCAGATGGAGAAAGAGAGAGAGAATCCCATTAGCTCGGAGCTGATGCAGGGCATGATCTCCTGCCTCTGAGATAATTACCTGAGCAGAAATCAGGAGTCAGATTCTTAACGGACTGAGCCACCCAGGCACAACAAGTGTTTACTCAGTTATTTTGCTTTATTTTGTCTGTGGTTTTTTTTTGGCCTTTGTTCATATTTATTTAAAAATTTTAATATATACACATAGCAATCCATTTTCAGTTTTAGTTACATAATTATTGCCAATGTACAGATGACCCCATCTGTGGTTTGCCTTTTCAATATTTTACACAGATTTGATGAACATAAGTTCTTAACTTTATTGGATTAAAATACTGGATTAAAATTTACCAGTCTTTCCCTTTGTGATCTGTTTCTTGCTTATGATACGCTTTTCTATCTCTAGCTCATAAAGATATTCTCCCATATTGTATATTTAAAGTATTTTACTTATACCTGTCAATGTTAGGTATTTAATTTACATGGAATTAATTTTGTATATGTTTTGATAAGGGAATCTAATTCCCTTTCTTTTGCTTATTTGATTACTAAAAGTCTAAACCAACAAGTTTAATTCAATTTTGTATGTCCTTAGTGAGTTTTTCTCAATTACTGTATATTATTAAAATATTAAAACCCCCCTTTATGTTGATGGATGTGTCTGTTTTTGTTTGTATTGTTTTTAAAAGAAAACAAAAGAAATTAATTTACTCAATAATCAAGAAATCTTGAGTCAATCAAACTTTTATGCAAGCTGGATTAAAAAACTCTATTTAAAAAATTGACACCTGATCTCCCTCCATCTCTCAGTTCTGCATTACCCTATTTCACCTTCTTTCTCAGATGACTCTATTTGGTTATTTCCAAGAGATACTCCCTCTTTCCAAAGGTTTCAGTATATATCCTAGGCTCAGTCATATTGGCCCAAATAGGATCATTTACCCTTTTCTGGTCAAAGCTAGAGAGCAAGAACAGATGATTGGCTTAGGATGGGGCATGTTTCCATCTCTGGAACTGATTGAGTTGAACTTTCCTCAAAGTAAAAGGGAAAAAATGTATACCCTGGCAGTCATCTCCCAGCCAGATTCACTTCTGACAACATAAACCACATGTATGTATATATACATATATATATATATATTTTTTTTTTTTTGAGAGAGAGAGAAAGTGCATGCAGGGGTGAGAGGGGCAGAGGAGAGGGGGAGAGAGAGAATCTTAAGCAGGCTCCATGCATGGAGGCCGTCTCAGGGCTCAATCTCACCACCTTGAGATCATGACTTGAGTCAAAATCAAGAGTTCAACGCTTAACCAACTGAGCCACCCAGGTGCTCTCATAAATCATATTTTTAATAAGCTTTATATAAATGGAATCATATAGTACAAATGCTTTGTGTCTATTTTGTGAATTGTATTGATAGTGTTGCAAGTTGTAGTAGTTCACTAATTATCATTGTTATATAGTATTACATTGTGTGATTATATGATAAACTATCCACCCATTCTAATGTTTAAAAATATTTAGTTTTAAATTTGGGGCTATTCAGAATAACGTATCCATGAAAATCCTTGCACATGTCTTTTGGGAAGTTTGTGTGTATATGAGTCCATGTGTTTTTTTCTGTTGAGTGTCTTCCTAGGATTAGTAATGCTGGGTTACAAGGTATGCATATATTCAGCTTTATTAAATATTCCTAAGCAATTTGCCAAAATAATTGTATCAATTTGTGCTCCCACCAAGAGGTGGGAGTTGTTCAAATCCTTGTCAACTCACTAATCTTCCTTTTGCATTATGGTTTTAATCTGCATTTTCCTGATATTTGATAAACATAATTCTTACGCTTAATGGCATTTGAATATCTTCTTTTATGTAGCACCTGCTAAAGTCATTTCCTATTTTTATGTTTGGTTGTCTTTTTTCTCATTGATTCGTAAAAGTTCTGTTTGATATTGTCACTCATCTCACTAATGCCATGTTCATTTCATTTTTAGTTTTTATTCTCTGTTTTATATTGGATAGTTTATAAGGTATGTTTCCAAATTCACTAATCTTTCTTTTGCAATAACAAATCTGCTATTAATCCCATGCAGTAAATTTTTCATCTCATACAGTTCAATCTTTATTTCTGGGTATTTGATTTAGATCTTTTCTATATCAACCATGTCTCCACTTAATTTTTGAACATATGGAATACTGTTATAATAACTGTTTTCATGTCTTTCTCTGTGAATTCTAACATCTGTGGCAGTTTGGGGTTGGTTTAAGATTGACTGATATTTATTCTCATTATGGGTCACATTTTCCTTCTTCGCATGCTGGATTTTTTTTTTTTTTTTTTAGATTTTATTTATTTATTTATTTATTTGACAGAGAGACACAGCGAGAGAGGGAACACAAGCAGGGGAGGTGGGAGAAGGAGAAGCAGGCTTCCCGCGGAGCAGGGAGCCCGATATGGGGCTCGATCCCAGGACCCTGGGATCATGACCTGAGCTGAAGGCAGAAGCTTAATGACTGAGCCACCCAGGTTCCCCTGGATTATTTTTTTTATTAGATGCCAGGCATTGTGAAGTTTACCTCGTTTGGCTCTGGACATTTTTGTATTCCTATAAATATTCTTATCTCTGTTCTTGTCTACAGTTAAGTTACTTGTTACTTAGAAATAGTTTATGTCAAGTAGTAATTTTTCCTTTCTTTTCTTTTTAGGGGGGCCTAAGTAGTGCTCAGTCTAAGGCTAATTCTTCCTTATTCCTCAGACAAGAACCTTCTGTCTACCATACTCCACCCAGGGATCCAGGAATTCTGAATCTCTCTGGTTTGTGGGGACAGGAACTCTCTCTGGCCCTGTGGGAGTGTTTGGTACTATTATAACGAATTCTTCTGTGTGGCTTTTTTTCCCCAGTTTCAATTAGTTTCCTGCCATGTTTTTGCTTATAAGTATTCTGCTGAAAACCCAAAGGGCCTTCAAATGGACACTGCTTTTGCTCTGGTGCTGTTCTTTCTACTGATACTCTGTCCTGTGAATCTACTCATCTTGGTTCTTCTGTTCCATCACCTTAACTCAGGAGTTCACTGGACTCCATCGGAGTTACCCCCTCATGTACTTTCTGGGAAATGGCCTCAAAACTGTATGGTAAAACAACTGTGGCATTCACACAGCTTTCGTGTTTGTTTCTGGTCTCTCAGGATTACTCTCCTTAGTTGCCTGTTATGGGTTGAATTGTGTCCCCTTCCCATAGAACATGTGGAAGTCCTAACCTCCAGTACCTGTGAATGTGACCTTATTTGGCAATAGTGTCAAAGAATCAAGTTAAGATGAGGTCGTTGGGATGGGCCCTAATCTAACATGACTGGTGTCCATATAAAAAGAAGAAATCTGGGCATAGACAGACATGTACACAGGGAGCACATGAAGACACAGAGAGCATGCCATCTTTAAGGCAAGGAACATCTGATGCAACAAGAAGCTAGGAGAGAGGGAGGGAATAAATCGTTCCCTTGCAGCCCTCTGAAGGAAATCCTTTGATGATACCTTGATCTTGAACTTCTAGTCTCAGGAACTATGATACAATAAAATTCTCTGTTTAAGCCATCTAGGTTGTCAGTTTGTGGTGCTCTGTTACAGCAGCGCCAAGAAACAAATATACTGCCTTATGTGCAATGTCTTGAAGATCATTATAGACACACACAAACACTTTTTCCTTTTTTTTCAAGCAGGATCATAAATCCAGTCCTTACTAGTATATACTAACCAGAAATGGAGTAATTTATCCCAAAATTTTAATTTTATTCTCCATCTGTTTATCAGTTGTTTTAAACATATTAATCATAATTATTTTAAGGTTCGTGTCTGAAAACTAATTACTGAGTCTGTTATTGTCTCTTTGTTTTAGGCTTTTTGTGTGGGTTTCTGCACACTTTTTTCTTTCAAATTTTTATTTTGTTTTTTGTTTTGTTTTGTTTAAAGATTTTATTTATTTATTTGAGAGAGAGAGAATGAGAGACAGAGAGCATGAGAGGGAGGAGAGTCAGAGGGAGAAGCAGACTCCCCGCTGAGCAGGGAGCCTGATGTGGGACTCAATCCCGGGACTCCAGGATCATGACCTGAGCCGAAGGCAGTCGCTTAACCAACTGAGCCACCCAGGAGCCCCTTTATTTTGTTTTTTTATTTTTATTTTGTTATTTTTAAATTTAAAATCACTTAACTACTAAAATTACCCATCTTCTGTTTACTCACTATGTACTACTTTTACTTTAAATTCACATAGAAATATAATATATATTTTTTTAATTTAGAAAGATTTTAGACTTCTAGAAAAGTTGCAAAGGTCATATAGTTTCCACAGTCCTTTTTCCCAGTTTCTCCTAGGGTTAACATCTCACATAGCCAGGTTATGTTTATCAAATGAATAAATTAACACTGGTATGTTATTATCAACTAAAACACCAGATAATATACAGAGAATACTAGTTCTTCTCCATGAATGTCCTTTTTGTGTTCCAGGATCCAACTGAAGGTACTGTATTATTTTTAGCATATATAGATTTCTAGTAACTATTTTAAAGTTCATCTCTGCTTATTTCCATATCTGTGTTCATTTCTCAATTTCTGTTGACTCAGTTTTCTCCTTACTGTTAGTTCTAAGGTCCTGTTCCTTCTTAAGTCCAGTACATTTTTAAATCATAACTTTATGCTGTGGATGCTATATTGTAGAGTCTGAAATATGTTTTTCTTCTTTAAAGAGTGTCGTTGAGTTTTCTTCTATAAAACCATGGACTTACTTGCCTCCTAACTTTGATCTATCCTATGCTTGGATTTAGGCTTCTTTATCATGGATCTAGGGTAACATTTACTTTAGAGTATGTTCCTTATTTTTTAAGGGATGGCATTTCTGGTCTCTCAGCAGAAGTCCTATGGTATCCAATGACCCTTTTCTATTCTGGTGATCTGTAACTCCAAATTCTCCCAGTCTTATGAAACCAGCAGAATCTCTGTTTACATACAGATCTTTTCTGCCTGGCCCTGCAGATTCTCTCAGGCACATGCACAGATTAGTATCTGATCAAAGGTTCTACTTGACTTCTTGCATATTTCTCAGGCTTCTTCTTTACCTGGCAACCTGCTTTTTGTTCACTTGCCTCACAAATTAAACTCATTTTAGCAGCTGTTATCTTTTTCCCTCCACCCAGCAAGACCACCTCTTTATATCTGGGTTCAAATCCTCTGTGCTGTAGTTTGGAGAATGCCTTTATAAAGAAAAGTGTGGGTGAATATGGAACTTACTTTATGTGCATGCCTTTCTTTCAGGAAGCACAGCTCTACATTGTCAATTGTCTAATTTCTGAGAACTATTGCTTTACATAATTTGTCAACTTTTCGGTTGTTTATAATGAGGAAATTGGATAATTCCAATATCTAACATTTTTTGTGGCCAAAAAGAGAAATACAATTTATAAATTTAAGATAAAAGATTTCCTTGAGGAACTACAATTTTAAAATATCTCAAAGTTAAAGCAAAATTTTCATTTCCATTTTTTTTGTAAATGTGTCTATAACTATGCATTTAGTCTTGTAAAATGAGTATATTTTTAGATCCTGAGCTTTTTAACTGCAAAGAAGAAAGATTTGTAATTAAGAGTTATTAAAAGTGTGATAACTAAATCTCTCTCCACTCTCAATATATCTTGTATTTTATTCATTAATTAATACATACATTAATCATTTCAATTATTCAATAAATGTTTATTGGAATATACTGTGTGCATAAATTGTATAGTATACCTGTTTTTCAATAAAAAAACAGATCGATATGTTTTTTCCTTGTGTAGCTTATATTTCATCAAAAAAAGACAGGAATTGAACAGATATTTATGATGAGAACTATGAAAGTACATGCTATTTTTAAGTTAAAATATGGTCAATCTTTTTTTTCCCTCATGCTTAGCACAATATTAGATAATATAGTAGTATTTTTACAATTATTTGCCTGGACTAGATTGAATTCACATCTGCCATTTGCTTTTCTGCCACAAAGGGTCTGAGTATATTTATGGACACCTGCCTTTAAGACATATATAAGAATTTTGGTTTTTGAAGGTTTTGGTTTTGATTCATAAGTAATTCTCTTAATAAATATTAATAGTTATTTTCACCTATATTATCAATTGAAATTTCTGTAAATCCAGATGAAACTTTGCGGGAATATAGTATACTAAGCTTCAAATTTTTTCCATCCCAATAATCATAGAAAAGAAGTTAAAATGGAATTCCATTGATCCTGCTAACATTTCACCTACCTTCCTTTTGCTACCCTGCTCCCATATGAGGTTAATCTTCCCCAGTCTCAATCGCCTTCCATAGAAAGTAGGCTATGAATGATAGATAAATAGAATAAGAAATTAATTACTTTCCATTTATCATCATCGTCACATCATCATCATCATCATCATCTTATGTCATCTAGGGTACATTCAGATTTTACCCATTTTACCCATTTTTCCTTTTCCTTTTAAACTTTAACATGACAAGGACAGTAAAGAGTATTAATTGTACAATATACACTAGCTTACATTTATTGATGGGGTTACTATGTTCTAAGAGAACTATTCTAAGAACTTTCTTTATATGCATTCTATAATTTCATCTTCTGAGTATTCATATATGCATAAAGGAACTGAGATAGAAAAATTTTAATTAACCTGCCAAGGACACAGAGGTAATGAGAAGTGAAACTAGGATGTGAAACCAGGCAGTATGATCCAGGACACTTTTATCTACTTTCTTTTCCTGCATTGATTTTTGAACACATGACCACTGCAGAACACATAAAAGTGCTTTGATGTTGGTTTACTGTTGTCATGCCATATTATATAGACCTATTCTGGAGGATATAAGTAGTCAGCTATGGAATTACAGCCGTGATATTGTGTTTAACACCAAATTAGGAAATAGTTCTCACATAAGTAGAAGATCAGAAAATGAATCTTTTTTTTTAAACCACTGTATGCCTCAAAAATAATTGTTAATTTTTGTAAAAAAAAAAAAAAGTTCACTATGGCTTACTAACCCAGTGTCTAATTCTTTACTAGGGGAAAAGGGCTCATAAAGGTAGAAAATATAATGAAATCACACATATCTAAGAAATAAAAGACCTTATGATAAAAATTGTCACCAAATAAACCTGAATAAACAAGCATAGCTGGGTATGTTTCTCTCCCACCCTCAATTTTATGAAAAACAACCACAAAAAAGAACCCATTGGTGACTTTAGTTTGTGTTATATCAGTTCTATACTATCTTTTAGTTTCCCAAAATACTTAAATTTTACCTCAGTAGAATATACTTCCTTTTCACCATTCATTCTCCACTACATTTCAGTAAGAACCTGAACTATGCTATCTTTTCCAATAGTTATCTAAATAATTACTGTATTAATTTTTATTTATTTTTCCAAAATCATTCTCAAATCATTAGATAGGACCCTCCTCACATTTTTTAAACTTCCAAAAACAATTAGTAATATTGCATATGTTTATGTATCATGTTTATTTGCAAAAATATATTGATATAGTTTTCAAAATTCAATCCATATTAAAGGCATGAATATGTAAGTTAAACATTTGATAGTAAAAAAAATAAAGACATTTACCCTATTTATGTTATAACATTGGTCCATTCAAGAGGAAGGACCAAACAATCCTCACTCTTACTTTTACCTGGATTTCCCTTACCTATCAGCCAAAATGTCGAAATTATACGTATCCTTTGAAGTTATAAGAATGGTACAAAATTCAGCAATCTCTTTTCAAAACTTTCAGTTAAAAGGTATGTTTTCCTTCTGTGATGCCAAGCCACTATTTTGACTATTTTTAAATGAAAAATGATTATATCCTACTATATAGTTATTTATGCAATAGCTGCCTCTTCTAGTAGACTATGGTTGTTATGAATGTATGTTATTTATGTACATTGGTATCTAAAATTATACACAGAGTCTTAGAAATTCTTAGTGAAAGACACTGAATATCATTACGCATTGAGGTAAGATAGATATTACAGCTCTGACTTACATATAGATATGATTTCCTTGGAAACTAGGTGAGAAAGAGTACAAGTGCCTTATAATGACAAAATATTCCTAATTCTTCCTTCCCGTTACTTAGATCATTGCTCTCATTCATTTTACTTCTTTTCAAGCATACATAAGTGTACATATATATGTGAATACATTGTTATTATTGTATCTTGAACAAATTATTATGTTAGATCAGTTAAGAGAAAAATAGGTTTTCCTTTCACCTTCACTTAATCCTTTTCTGATACTCTTCCTTTCTTTATGTAGAATCAACTTTCTGACCTATAGCATCTGTCTTCTTGCTAAAGAATTTCTTTTAACATTTCTTGCAAGGCAGATTTACTGGTAACATTCCTTCAATTTCCATTTTCTGAAGAAGTCTTCATTTTTTCTTCATTTATGAAGGATAAATTTACAGGGATTCAGAATTCTAGGCGGTAGGTTTTTTGTTTTTCTTTCTCAGTACTTTAAAATCTTCATTTCATCCTCTTGCATGGTTTCTAAAGAGAAGTAAAATATAATTCCTATCTTTGCTCATCAGTAGTAGATGTTTTTTTTTTCCTCTTTAAAGATTTTCTCTTTATCTTTAATTTTATGAAGTGTGAATATGACATGTCTAGGTATAATTGTGGGGCGGGGGCACACGTATTTATCTGGCTTAGTGTTCTCTGAGCTTTCTGGACTTACGGTTTGGTGTCCGACATCAATTTGGAGGAATTCTCTGTCATTACTGTTTTAAATAGTGCTTCTGTTCCTTCTCTCTTTCCTCCTTTTGGTATCCCCACTACATATATGCTACATTCTTTTATTGTACCCATTTTTTTAATTTTATATTTTTATTTACATTAGGATATTATACAATTTTCAAGGCTAACAACTGACACTTTTGTTGTTGTCTCACAGTTCTTGAATATTCTGTTCTGTATTTTTAGTCTTTTTTTTTCTTTTTTCTGTTCAATTGTGGAAGGTTCTATTATATTCTCAAGTTCAGGATTTCTTTCCTCAGCCACATACAGTTTACTAATGAGGCATCAAGGACATTCTTCAGGGGCGCCTGGGTGGCTCAGTTGGTTAAGTGTGTCTTCAGCTCAGGTCATGATCCCAGGGTCCTGGGATCCACCCCCGCATCGGGCTCCCTGCTCAGCGGGAAGCCTGCTTCTCCCTCTCCTTCTGCCCCTGCTAGTGCTCTATCTCCCGCTATCTCTTTCTCTCAAATAAGTAAATAAAATCTTAGGGAAATGAAAGGACATTCTTCAATTCTGTTTCAGTGTTTTTGATCTCCAGCATTTTTTAAATCTTTTCTTAGGATTCCTATCTCTCTGCTTGCATTATCCATCTACTCTTGCATGTTGTATACTTTTTTCGATTAAAACCCATAATGTATTATTCATAGTTGTTTTTTTTTTTTTTTTAATTCTTCGTCTGATGATTCCAACATCCCTATGATATTCAATTCTGGTGGTTTTGATACTTCTTCAGTCTCTTCAAACTGTGTTTCTTGCTTTTCAGTATGTCCTGCATATTCTTGCTGAAAAGTAGACGTGAGGTACTGAGTAAGAGGAACTGTGGTAAATAAGCCTTTAGTAATGTAGTGGTAAAGTGTGGGGAGAGGGACCCACTCTACAGTTGTAAGATTAAGTCTCAGTCTTTTGATGAGCCTGTGTCCCAGGATTTAGTTTCTGGCGAGGACTCTTCATAGCCTGTGGATGACCACCTTTTTACGCTTCCTCACACGGTCCCCACATGCATGCAGACACAGAGCCCTGTCTGGAATATTTGTTTTATAAGGACACTAATCCTACTGGATCAGGGTCCCACCGATAGGACTTCCTTTAACCTTAAATACCTCTTTTGAGGTCCTATTTCCATTTACAGCCACACTGGGGATTAAGGCTTCAACTATGAATTTTGGGGGTACACAAACATTCAGTCCATAACATAAGGAATCCACAAATCTACTGGGACCCCCATAATGCTGAAAACACAAATATCACAGCCTCCTCCTCTTCCAGACTTCCATGTGAGTCCCAGTTCCTCTCACAAAATTAGTAAACTGTGTACCTCTATTTCTACATCTTACCAAGAAATAGTCAGCTAGTTTCATAAAAAGTCTTCTGTCCAAAATTAATGGCATATTTTTAACTTAAAGTCACTTGGGTAAATCCTGGGAATTTCAGGCAAAATATTGTCCTGGAGGAGAGAATAACTTTTGGCCATGTTTGTCTTAAGCCACACCAGGTAGTGAGTAGCCTATTCTTCCTCGGTGTGGGCCTAGAGAAAGATACATACAATTTACTCCAACTATTATTTTGTCTCTGTCTTGTTTTTTTTTTTTTTTAAAGATTTTATTTATTTATTTGACAGAGAGAGAGATAGCGAGAGCAGGAACAGAAGCAGGGGGAGCGGGAGAGGGAGAAGCAGGCTTCCCGTGGAGCAGGGAGCCCGATGTGGGACTCCATCCCAGGACCCCGGGATTATGACCTGAGCCGAAGGCAGACGCTTAACGACTGAGCCACCCAGGCGCCCTTGTTTTTTTATATAATACAACATTTAAGTTCTACCAAAAGGTAGGTAAAATACTAATACTATAATAATGCAACCACAAAAGGGAAAAAATGACCAGAATAAAATTGAAAAGACTGTAGCTCTAATGAAATTTTAAATATACTCTTGAGACCAATTTTACTTTGTTTTTATTTGTACTTAAATTTTAAATATGTAGAATTAGTTATGCACAGCATCAAGTTTTATAGATTTATTTTACACAACTTCACTATAATTACCAGTGGAAGAGTAAGGACTATAGAAGTGTAACAAAGGGAAGGAATTCATAAGGTAACAAATTACGTCCAAGACTGTAAATTAATCATGATTTTTCATGTACCACTTATTTTTCATTTTTTTGTGTGTGCTATGCTGATAAAGTATTTTATGTCTGTAAATAAATGTGTTTTTTGTATCCCTCTAGGTTTATATTGATCCATGCCAGTGACAAATTACAAGTGCTGCTATGACCCAGCTAAATTTCATTGTATTTGTATTTGATTTTCATAGGCCCACCTAAATTCAGCATTGAGTAGACAATTCAAAATTACTTAGACATAATATTGCATAATATATATTTTATTACCTAAAATTCACAAAAGAAGAATTCTCTCTAGGCAAGGAAAGTGAATAGCCATCTATTTAAAGCTTATGACTCATGCCTACTATATTCTTGGCAAATTTATGACATCTATGTATTCGGCATTTAGCAAAATCCTTATGTGATTCCAATGCCCCCAAATGTTGCAACCATTGGCATTTTTGTCTCAATTATTCTTATTTCAAAAATTTGTAGCTTTTTGAAGGAAATAAACCCTGGTAACAGACCATAACAAATTTAGCTTTTAAAAGATTAAAATTTAATGGTTAAAATCTTGATGTAGAAACTGTTTATTTGATGGTTTTTCTGTTCCTTTACTTTTTAAAAAAAATTTGTTTATGCCAGAGCAAAACTAATACATTATTGTGAACTATATTATCAAAGAACAATTTGGCCATCTGGTTTTCTAGCAGATGGTAAATATTTAATAAGGGAATGCCCCATACAGTCTGTAGTTATTAAATATAAGTCATTAAATTTTTTCAATATCCTCCCTGCTTATTCTCAGTGTTAGTGTCTAGGCAGTGTGCTGTGTCACAGACAAAAAAATTTAATACTATTATTTGCATGTAAAAATCAGGAAGATATATTCCAGAGTCAGATAATTTCATTAGCTAAACAAGATGTAAAATGCACAGTGACTTGACTTGGGAATTAGATTATTTTTCTTTGTATGTCAAAAACTTGTTCAAATATGACCCATTAGTTAAAATGAACATGGCTAAATTCCAAATTATTTTTTTTCTCTACTCTCAGCTAATCTGGAACATGCTGACAATGGAGTGACCCATTTTTAGAATGCTCTATCCTTCTGAATAATAATAAATCATGGTGAGATCTTTCTTAAGGAAGAAAAGGTGTATTTCAGCATTTAAATCTCTAGCTAAGACACCATAGCTTATCTTACTTTTAAGTTCCATTATAATAAAGAATTGATAAGTGCTGATGAAACAAGACTTGATCATACTCCTGACTGTGCTGGATCACCAGAAATAAGATTTTCCCAAACATCCGTAGAGGAGATAGATTTCTGTCTACTCTCAAAAGATTTAGTATGTATGCAAATTGGATATTTTTATAATTCATTCAATGTTATTAAAATATTCTTAACTACCAGGAGCACTGTAGGTGTCATTAACAATGGCCAATAAAAACAATGATAGGGTAACAAATTGGTTATTTCAAGTATATTGGGCAAAAGTATTAGAGAAACATGAGGGCATCAGGTTAGGACTTGGCCTCACCAATGACCAGCCTTGGCTTCTTTGTGAAACATTGCATGTGAATGTTTCCTTAGGTAGAAAATGATAGATAAAACAAGATGATATGTTTGTGGTTTATTTCATTTATTCAACAAGTTTTAATTATTTATTAGCTTTAGATTTTTCGTTGAAATATATTTGACATATAACATTGTGTAAATTTAAGTTGCACAACTTGTTGATTTGCTACATTTATATATTATAATGTGATTGGCATTATAGCAATAGTTAACACCTTTATCATGTCACATCATTATCATTTCTTTGTTCAACAAGTATTTTTTAATTGGTTGTGACTGTCAGGAAGAACTTTAGTGTTTGTAGTACAAATTTCTCTAGGAAAATGCTATAAAATTGCTTCATCACGTCCAAAAAATTAGATTTTTTTTGCTTGAGAAATAGTAATTTGCTTTATGCTAATGTACCTTATAATGCTTCTTACCTAGGAAAAATGTGTATCTTTAAAATTATTTTAATGCCTCTAATTCAGAGTTATATTCCATGGAAGTGTGGAGTTTTTCAGCACCACATGTGCAAATTCTAATTTTTTTGAATAGGACCGACCTGGAAATTGTCTTACCCTGTCTTTTCCATTCTCATCTTGTAACCTGGCACTTCTGGGCATGTATATACCGTCCCCCTTTCATTTTTAATCTCATAAATAGTACTCAAGAAAACATGTATCCACTGAAAGTGTTTACTTTTATATAATTATAACTTATTCTAAGTAATTATATGTAATAATATAGAAATAATATTTTATGACTTTCATTAGTATTTCAGAAGTGCCATTTCAAATGAATTAAATTCCCCTTTGAAAGTATAGACTTCCTTGACTTACGATGGGGCTGTGTCCCAACGAACCCATTATAAGTTGAAAACATCTAAAATTGAAAATACTTTTAATATACTTAACCTGCCAAACATCATAGCTTAGTGTCACCTACCTTAAAAGTACTCAGAACACTTACATGAGCCTACAGTTGAACAACATCCTCTAACAGAAAGACTATTTTATATTAAAGTGTTGAATATATCATATAATGTGTTGAATAGTCTACTGAGAGTGGAAAACAGGATGGTTGTAGGGGAGCAAAATGGTTGTGAGTGTATTGTTCACACTGGTGATCATATGACTAACTAGGAGCAACAGTGCTGATGCTGACCAGCATCCCCAGAGGGTAGCATACCAAATCAGTGACCTGGAAAAAGATAAAATTCAAAACTCAAAGAACATTTTCTATGGAACGCATATTGCTTTTGCATCCTAAAAGTCAAAAATTGTATGTTGAACCCTCATAAGTCAGAGACCATCTGTAATGGCATACTCATTTTTTAAACTCTTATAATGAGGGGTTATTTGCATATCACGGACTGATGAATGAAACTAATTTTTTTTAGGCCTTAGGAGTTGACATTTAAAACTTACATTTATCATGTTTTGATAAGTTTTATTTATGATGAGTAGCAAATGAAGTTGAGAGTCAAAGCGCTTTTGAATTGGTGGGAGTTTTAGAAGAGTAACTCTTTAGAGAAGACCATTCTGAGTTTTGCATCTCTCTCCATTAAAAATGAAGTCCCCAATATCCTAAATTTTCCACAACAGGTTAATTCATAATTTTTTTACCTTCCTTTTTTTATGTTATGTACTATGTGATGCAAAAGTAATATGTGAATAATAAATAAAATATAACCTGCATGTAACCTGTTTGAACAATTCAGCATCAACTCTCAAATCCTAGATCCTCATTGCATCAAGAAATTACATTTTAAAACTTTTTTGTTCTCTTGAATTTTACTCAGAAAACAAATAATCGAATTGGCAATTTTCAATATTTACAATAAATTGGAAAGAGATGATCTTACAAATAAAAGTGATATTAAGCTGGTCTAACAATTATGAAAGCATCCTAATATCACTGGGATTGAATACGATTTGGGGACTGCTTGTGGCAAAAATAAAAGGAACATCTTTGAGTGCCTGGTATTTGAATTTGTTTTCTAAGATCACCCACACTCTACCTTTTGTACCTAAAAACACATGAAGGGGCACCAGTGTGGCTCAGTTGGTTAAGTGTCTGCCTTCAGCTCAGGTTATGATCTCAGGGTCCTGGGATTGAGCCCTGCATTGGGCTCCCTGCTCAACGGGGGGTATGCTGCTCCCTCTCCCTCTGCCCCTCCCCCCGTTTGTGTTACTTCTCTCAAATAAATAAATAAAATCTTTAAAAAACAAAACAAAAATGAACACTCCAGTCTATCATATAATTGGTTACTTAGATATGCAAATCCATAGTTCATCTTTCATATCCATTTTCGTTATATCCTGAAGAAAAACCTCATCAATTTTAATTTATTTGAGGGACCCCATGTTTGCATCACTATCTGACATTTATATATTTAAATTAGATAAAAATAATCTTTTGTCAATTTTCTTTAAAAAATATTATATTTATCCAAATGATACTTGTAATAAGAAAAGGCGGTTTTTAAATTTTTTATTGTTATGTTAATCATCATACATTACATCATTAGTTTTTGATGTAGTTTCTATGATTCAGTGTTTAAGTTTAAAATATGTCCAAATATGAAACATTTTGAATTTATGCCAAAATTGATGACAAATATGAAACATTTTGAATTTATGCCAAAATTGATGACATTGACCTTAAAGAGTATTTATTTGGACCTAATAGATTTAGCAACTTCAAAAGGATAACATAAGAGCTTGGCACTTCATATGCTCAAATTCAAGGCACAGTTGTTATTTTTCTAAGATCTATAAATAAAAATGAACAAAGTAACTTGCCAGAATATCATGTAAAGTAGCAGTAAGTTTCAGCTTGTTGAAACCCTGTCTTTCTTGAAGCAGCAGTGGGCCTTATTTTAGTACGTTCAAAGATGAGTGCTGGAAATGACAAAAAAGCAGAAATGGTGTAAGAAATATAAAGCAAAATGTGGGGTAATTTATAATTTTTCTGTTTGAAAACAATATAAAAAGGTAATATTCACAGATTCTATGTATTTTGTTAATTGTATTGAGATAACGGAAAATGGAATGAAAACATACACAAAAAAGTTATTGTCTCTTGATCTCTATTTGGCTTATTTAACTTTCCTGTAGAAAAGTCAGGTTGTCATCTAAACAAGTGTCAGAAAAATAACAAAGCAGCATATTTCTCACAGATATATATTGGAAGAAGACCAGAGAATTCATCTGTTTTCACATAATTTTAATGTTCATCTGTATGTATAATTTTTACCCTAGAGTACATAGGTATTACATAGAATAATTGGAAGTGGTAAAGTGAACACAGAGGAAATGAATGAAAACCTATTAAAAAGGAATGTCTTGAGTTGTAAGTGAAGTGGAGAGAAGGGAAAAAATAAGAAAAGGGAAAACTTAAAAAAAAAAAAGCTGTGTAAAAAATTCATTTTTGCAAAAAATTTACAAACTGAGAGAGAAAGGATTGGAAATTAGGACTAGAAAGAAATTTTAGAGAAAAGAAAAAGTCCCTTACAAAAGAATGCTCTTTAATGGTAAGGATTTCAAGTTTAAGGAGAGATATGACATAGAACTAATGAATTAGATCACTCTTGTTAGTACAGACTTCAATAAATATGTTCTGCATAGAATTGTGATTGACAAACTAGGAAATTAGAATTGACATAAAGAGCTAATACTACAAATATAAAAAGGAGGGAGGGTGGGCCTGGGTGGCTCAGTCAGTTAAGTATCTAACTCTTGATTTCAGCCTAGGTCATGATCTCAGGGTTGTGAGATTGAACTCTGCATGGGGCTCCGTGTCCTGAGTGGAGCCTGCCTAAGGTTCTCTCTGTCCCTCCCACCCCCCCCAACTCTCTCTAGAAAAAAAAGAGGGAGACAATCTTTTCATCTATGAACAAATACAAAAAAAGCCATAGAAAGATGCATTCATAGTTTTTTTTTTTTTTTTAAAGATTTTATTTATTTATTTGAGAGAGAGAATGAGATAGAGAGCATGAGAGGGGGGAGGGTCAGAGGGAGAAGCAGACTCCCTGCCGAGCAGGGAGCCCGATGCGGGACTCGATCCCGGGACTCCAGGATCATGACCTGAGCCGAAGGCAGTGGCTCAACCAACTGAGCCACCCAGGCGCCCGCATTCATAGTTTTCTTACAAATTATTTAAAAATGGATTATAGTTTCTTAGGAAAATGCGCTTTTGTGGTTATCCCCTAAAAAGATCCCAACAAGATTTCCATAAGTAATTCAAGTATTAATATAAGAATTTGAAACATTGTTGTAGTGGTTGCAGACTGATTTTCAAAGCTGCTATCTGCTTTCCACTGTATAGGTATGTTGGGGGTTTCTTTAACTTATTCATCATGGTAGATACATGGGAACTTTTTATAAATAGTCTTGGATCTGACCAATTATCAGATCATGAGCTTAATATAAAACAACTCAAGATTGATGGCTTTGTTAAATCAGTAAATGTGCTCAAACAAGAAAGAACAATTCCCAAGGCAACTGATCAAAAACCAGGAAGACAGGGCATATCCATTTACTTCATATAAACTGGTTATTTAATGCTATCTAGAATGTCAGCTAGCATTCAGTTATGACTTGGAATATATGGTTATAGTGAAGCTGGTAAACATATGACCAGTATTATATGCAAAAAATAATAATAATAATGAATAAGCATTTTCATCAAAGGGTGGAGAAGAAATGCTTTTAAAATGGGAAAAAGGGGATAATAAATATTTTTACCTTTCATTATAATCTGAACATGAGAAAGATCTTTTGGCCCTTTGCAATGGTCAGATTCATACTCACTGACACGTAAATATTAAACCTAAAAAATACCAGGATAAATTATAATTTTTCATTCATAAAATAGATTTCTTTAACTTCCAAGCATAAGCACCATAGCCCCTAATTATAAATAAATATATCAAGCTCAATACATATTCTTGCACAGTTTAATTCTATCACAGACACCAAATTAACGAGCACAGTGGTATCAGAAAGACACAGCTCTGACTAATCCTCTGTTGAAACTACCAGTTCAGGGGGCACCTGGGTGGCTCAGTCGTTAAGTGTCTGCCTTCAGCTCAGGTCATGATCCCAGGGTCCTGGGATCGAGCCCCACATCGGGCTCCCTGCTCAGCGGGGAGTCTGCTTCTCCCTCTCCCATTCCCCCTGCTTGTATTCCCTCTCTCGCTGTCAAATAAATAAATAAAATCTTTTTTTTTAAAAAAAAAAGAAACTTCCAGTTCAGTTCTTGCTTTCAAGTACAGGTACACCTCGTTTTATTGCCCTTTGCTTTCCTGCACTCTGCAGATGGTTTTAGAAACTGAAGGTTTGTGGCCGCCCTGCATTAAAGCAAGTCTATTGGTACCATTTTTCCAACAGCATTTGCTCACTTCATGTCCTTGTGTCACATTTTGGTAATTCTCGCAGTATTTCAAACCTTGTCATTATTATTATATATGGTAAGGTGATCTGTGCTCAGTGATTATGAATCACTGAAAGCTTAGATAATGGTTAACATTTTTTAGCAACAAAGGATTTTTAAAAGAATTTTTCAAGTTTGTACATTTTTTAGACATAATGCTATAGCACCTAATAGACTACATTATTAGTGTAAACATACTTTTACATGCACTAGAAAACCAAAATAATTCGACTCTCCTTATTGCAATATTTACTTTATTGGGGTGATCTCAAACTAAAAGTGCAAGATCTCTGAGGCATGCCTGTACTGTATCATTTATCATTTAGAAATTTTATTTGTTGCCTTTTCAAGTGTGTTATTTTTTATTTTTTTTATTAGAGATTTTATTTATTTGACAGAGAGAGCAAGCAAGCACAAGCAGGGGGAGCAGCAGAGGCAGAGGGAGAAGCAGGCTCCCTGCTGAGCAGGAAGCCCAACATGGGGCTCGATCCCAGGACCCTGAGATCATGACCTGAGCCGAAGGCAGACACTTAACCTACTGAGCCACCCGGGCGCCCTCAAGTGTGTTTTTTTGTTATATTTCATTGTGTCTGATACCTGAAAACATCTTAAAGTTTACCTTTAATTTTTTTTAATAATTAAAATTGTTTTATAAAAATGCCTTATAGTTTCAAATCTGGAATCTTTGAGGGCTTCTATTTTACTTTATTTTATTATTTCTTTCATTGTAGGCTTTTGATTCTGCTTGTTCCTACATAAGGTACACTTTTTTTTGCACCTTGCTTCTTACACATCATTTTTACACCTTGTCTGCTAAGGTGTAAAATTCATTATTATTGAAAATCATTCATTTGTTGAAGTACCATCATTATTGTTGAAAATCTTGGCCTAGAATGAAAGTTTCTTTCTTTCTTTCTTTCTTTCTTTCTTTCTTTCTTTCTTTCTTTCTTTCTTTCTTTCTTTCTTTCTCTTTCTTTCTTCTCTTTCTTTCTCTTTCTTTCTTTCTTTCTTCCTTTCTTTCTTCTTTCTCTCTCTCTCTCTCTTTCTTTCTTTTTCCTTCCTTCCTTCCTCCCTTCCTCCCTTCCTTCCTTCCTTCCTTCTTTCCTTTTTCTTTTTTAAATTTCCCATTTAGAGGATATTTCCCTTTGCCCTTACCATTGCCTGGGACACTACTTGGTACTACATATCATTAAATTCGTAGCTTTAGGTTTTGGCAGCCCCAGATGATCTGAGTCTCAAATATGCTTTATCCCTATTCTTTGCCCTCATGATCTGCCCAGCATCAAGACAATCTTCTTTGAAATCCCCTGGAAGATGTTATTTTACAATAATGCCAGGGCTGTGTCACGTTGGTGCCCCAGATGGATGTGGGGGCATCTCCTCTTAACTTTCCCACCTTATTCAGACCCTGTTGGCCCTTGATTTCTCTCCTAGCACCGTGTAAATCCACCAAAGCCCAAACCAAATTTGTTTGGATCATCAAACTTTCAGAACATGTGTGGGTTCAGTCGTCCTGTACCCAAGGTAGCAATCAGAGTTCACTCTTTTCTCTTAGAGTATCTCATCATCTTTATACTGTAATGTCAGCTTTTTGATATTTTTAAGATGAATTTATAAATATACTTTGCCCAGAATTTTTAATAATTTCTGAAAATGGAAGTATAATGTATAGACCTTTCTTCAATGTTATGTATCTAATAAGGTAATTTCCCTTCTTGGTGTAGGAACCATCAACATAGTGAAAACTGAACACTCTTCCTGACATAGGTAAAATTAAATAAGCTTAAATAACCACTATCTTGCACCACATTAGACAATGAAATGTTTTAATCTTTATTTCACATCTTAAACGTGAGGTCTTAACTAGAATAATTCCCCCCACCCACTTTTTTTCTGCTTTACATTAGAATGCCCATTTGGCTCTATATTTATTTCTATCATTTGTGCAGATGTGGGTCTTAAATGGTCCTAATCACTCTCTAATGATGTCACTCTCTTTATCCATAGCTACTAATTGGTTGCTGAAAGATGTACAGATTTTTTTTTACTCAAACCACAATTTAGAACGTAACTATCTGATTCTATTTTCCATGACTCTACTATCCAAACAGTATAGATAAGACTTGTTAAATTCCTACTTCTATTTATTTTTGATATTTTTCTCTCAAATTCTGATTACATATTTCTGTTGATATAGTCACTGTTAAAGCCCAAATTAAATGTCACTTTCTTTTTTTAATTTATTTTTTTATTATGTTATGTTAATCACCATACATTACATCATTAGGGGTGGGAGGGATGGGGTGGCTGGGTGATAGACATTGGGGAGGGTATGTGCTATGGTAAGCGCTGTGAATTGTGTAAGACTGTTGAATCACAGACCTGTACCTCTGAAACAAATAATACATTATATGTTAAAAAAAAAGAGGAAGATAGCAGGAAGGGAAAAATGAAGGGGGGGAATCGGAGGGGGAGACAAACCATGAGAGACTCTGGACTCTGAGAAACAAACTGAGGGTTCTAGAGGGGATGGGAGTGGGGGGATGGGTTAGCCTGGTGATGGGTATTAAAGAGGGCATGTTCTGCATGGAGCGCTGGGTGTTACATGCAAATAATGAATCATGGAACACTACATCAAAAACTAATATGCACCTTGCACTAATGATTCAGCTCTGAGTGATTTGACATTCCTCTGAAGTCATACTTTTACTCAGATATTTTAATATCTAGTATCTTTGCTTCCAAGTATTTTTTTTTTCATTCCCAGTGTTGTGTAAGCTCATGATGTAGGAACATGATCTTATCTACCTTTATTCCTCACAGTAGCTAAAACATTTTTCACATATATTAACATGTGCATATATACAGACACGCATATACATATGTATTGATGGGAATAAGGAGTTTTTGTTTTGGGCATGTTTATATTTTAATTACTAATACCCACTATTTTTTAGGAGAGACCAACCTTGTACTCTGGTGTAATAATTTTGTTTGATCCACGTGGTACATGAGGGATTGCACATTCAGAAATCTTTCCCTAGGCTATGTAAGACCTCGGTATTATCACTTTAGTAGTTAATTTAATTATTTGTAAATTTATATTTGGCAGTTATCTAAACTGTAGAAGAAAAGGCATAATCTGCAAATTTTCTAAAATAGTTATCTAAAACAAATGGCTACAATTTAAGAAATAAATAGAAAAAACATGACTATAACACATAATCATAATTAGAAAGGAAATTCTATTTTTTAATTGCAAATATTTTTTATCATAGTCTAACTGCTATATTGGAGAAGCAAGACTCATGAGATACAATCAGATACCCACCTACTCACTTTATTGAAACCATTCTAGCTCAGGTCCCATTCTATTTATTTATACCTTTAATTTTTTAAAAATTCTAGTTAGTTGAAACAGTGTAATATTAGTTTCAGGTGTACAATATAGTGATTCAACACTTCTGTACAACACCTGGTGCTCATCACATGTACACTCCTTAATCTTCATCATGTATTTTACCATTCCCCACGCCCTTGCCTCTGGTAACCATCAGTTTATTCTCTATAGTTAAGAGTCTATTTCTTCGTTTGTCTTTCTCTGTTTTTTCCCTTTGCACATTTGTTTTATTTCTTAAATTCCATATTTGAGTGAAATAATATGTATTTTTCTTTCTCTGACTTTCTTATTTCACGTAACATAGTATTCTCTAGCTCCATTCATGTCTTTGCAAATGGCAAGATTTTATTCTCTTTTATGGCTGAGTAATATTCCATTATATATATTTTTTCTTGTATATATATATATATATATACACATATAAAGATACACACCTATATATGGTGTATATATACTCCTATATACGGTGTATACATATATATACACACACACATATATATATACACACATACCACATTTTCTTTATGCATTCATCAGTCAGTGGGCACATGAGCTATTTCCATGATTTGGCTATTATAGATAATGCTTCTGTAAATATCGAGGTGCATGAATCCCTTTGAATTAGTGTTTTTGTATTCTTTGGATAAATACCTAGTAGTGCAATTGCTGGATCATAGGGTAGCTTTATTTTTAACTTTTTGAGGAACCTTCATATTGTTTCCACAGTGGCTGTTCCAGCTTGCATTCCTACTGAAAGTACATGATGGTTCCTTTTTCTCCACAACCTCACCAACATCTGTTGTTTTTTGTGTTTTTTGATTTTAGTCATTCTGACAGGTGTGAGTGATATCCATTATAGTTTTGGTTTGTATTTCTGTGGTGATCAGTGGTGTTGAACAATTTTTCATCTGTCGACTATTTGTATGTCTTCTTTGGAAAAATGTCTATTCATGGATTCTGACATTTTTAAATTTGATTATTCATTTTTTGGGTGTTGAGTTTCATAAGTTCTTTACAGATTTTGGATACTAATCCTTTATAAGATATGTCATTTGCAAATATCTTCTCACATTCCATAGGTTGCCTTTTAGTTTTGTTGATTGTTTCCTTCACTGTGCAGTAACCTTTTATTTTGATGAATAGCAACATGCAAAAGAATGAAACTAGACCACTTTCTTACATCAAACACAAAAATAAATGCAAAATAGATTAATTAAAGGCCTAAATGTGAGACTTGAAACCCTAAAAATCCTAGAGGAGAACGCAGGCAGTACACTCTTTGACACTGGCTGTAGAAACTTCTTTCTAGATATATCTCCTGAGGCAAGGGAAACAAAAGAAAGGAAACTTTGAAAGGAGGGACCAACAGATACTATATGGTTTGATTATAAGTAATAGGGAGTTGGTTAAAATCAATTAACCAAATTATAACTAGTTAATAGTAGGCTTTGTTCTAGTTAACCATCTGGAATGAATCTGAATGGTTTCTTTGTTAATTTGATTTGTTGCTGGAGAAATAGCTTATGTGAACTTATTAAACTAGAATAATAAATACTCATTTCTTCATAGTTAAGAATGGTCGTACATTCTTTATGGTTATAAAGGTTAAGATCCAGGGTCTTCAGTAGGAACTTTCCCATGGCATCCATATAAAGCTATTGTTAGGGGCAACTGGGTGGCTCAGTCGGTTAAGCATCTGCCTTCCCCTCAGGTCATGATCCCAGAGTCTTGAAATTGAGCTCCGCATTGTACTCCCTGCTCAGCAGAGAACCTGTTTCTCCCTCTCCCTCTGCTGCTCCCCCTGCTTGTGTGCACTCGCTCTCTCTCTGTCAAATAAATAAATAAAATTTTTAAAAGAAAATAAAACTATTGTTGGCTTTTGGCTAGAGTTCCTCTTTGTAAGCCTCGCATCTTTCTGTTTCATCATTTTACCTTGCAGTATATTGGTTTAGGAAGAGCCATTTATTTAGAATTGCCAGCTTGGCTCATCAGACTGCTCTGTCAAATGTTTCCCAAATCTGTAGCTTTTCTAGGTTCCTTAAATGTGTGTGTGTGTGTGTGTGTTTTATTTCCTTATACTTTATGAACTAGGCCATTTCATGGAATCTATTTCATGAAAACATTCAAAGCTGAAATTAATTTGGTATTTTTCTTTTTTGGAAGCATAAAGATGAATTCAGAAACCACCTTGAATCCCCTTCACTTCTATTCATACATGGATTCATTTATTCATATTATTACAATCTTCAAAAACTCAATCATCCATAAAATTGCAAAATATAGTTACATAACTTTTTTATTCTATAGAATACTCAAAGATTCAGTAGAGTCCCCTGTGTTCTGATATATCAAGTAAAACTTTAAAGAAAGGGGGCTGAAATGTGGCATTTCTCATAAAGCCATCACTGATAAATTCCCTTGTTATTAAGCCCACTTATTAAATTATTTATTTCTGATGTTATATTTTTCATTTCTAGACTTCCCATTTTTCCTTTTTTACACTTTCCATATGTCTCCTAAAATATCTCATATGCCAAAACATGTTGTCCTCTTTTGCATTAGGCATTTTATCACAGTTAAGATCTTTGTCCAATAAATCTTAACCACTTCAGAGTATTTTTCTATTGATATTTTTCATCTCTTGACCAGAATCCTCATTTTCTTGCTTTTCCACATATCTCTTAATCTATAATTCCATGCCAGATGCTTTATATAAAAGAACAATGAAAGATGAAGCAATGCTTTTTTTTTACACAAGAGTGGCATGTCCCTTTGGCTGGTAGGCCATTAGAGTGGAAACCATGGCAGTCTGATCTTTGGTTCATCTGGATCAGGTCTTCATTACAACTTTATTTTGATTCTGTTTATCACTGGCTGCAAAGGTTTTTAGGCAAACTCAGGATTTTTCCATGTGTTCTAAGGGCAAGAAAGGCTTTTCCCCCTGTATCATAGCTCATCTGTTCTGCTGATTGTTTGAATCTTTGGGAAGTTCTCTTATTTTTCAGTCCTACCTTAGTTCTCTGTGTAGGAATACACTCTATAATTTCCAGATCGTCTTGAAACGTTGTCTCTTAGCTTTCTTGCCTAGCATTTTGTTGGTGAGATATCAAATTTCCTACCCCAATCTTCAGTAGGTGGAAATTTAGAGTGACTTTTATAGTTCTGCACTCCCCTGCTCCCAGTATTTGAGGGACTTTGCCTCCCAACCCTTTCTCAATCTTTCTCCCTCTTTCTCATTAGTTTATTCAAATAACATTATGTCCTAAACTCTATGATGAGTTTATAAAAATAGCTATGATTTGAAGTTTACATGGCCTTTTGATGGATTTTTCCCCTTTACGGAATATGTCTTTTATTTTCTGGCAGCTTCAGCATTTACTATTTATTTTCCTTTTCAGCAATTTGACTATGTTATGTGTAAGAGTTTTTTCTTTTATTTACCCATGCTCTGAGCTTAGTGAGTTTTCTGCATCATTGGATTTATGTCTTTTGAAAAAAATCTTGGACCGTGCCTTTCAAATATTTTCTCTGTCTCATTCTTTCTCTCCTTTTCTTCTCAGAATAAAATTATATCCATGTTAAAATTGTTCACATTGTTTCTCAAGTTACAAGTATTTTTCTAAGATTTGTTTTCTCTTTGTTTTATGACTTGGATCTTCTATATTGACCTCTCTTCAAATACACTATTTTATTCCTTTGCTGTGTTCAAGTTTTGGTTAAGCCCATACATGAATTCATTTCAGTTATTGTGTTTTTTTCAGTTCACCTGTTTAAATTGAGTAATTTCTGTAGCTCTTATTTCTCTGCTGAAATTCCCTTATGTTCTTAAATTTTGTCCACATTTTCCTCTAGAATTCTTAACACTTATCAAAGCTATTTTAAATAACCTCCATGCTATATCCAAGCCCTCTGTAAGGGCCAATCCCTTTGTAGATTTATTTCTATTGACTGGCATGTTCTTTTGATTCTGGGTCACATGTTTTTGTTGTTATTTATTTGTTTTGCCTTTTTGTGTGCCTGTTAATTTTTTAAAAATTATATAAAAATTATAAAAGTATATTTCTACAGTTGTGTGGGGAAAAGAAGGGACTAAAGATAGTAATATTTGCTACCAGAGGAATGTATACCCACTCCTTTCATCTACCTGTATGCTGGAAGACAGTACTGAGTCTCATTGTAGTTGACCTGGATGGAGCCTTGGTAGAATTGGGTATAGAAAAGTTCCTTACAATTGTTTCACAACTAGCTCCAAATATATTGAGGAAGATTAAGACTTTCTGTTCAACTGGCTAGTCTCTCAAGAACTCTTTAAGCATTTATAGCCCGTCTTTTAAGATTTTTAACCATTTTACACTTTAGAGCTCAGTAGCCAGGCTTTAGTGCCACTTGAAAGTTTTCTTTGTTCTATAGCCCACCATCACTCCCAAGTTTTCCATACCACTCTGCTGACCAGACCTAGACTTTGATTGGGCACTCCTTTGTATTCAGTGTTAGCCCCATGCAGTTTGGGAACATAAAAATTAGAACTATAAAACTTCTAGAATGAAACATACAAGACAAATGTAGCAGAACATTTTAAGATGTTGAATAGGCAAAATTTCTTAGGTATGACATAAACATTGAAAAATATATAGTATAAATTAAACTTAAAATAAAATGCATCTGTTCTTTGAACAACATATTTAAGAAAATGAAAATTAAATCTCAAATGTAGGAAAATATTGTATAAGTGTTTGATTTGATATATATCAGTGTGTAATATTGTATTGGTTATATCAATATATAATCATTTTGATATATATGTATATCAAAGATCTTGTATCAAAAACATAAAGCGAACTAAAGCAGTCAATGATAAAAAAAATTTCAATCAAAAATTGGGAAATTTTTGAAATGATATTTCACAAGAGAAGATAAGTGAATGACCAGTTACTATGTAAAAAGATACTCAACATAATAGGGCATCAGAAAGTACAAATTAAAATCCCATGAAATACACTCCACACTCACTTGAATGGCAAAAAAAAAAAAAAAGACTGCTAAATTTTGGCTAGGGTGTGGCATAACTACAACACTCAGACATTGTTGATGAAAATGTAAAATGGTACTACCATTTTGGAAAACAATCTGAATTTCTCATACAGTTAAACACAAACATGTGGATAGGACTGAAGTATTCAAGTCATAGGCATTCTCCCAGGGAAATTACATCTATACACAGAAAAAATCCATGTGCTCTAAATATATCTTGAACTTTATTACTCTTGTACACATTGCATTCTACTTTGAAAATATTGTCCCAGTGAACTCTTTCTGAAATGTTAATTCTTTGTGGGCACAGCAAATATCTCTTCCTTCTTAAGTAATCCCAGTTTTAATAAGCTGAAATGTCATCTACTTCTTGTACTCCAATAACACTTGAGATATATCCAATAATATTGCTTTATTGCTGTTTTTTACTAATGAGAAGCTCTGAAACCATGGATGGGACTTACCAAATAGAAAAATACATGGTTTTGTGGTTAGATGGAGGCTTATCCATTTGAAGAGAGCTCTTCAAATGCCAGTATCTCAAGGCCTTTTTAGGTATTTGGAGGATATTCCTTTAAATTACTACCTCTTTGGTTATCAGCTTAAGTTCATTTTTCAGAACGAGAAGTATAAAATCTACTATATACACTTTCATCCCTACTTTCTATTGTTATTGGTAACTATAAATGTAAAAAGCCCCAGTTACAAATTTTGCATAAAATTAAACTCCTCTTATCCAGCAGAGTGGAAGAGGGGTTTCACTGGAAAAATTAAACCCATTCATGTTTTATTTTCAGATTCATACATGTTCTTATTTCTCACTATTAAGTATGAAACTACAGTCAAATCATCATTAGCTATATAGCATTAGCTATAATCCCAATCATAAAATACATAGAAACAAACAAACAAAAACAACAAAAAAAACAACAAAGAAAAAAATGGGATAAGACTTAAAAAAAAATCAGAGACAGTGTAAACACTAAAAGAAAACTTCAGCAATCAAATATGTATAGCTTTTTGTATGTCAGTTATACTTTAATAGTTTTAAAAATAAAGGTGAAGGAATTGAAAAAAAATAAAATAACACCCTGTATTTCCAAAATAAAAAAAAAATAACAAAATAGTAGAGTGATAAGAGACTGTATTGCATTCATGAAACAATAGAAGTGGATGTTGTTTTAAAAGAATTAATTTAAAAACTCTAAAAAAGTAGATAGGAAACCTTCAAGAAACACTCATTAATATGATCAGTAGAAATTATGGCAACAAAAAATTTTTTAGACAAACTATAAGAAAATTACAGGATCAATTCTGGAGATACTGGAAAAGAAAACTGAAAAAAAAAAGGAAAATATTACGGGCGCGTGGGTGACTCAGTCAGTTAAGGGTCTGCCTTCTGCTTAGGTCATGATCCCAGAGACCTGGGATTGAGTCCCACCTTGGGTTCCCTGCTCAGTGGGGAGCCTGCTTCTTCTCCTTCTCCTCCCCGCTTTTGCTCTCTCTTGCTATTTCTGTCTCTTTCTCTGTCTCTCTCTCTCTCTCAAATAAATAAAAAATCTTTAAAAAAGGAAAATATTAAAGAAATAATAAAATGAAGCTTTGCAGAACTGAGAGATATTACAATTTAAAGAAGCCCACTAAGTTCTCAGAATTAGGACTGGACAAAATGCAACAACCTGGAATTTCAAATCATAAGCAGAAAAAATCCAATGATTTTCTGTGTGGGTGATGGGTGATAGTCTCTCATACAAGAGTAATAAAAATCAGAGTAGCATCAGATTTTTAAAAATCAATTATGAATGCTAGAAGACAATGTTCTTTTTAAATTTCTGAGAACAAATTAGTTCTATACCAGAATTCAATACTCACCTGGATTATCAATTATTTTTGATAACAGAATAAAAATATTTTCAGACATATAAAGGCAATAGCAAATATATTTCCCATATTTTCTTTAGGAAACCCATAAAAATATATTCTTGCATCAAGAACATCAACATCCCCATAACCACCACCACCAATAACAACAACCGAAATGCAGGAGAAGAGAACAGAAACCAAGAAATTCCAGAGCCATCCTAAGTAAAAACTGGATTATCATCGGAGGAGCATTTTCAAAAAGCTACTAGACTTGGAGGAACAAAAATGTCTAAAAATAAAAATAGTCTTAAAGCAGGAAGAGGGGTTAAAAAAGATAAACTGACGTAGTTACCAACACATGCAAGTAAGAAAAATTTAATAATGAGAAATCTTCTGTACAACACTGTACCTATAGGTTATACTGTATTTTACACTTAAAAATCTTTTAAGAGGGTAGACCTCATGCTAAGTGTTTTACCAACAACAAAATAAAATTTAAAGAAAGAAAAAAGATGGATGGGAAACAATAGCAATGTGGAATTTTTATCACTGGACAGTGTTTGGCATGACATTGACTAATAAATTCGAAGTCAAAATGGTGGAAGTTCTCATTATTAATTGAGAATTTGTGGTAAAACTATTGATACAGGATATTGTGATAGACTTTATTTCTTGTCCTTATCTTGGCAATTGAGACTAAAACTAGGAACAGAGTGGTTTCAAGTAACAAATGTTTTATGTCCAGGTACCACCTCCAGGATTTAGTTGGAATAAACTAATCCAATAACAAGAAACATCAACACAGCTGTTCATCTTTGAAAACATAAGGCTCAAGGAAAAGTGGATTCTATAGTCTGGAATTATTCATCAAGGAAGAAGTGAAGCTGTGTTTTGTATCCTACTCTCCAAGAAGATGGGAGTGGGTTTTTTCTTCCCAAAACTAAGGAATATAGTGCCGGTGTAAAGATGTTCAATACTAATTGTCACAAAAGAAAATGAATAGATATTGTTTCTCGGCCTTTTGGCTGAGATCAAGTGAAGAAAATGAATAGATAATATCTAAAGTTGATAAAATATTGTGAAGCATAAAAATTTAAAACTTGTGGGAGAACTAATTGCAGAAAACGCGGAAAGATGTGTTTGCCTGATGTTGGGAGTATAGGATTGAAGGTTAGGACTGGTGAGAGGCAGCAGGTCAGTATTCTTGTTTTTCATTTACATCATTCAATAATATTTACCTATATGTATGCATTAATTCAACAAAATATGTGTGTGTGTGTGCATTTGTGTGTTTAAAAGGGATATATTTATGGAAGATACTAAAGAAAGAAAATGAGCCACTGACTAATGAAGCAGGGTGTTAAAGAAAAACTCATCCTTGAGAACAATTTTCTAAAGTAGGGTGACATAGATGAGCTTTAGAAACTACAACTTCTAAACCCAAGCTTTGTAATTACAGAAAATAGACTTTCTTAATACACCCACAATTGATCTGGCTATAGAGGAATGGTTCTGGATATTAAGGTTATAAAATACCATAATATGTAAAGTATCACATTTTCTTATTAAAAAATTAAGAATATAATCATGCACTGTATTTGCACAAGTAAAAATACATATCTAAATTCAATATTTAGCTTTGCAATAATTTTATACCTACAAAATTTAAAAATGCAGTCAAACGGCATATTTGAGGAAATGACCACAGGGAACATTCTATGGATATAAGAGACCTAAACATTCAATTGTCAACATTAGTCAACCAAGAAAGAAAAAGATGAACATAACACTCTTCTCCTAAATTGTTGTCTCAGCTTCCAAAAAACCAATAACACATGGATGAATATTTTCGGCTACACTAAAATTCAGTTTCTGATTGGTACTTTGTCACTTTTTCATCATTCTAAACAATGCCAATTTAAATTATATGATAGTGGCCATGTAAATACCTGATGTGTCTAAATGATGAAACACCAATCCTTGCCAAAAATGATAAAGCAGCACAGACTCAGTATCAGTTATGAAAGCTCTTTTATTTCTTAGGTTATAATTTTTTCTTAACTAAAAAATAGCACCAATTAAGTACAAGATCATTAATAGACTTGAAATCTTTTCATAAGAATTTTAAAAATTATTATGTATAGCCTGAAAATATAAAAGATGCAATTCTCATTGTCATTTTTAAAATACTAATATTTTTCTTTTATCTTAGGATTTTTATATTCTTGCATAATGGCATTTATGAATACTTAGAATCTCTAAAAGAACTGACAACTGCACTATCTGCAAAATACTATAAATTATGTTCATAGAAAAACAATATTTGATGGATCTCAAACGGCAAACCATCATCTGATGAGGTACATATATATCAAGATAGAGTACTTTGGTTCACATGTAGCACTGATAGACACTAGATTTATATGCTTTGTGACTACAATGAATAGAATTTAGTTTCAATGATTACATTTTGAAGTCACACTTTTAGTTCAGTTTCAATATTTCCAGGTATTATGGAATTACTTATTTTATTATGGTAAGATTAGAAATTAATATTTTGAAAAAGGAATAGGAGAAATTAATTACTATTTACCCCATGTGGTACTGGGCAAATTAACATGGTCTGAAAGTGTAATAAAGCATTATTTATATAAATGTATGTGGTTCTGTTCTTTTAGATATTTGTTATTTAGAGAAATTTGTAGTTTATGTAAGCTATTTTCTCTACGTATAAACCTTTAAAATCTTTATCTTAAAGACTGGAATAAAAGTGTATCTCACTATTTATATTACATAATTGTCAGTGAAAATACAATAAAAATGTTTTAATGTAGATAGCATTAACATATGGAGAAAATCAATGTTGCATTTTCTGCCAAGATTTAATGTAAAAAAAAAAAATCCTATAAAGTTACCTAAAACACTTGCCAATTTCACATATATAAGAGCCTAAAGCATTATACTATAGTATATGGATTTATCTGGTTTTTAAAAACTAAAGCTTTTTGTGCCCATGTTTCCAGCTATAAAAATGATACATTTGTTATTTGAAAAGTGATATATGAAAAAATATATAACTGAGGATTTTCCCGTTTGGGGAAAGATGAAGTAAGTTCACCCCTTTCTCTCCCACAGAACAACACAACTATAAAACTTTGACAGAATGCATGGCCCAGCTGTTTGAGAACTCTGAAATGTAAACAGCAACAGGCAGATTGAAATAAAACACCATAAATCAAAGTGCCTCCAACTGGTGATGAGCTTACTATTTTGTATCCTTTAGTGTCTCCTGGCCTGAGTTTAACTCAGTTGGGAACCTCAGACTGGGCACTGTGGGGCAAAAACAGCAACAACAACAACAACAAAAACAGTTCAGGAAAAGCTGTTCAGTTCTAGCTTGAGAAGTGAAAAGTGAATTATAAAGAGGAAATATAGAGAGGAAATATATAAAGAGGAAATAACATTTTTTTTCCTCCTTTCTCTCTTTCTCTCACACTGTAGACTCTAGGTAGCCCTGCAGAGACTTTTGTCTCTCATCTCTCCAAGCTATAGATTCAGAGGGTGGGGCCAAAGCCCAACTATCTCCTCTCTCTATTTCTATATCCTCTCACCTGTTGGTCCTGGATGGTTCAACAGCAAAAAAAAAAAAAGTCTTTAATAAGGCAATGGGGGCGGGGGACACAAAGGAACAGACAAATGCTAGGGAGATTTTAGAGAGAAGATTGGAAACAAACTCAGTACCAGAATGGAGATGAGAGAAGTTGGTGAACTTTGAGATAGATCAATAGCATTTATTCCACCTGAACATCTGGGAGAGAGAGGGGGAAAAAATGAAAGAAAATAATGAATAAAGCTTCAGGAACCTATGGAACAAAAATAAAAGGTTATAACTTTGGAGTTTCATAAGAAAAAGATAAAGGATATGATGCTAGGAGTGCCTGAGTGGCTTAGTCTAAGTGTTTGCCTTTGGCTCAGGTCATGATCCCAGGATCCTGAGATTGAGCCCAGCATCATGCTCCTTGCTCAGTGGGGAGCCTGCTTCTCCCTCTCCCTCTGCCTGCCACTCCCCCTGCTTGTGCTCTCTCTCTCACTATCTCTCTCTCTGTGTCACACATAGATAAAAATCTTTAAAAAAGGATATGATGCTAAAAATGTATTTGAAGAAACAATGGATTGAAAATCTTATATTTGATGAAAGATGTAAACCTACAGATTCATGAAGCTGAATGAATCCCAAACAGAATAAACACAAAGAAATGTGTGCCCAGATAAATAATAATCAACACTGCTGAAAACCAAAAACAAATAAAAATCTAGAAAGCAGCCAGAGAAAAATGGCTCATTATCTATAGGGGAACAATAATTTGAATGACTGCAGATTTCTCACCTCAAACCATGGGGGCCAGAAGAAAGGGGCACAGCATTTTTTTTTAATTGGGAAAGAAAAGAGCTGTCAAGCCAGAATTCTATATTGAGTAAAGATATTCTTCAGGGAAATGGGGAAATACAGATATTCTCAGATAAAGGAAAGCTAAAAATAGCCTGTAAAATGCTATAAAATAATTGTTAAAAGAATTTCTTCAGGCAGTAGAAAAATGATACTGGAAGGAATCTTGGAAAGTCGGGAATAAACTCATCGGAATTTCAGTATATGGAGAGGCGAAACAGACTCCTATAGCCAGAGGACAGTAAGGGCTGGTTGTATGTTGAAAAGCTTCTATATTCAACTGAAGTGATAATGTATTGATTCTAAATAAACTGTACAAAGTTATGAATGTATTTTCCATCCCTAGAAGAAAACTAAAGGAAAAAGATCTTTAGTAGATAAATAGATAAATAAATTAGGGAACAACCATATACTAGAATACTAGTCATCAACCATATACTAGAATCCATGCACAATTTGGATATATGTTGATACATGGTATGTCCAATGACTTGAATGGATCTCAAAGGTATTCTAATGAGTGAAAGAAATCATTTTCAGGAGGTTACATACGATATGACTTCCTATCAATGGCATTCTAGAAAAAAAAAATGGTGGTATAAATAACAGATTAGTGGTTTCCAAAAGTCACAGGATAGTGTAACTACAAAGAGGGAGCATAAGGGAGTTTTTTGAGGTAATGAAATCTCTCTATCACTATTATGTTGCTGATTGCATAAAATTATGTATTAAAATTCATAGAATTAAACAAAAGAAAAAAGAAGTCCATTTTACTGCATCATAATTTCAAAAATTAACCAAAACAAATCTTTTTATTTTATTTTTTTTATTTTTAAGATTTATTTATTTTATTTCTAAGACTTAATTTATTTATTTGACAGAGAGAAAGAGCATGAGCAGGACATAGGGGCAGAGGGAGAAGCAGATTCCCACACAGGGCTAGATCACAGGACCCTGACATCATGACCTGAGCTGAAGGCAGATGCTTAACTGAGTGAGCCACCCAGGTGCCCCAAAACAAAACCTTTTTAAAAGCATATTTAGGATTTGTGTGATTATTGACTTTTCAAGTTGCTCTATCTTTAATTTTGATTATCAAAAATACACTAGCATTTTTAATCAGCCATTTGTTGTATATTTTCAAAATAAAAATCAATCACATCAAATTAATCAAAATAAAAATCAATTACTTTTTTGATTAAAAAAGATTTTACTTTTCCTTTTAAATACTAAAATAATTAAATATGTAATTTCAACTCTTCATTGTTGATCACATGCATTTTCCCTTTTCACATTATCCCAAGAATAACTAGAACCCTGAATAAAATAAAAATGCCATTTCTAATATCTGTTATTCTACAATAAAAAAGTGTATGCCCATTGACCAAATTTTCGTACGTGCATGTACAAAATATTGCAATTCAATCTAGTTTGTCTCTAAACAAATGGATCATATTTGTATAATCTGATATTATTATAGGAAACTTGAATTTTAATGAACCCTATTTGATTTGGATGAGTCAAGACAGGCATAACACAATTGAGTCAATTAGCAAAAATTTTGCAATCAATGTTGATTAAGAAAATGGGATGATGGTATGTGCATAATTTGGAGGCATTCCCTGGCTTGAACATTAATACAATGCAGTAAACATTGGCATTTTAAAGATAGCACATTGCTCTGAAATGAAATTATACATATTTTTATACATGTAAATATTAATCTGTATACTTTTTATTATACATGACTGGATATCCATTCAAAGTAGATGTAAAATAAATTATTCTCCTTTCATATTCTAGTAAAACATAACCATTAAATCTGCTATAGCTAAACATGTAATGAAATAAATCTAGAATATGGCACATAATTATTGTGATTAGATTTTTGTCCTATACATCACTGATGGAAATTTATTTTTGCTTTAGAGTTTGGGTGTTTTTAAATGTAATTTGCACATTATGTATGGGTGCTGTTGTCACTACAGACATACTTTTCTTGTGCAGAAACCAATGCACTTAACTGCCTTAGGTTTACAGATAAAATGTGTACACGTTCTCATTCTTCACAGCATCAACAGTTTTTCTCTTTAATATGTTTACCTTTACAGGTTGTATTGGGGGTAATTATATTTGCCTTCATTAATGTGCTTTTAAATTGTAATTTAGTTAGCTCATTATCTTATGTCATTTATATTTTTTTGTTAATGATCTTGGGACATTATATGATTTCATACAGCATACACTTGAATGTTGTATGTGAATTTTCTTCGATAATAAAGCCTTCAAAGTAAAATCATGGTGTTTAAAATTAGAACTCATGCCATATAAGACAGATATGATTTATATTAATTCATATTAAACAAAGGTTTAATAAATTGAAATATGCCAGGATTATGCTACTGAGAAAATGATTTAGAAATTAAATATGTAAAACAAAAAAATAAATCAGAATAATAAGCCATTTTGAGGGGATAACGAAGTTCTATTACATAAATTTTGTATCTGCCAAATATCAAATCGGTTCTTGAGTAATTGTTCTTGATCTGATTCCATTTTTATATGTAATTTAGAGTTCATCAACCAAAGTAACTGAAAATCCATTAACATATTCTTTCTACTTATTATTTGAAATCATATTTGCTTCAAATTTGCTAACAAATTATTATTTGAAATCATATTTGCTAACAAATATTATGACGTATCATGAACACAATTTTGAATACTATTATGTGCATTCTCCACATTAACTTCCAGAGATATGCCAGTATTATCTTTCTGGTATAAAACTGAAATATTATTATATTTTCTCAGGTTTTTTCATATAGTGATAATTTTTATTTTCATTTATTTGTCCATTAAATGAAAAATTGTATTTGTCCTATGTTATGTTTAAATAATTATTTTTGTAGAAGAATTTAATCAAGGAATAAATGCATCTTTAGTATCTTTTTTTTTTTTTTTTTGCTGGGACCTATTCTTAGAAAATTCTCCCTATATTATCAATTTTTTTGTATGAATTCTAAACTATCATTTATTTAAAGATACTGAGAGCTTATAATAGGACGTTTGTTCATCTCTGATAGGCAGTCGGTTTATTTTAAGAAAGAAGCAAACACTATTTCTGATGTAGAGTAGAGCATAGTCTCTATGTAATTTGCAACATGCTGAATATTACAAAAAGTGAAGCACAGTGCTGCTATGGAAATACACAAGGAAATTTGATATAAGAATTCACTGAAGACCATCCGGAAGAATATCTTTTATCTTATAGATAAGATATAGCTAGGTCTTATTTTCTTATCCTGACAATAAATCTGACAATCCTTATATTTTAACTGTTTTAGAGCATTTTTATTTAAGGTGATTGCTGATATGTTTGGATTAAAATATATCATTATGATTTTCAATGTGTTTCATTTGTTCTTTCCTTCTTTTACCCTTTTTTCTACCTTCCTTGGGCTTAACAGAGCATGTTTTGTTGTTCTGTTTTATCTTCACAATTATTCATACTTTTTAGAAATATTTAGAGGTTTCTCTAGTTTTATTACATATTGCTTAAATAATCTGTTTGCCTTCAAAGAATATTACACCACTGCACATATAGTGTGAAGCTCTTATAACAATAATTTTCAATTCCTCTCATACCTTGTCATATATTTTACTTCTACTATAAAGACACAATAATTGTTAATGTTTTGCTTTAATCACGCAATTATCTTTTGGAGAAATTAAGCACCATGATGATTTCATCTTCATTTATTCCATTTCAAATGTTCTTTGGCTCTTGGTCTTGACATAGTTTTCTTTGGCCTACATCATGTTCCTTCTACCTGAAGAACTTCTTTCAACATTTCTTATAGGGTATGTCTGCTGACAATTTCCTCAGTTTATAGTCATCTGAGTAAGTGTATATTTCTGTTTGTCTTTTAAAGGATATTTTTATAGAACATGCTCCAAAATTCTGGATTGACTTTTTTCTTTTTCAACATTTTAACAATTTTATTCCTTCCTGTCTTCTTGCTTATGTGGTTTCAGCAGAGAAGCTTGCTGAATTCTTATCTTTGATCTTTTGTATTTGAGGAGTCTTTTTCTCTGGTTACTTTTTTACCCCCTCTGGTTACTTTCAAAATTTTCTGTTTCTCTGTTTTTCAGCAATTTAAATATGATAGATATGGGTTTTTTTTTCTTTGCTATTTATCCTGCCTTTTATTTTCCAAGTTTTTTTGAATATGTGGTTTTATGTCTGTCATTAATTTTGGAAAAAAATTTGCCATTATTTCTCCAAATATTTCTTGTGTTCCATTCTCACATTCTTCTTCTGTGATACTGATTATATACATATGTCACATAATTTGACATCATCCTATGTTTGTTGTATGCTGTGTTCTGTTTTTCTCTTGCACTTCTTTTTTTTTTTGCTTTTCAGTTTGGACAATGTCCTTTGACCTAACTTCACATTTGTTGATTTGTTTTCCTCAACCCTTTCAAGTCTCCTGATGGTCCTGTTGAAGGATTCTTCATTTCCATCATTTGTGCTTTGATTTTTAGCATTGTTTTTATATTTCTTGTCATTTCCATTTCACTGCTGAATGTCTATTTGGTTGTCTAACTTTTGCATTAGAACCTTTAATTTATCATGGTTATTTAAAATTCCTTGTCTGATTGTTCCAATACCTCTGTCAAATCAGTTTCTGGCCACGATGATTATTTTGTCTTCAGAAATGTTTATTCTTACCTTTTCATGTACCTCATAAGTTTTTTATTCAAATCAGAAATGTTGTAAAAGATAGATGAAATAGAGGTGAATAAGTTTATACATGAAAATGAACACACCTTTCATTCTGCTAGGTCCTTAGTGTGAGATTTTACATTCATCTAGTCAGAAATTTGACTTGGTATGATTGTTTTATTGTAATGGTTATTCTCCATATACCAAAAGATTGAAGTTCCTCCAGTGATTATTGTGGTTAGAGTATGGGCCATTTGAAATTTTTGCTCCATCATTTGTTTAGTTATTTTCACTTTTGACTTTAGATTTTCCCTTTATTTTGGTCCCCAGAGAGAATTTGTTTCTTGGCAGCTCTACCAGTTGCATTTCACTGTTACTTTTACTCACTGCTTGTTAGAGAAATGGTGTGGGGGTGGGGAGGTGGGGGCAGAGTGTTCTCTGATGAAAACTCCAATTTTAATTAGGCACTCTAAAACCCAGTATCAATGGTATGGCTCACAAAAGTTTCTGCCCCTGATCTGGAGGTAATGGTGAACCTACCATGTATTACTATTCTTGATCTAAAAGCAAAGGTTTTTATTTTGTTTTGTGTATGTCTGTCTGTCTGTTTTGTTTGTTTTATTTACCTGTTCCCCACCCTCAGCTATACTGTTTTTCTATCTTTGTCATAAGCCCACAAATTTTGTTGCCCTTTCCTCTGTAGGTTAAGAATTTTCTTCATGGGGTGTCTGGGTGACTCAGTGGATTAAGTATCTGACTCTTGATTTCATCTCAGGTCATGATTTCAGGGTCCTGGGATTAAGACCCATGTGGAGCTCTTGCTCAGCTGGGAGTCTGCTTGAGGATTCTCTTTGCCCATCCCTCCTCCACACTCACCCATGCATAAGCACAGGCATGTGCTCTCTCTATTTCTCAATGAATGAATGAATGATCAATAAATAAATAAATAAATAAATAAATAAATAAATTTGCTTTAAAAAAAGAATTGAACTCATTAATGGAGGGGGGTCCAGGTGGTTTTGGCAGTGGCTGCTCTTCCCCTCATGCAGCTTACTTCATGATGGAAGCTTTTCCTTGATTCCCCCGAGAGTGAATGGCTAGTGAAATATCTGTAAGAAAAGCCTGTGAGATACTGCAAAGTCCCCATCCATCCTATGTCTGGGGCTTCCAGCAATCTTCACACTGTCGCCCTGGCTTCTATCTGACCTTTGGAAATTTGGTAAAGATGACTGGCTCTTCCTACTGATTAAGATGGCATAAGTGGCATCTATTTCAGGTAAGCACATGTTTGGGCAGTGTTTCTACTTGCAAGAAGTCGTCTCTCTCCAGATTTTGAATTAGCTGTTTGAATTATGATGTCAGTTCACTGGTAGGGTCAAGAAATGTCATTAAATGTCAGGTTGTCCAACTTTTTTCTGGTTGTGAGAGTGAGAGCAATGTTCTTTTTAGTTCTCCACATCTCTAAGCTAAAACAAAGTATGTGTATTGTAAGAGTTCTATTTCCTAATGTAATCACATCTAACTGGATATCACCTTTTTACAAAAAGTTTTTGAAGTCATAAAAAGGCCATAAAAATTATTCAATAACCTATATAAATAATTACACTAAACAGAGGGGTTGCCCACTTTCCATTCATATTACACATACAACTTTTCATCCCAATCCAAAATTTATTGTCCTCAGGAGGTTTTATGTACAACAAATTGCAATTCTCCATTTATCAGAAAATATATAATATGGTTTAGTAATTACAATGAATAATGAAACATTTCAGCTACCTGCATTTGCTTATTTCACATATTCTTTCTTAGAAAAGTGTGTTTTATACACAGATTTTATATCTTCTGTAGATTGCATTTTATTGATGTATCTCTGAAAACTTTTAATCAATTTACATTTCATAATGAAAAAGTCAACAAACTAACCATAATCTACTGCTAGATTGCTTTTATTAAAATCCATGTAATTTATTAATGTAGCAAATGTTAGATTGACACTTTTAGAAGTATAATGAAGAGATGGCAAATTACTTGAAGCTCTTATTAGATTGAATGTGATACCATCTAAAAATATGGTACGAATTAAGATTATTTATTTTTAATTTTACTTAATATGTTTCTATACATAAAATAAATCACTAGGGTTTCAAAATCAGTTGCAAAATCTTAATTGTTCCTGATTATATGTATACAATCCTAGGAGAGTTTTATTTTATACTAAGATAATTATAATTTATTTATTTTTAATTGTTTATTTATAATTATTTATTTATAATTATTATTCTTAATTTATTTTTTTAAAGATTTTATTTATTTATTTGTCAGAGAGAGAGAGAACGCACAAGCAGGAAGAGTGGCAGGCAGAGGGAGAGCAAGCTCCCTGCTGAGCAAGAAGCATGATGTGGGACTCAAGCCAAGAACCCTGGGATCATGACCAGAACCGACGGCAGATGCTTAACTGACTAGGCCACCCAGGTGTCCCTATTATCCTTAATTAACATTAAGATATAAAGGAATTTAGTATCAATGTGGTGATGAGAAATGCATTTAATTAAATGTTTAGTACTTACTTCTAGCAGCCAACAAATTGGACAAGCTAGAAGAAATAGATAAATGCCTAGAATCATATAACCTGCCAAAACTGAAGCAAAAAGAGATAGAAAATTTGAATAGACAGATTATAGCAAGGAGATGAATCAGTAATCAAAAAACTCCCAGTGAATTCTACCAAACATTTAAAGAAGAGTTAACACCTATTCTTCTCAAACTATTCCAAAAAAATAGAAGAGGAAAAAAACCTTCCAAATTCATTCAATGAGGCCAACATTATCCTGATACCAAAACCAGATAAAGACACCACAAAAAAAGAGAACTATAGGCCAATATCTTTGATGAATGTAGATGCAAAAATCCTCACCAAAATACTAGTAAAGAGAATCCAACAACACATTTAAAAAAATTATTCACCAATATCAAGTGGAATTTATGCCCAGTATGCAAAAGTGGTTCAATTTTTGCAAATCAATCCACATGATACAGCACATCAATAAGAGGAAAGATAAAAACCATATGATCATTTCAATAGATGCCAGAGAAGTATTTGAAAAAGAACAACATCCATTCATGATAAAAGCTCCCAACAAAGTAGGTTTAGAGGGAACACACCTCAACATTAATAAAGGCCATATATGAAAAGGCCACAGCAAACATCATACTCAATGAGGAAAAACTGAGAGCTTTCCTGCTAAAATCAGGTACAAGATAAGGTGTCCATTCTCACTTCTTTCATAGTACTGAAAGTCCTAGCTATAGCAATCAGACAACAAAAAGAAATAAAAGACATCCAAATTGGTAAGAAAGAAGTAAAACTTACACTATTTGCAGATGACATGATACTACATATAGAAAACCCTAAAGACTCCACCAAAACACTACTAGAACTGATAAAAGAGTCAGTAAGGTCACAGGATACAAAATCAATGTAGAGAAATCCATTGCATTTCTATACACTAATTATGAAGCAGTAGAAGGAGAAATTAAGAAAATAATCCCATTTACAATTACCCCAAAAATAATAAGATACCTAGGAATAAACCTAACCAAAGAAGTGAAAGACCTGTACTCTCAAAATTTTAAAACACTGGTAAAAGAAATTGAAGACAACACAAAGAAATGGAAAGACATGCCATGTTCATGGATGGAAAGAACAAATATTGTTAAAATGCTTATACTACACAATCTACACATTAGGTGCAATCCTTATCAAAATACCAACAACATGTTTCAAAGAACTAGACCAAACGATCCTAGAATTTATATGGAACCACAAAAGACTCCAAATTGCCAAAGCAATTTTGAAAAAGAAAAGCAAAGCTGGAGACACCACAATTCCAGACTTCAAGTTATATTACAAAGCTGTAATGATCAAAAGAGTATGGTACTGTCACAAAAATAGACACAGGGATCAACAGAACAGAATAAAAAACCCAGAAATGAACCCAACTATATGGTCAATTAATCTTTGACAAAGCAAGAAAGAATATGCAAAAGGAAAAATTACAGTCTCTTCAACAAATTGTGTTGGGAAAACTGGAAAGCAACATGCAAATGAATGAAACTGGACTGTTTTTTTACACCATACACAAAAATAAATTCAAAATGGATGAAAGACCTAAATGTGAGACATGAAAAAATTAAAATCTTAGATGGGAACACAGGCAGTCACCTCTTAGACATCAGCTATAGCAACTTCTTTCTAGAGGCAAGGGAAACAAAAGCAAACGTAACTATTGGGACTACATCAAAATAAAAAAAACTTCTGCACAGCAAAGGAAACAATCAACAAAACTAAAAGGCAACCTACTGAATGGGAGAAGATAATTACAAATGACATACCTGATAACGGGTTAGTATCCAAAATACATAAAGAATTTACAAAACGGAACATCCCCAAACCAAATAATCCAATTAAAACATGGGCAGGAGAAATGAACATATATTTCTCCAAAGAAGACATCCAGATGGCCAACAGACACATGAAAAGATGCTCAGCATCACTCATCAACAGGGAAATGCAAATCAAAACCACAATGAGATATCATCTCACACCTGTCAGAATGACTAAAACACAAGAAATAAGTGTTGGTGAGGATGTGGGGAAAAAGGAACCCTCTTTCACTGTTGGTGGGAATGCAAAATGGTGTAGCCACTCTGGAAAACAGTATGGAGTTTCCTCAAAAAGTTAAAAACGGGGGGGCGGAGCAAGATGGCGGGGGAGTAGGAGACCTGGATTTCATCTCCTCTCAGGAATTCAGCTGGATAGGGATCAAACCATTCTGAACACGTACAAACTCAACAGGAGATTGAAGAAAAGAAGAGCAACAACTCTCTCATCAGAAAAGCGACCACTTTCTGGAAGGTAGGACGTGCGGAGAAGTGAACCCGAGGTGATATTCGGGAGGATAGACGGCGGGGGAGGGGCCTCCGTCGGCCGCTTCTGGCAAGTGATAGAACCACGGAGCACAAAATCGGAACTTTTAAAA
>NC_138371.1:44277583-44289067 GCF_054177405.1 Leptonychotes weddellii | reverse complement strand
GAGCCTGATGTGGATCTCAATCCCAGGACCCTGGGATCATGACCTGAGCCAAAAGCAGTTGCTTAACCAACTGAGCCACCCAGGAACCCCTCAGACTCTTAACTATAGAGAACAAACATGGGGGAGCTGACTGGGGGGATGGATGAAATAGATGATGGGGAGGAAGGAATGCACTTGTCCTGATGAGCACTGGATGATGTATGGAATTATTGAATCATTATATTGTACACCTGAAACTAATATAACACTGTATGTTAACTATACTGGCATTTTAAAAAATTCGGTGCCATATTAGAAAAAAATAATCATTACTAGCAGAACTAATAATCATCATGCTAGTTGTCCTTCCTTGAAAAAAATACCCTTAAAAGTAAAGATTTGACAGAATGGCATAATGGTTAATTGTGCAGATTCTAAACCCTAAGTGGATGAGTTCAAGTATTATAGCTAGCATTCAGTAGCTGCCCAAACTTGAGCAAATTTCTTATTAAATATTCTGAGTCCCAGTTTATCTTTCAAGTGAGGAAATGACTACTATAGGTTTGTGGGAATGATTAATAATTAATCCATATCAAGCACTTACAGAAGTCTTCAATAGACAACCATTATATGATTATATTGTCAAATTTTCAACTCAGTATATATTCTTTTAATATTTTATTCATTTACCTGTCAGAGAGAGAGAAAGAGCACAAGCAGGGGGAGCTGCAGGCAGAGGGAGAAGCAAGCTCCCTGCTGAACAAGGAGCCCGATGTGGGACTTGATCCCAGGACGTTGGGATTATGACCTAAGCCAAAGGCTGACACCCAACAGACTGAGCCACCCAGGCGCCCCGATTCCTTAGTATTTTTGATGCACTCTGTAAAAGTGTTCAGCATCAAGCACTGGTAAATATTTTGTTCAGAGTTAAGTGTTAGTGATTGGATTCACACTCAAGTTCTTAGGAATTCAAAGTTAGTCTTTCAGTATACAAGGTGGCAATGAGTGAAATGACTGGTCCTGAATATCACTACCTTTTATATTTTTCTTGCTTCTGTAACTACTGCTAGCATCCTAACTACAGCAGAGGTATGGCTTTGACCTACCACTTTCCAAGATTCACTGGCTATGATCTTCTTCTCTAACCCATACAATATAAATTAAGTAGGCAGTTTTTAGTTTATGAAAAAATTACTTCCTGTCCCTATACCCATATTACTTTATGACTTTTCTAAGTATGCATCCTCATAAAAAATATACAGGTTATTATTTTGGCCCTCGCTACTTTGTCTCTATACAGGTTATTATTTTGGCCCTCGCTACTTTGTCTCTATGGCATCAGATCACTCTAAGCACTCATTTAATATATATTTGTTGATTTAACAAAAGTTCTTTGAACAATCACAATGCATCAAGAGCTGAGGTACATATTGATTATGGGAAGAAACTATTTGATGAAAGAAGGACTGGCACATCAAGATATGGATTTTAATTTTGTAGAATTGAATCAGTGGAGACTTTATTTTTTTTTTTAAAGATCTTATTTATTTATTCATGAGAGACAGAGAGAGAGAGAGGCAGAGGGAGAAGCAGGCTCCCAAGGAGCAGGGAGCCCGATGCGGGACTCGATCCCAGGACGCTGGGATCATGACCTGAGCCGAAGGCAGACGCTTAACCATCTGAGCCACCCAGGCGCCCGGAGACTTTATTTTTTTTTAAAGATTTATTTATTTACTTTTAGAGAGAGAGAGAGAACTTGGTGGGAAGGATCAGAGGGAAAGGGAGAAAGAGAGAGAATCTTGAGCAGACTCCTTACTGAGCTTGCAGCCCAATCTGGGGCTCGATCTTACAACCCTGAGATCATGACCTGAGCCAAAATGAAAAGTCAGATGCTTAACTAACTGAGCTACCCAGCCACCCTGGAGATTTTATTTTAAAATAGAGAAGAGTACAGAAAAAATATTAAATCAAATATATGGACAAATGCTAATAGCAAATATTTATAATCCTATTTTCTTCTTCAGTGTTTTTAAATATAACAAATTAATTACCAACACACTGGAAGTTTCCTAGACCCAAGAAATAGTTATAAATTTCTATATTATTTTCAATAATTAAAGTTTTATATGTAACTTAAATTATTTATCAACTAAAGTTTTTTTACCTTTTTGTTTTTGACACCTATCTTGATTGATGTCCAGCCTTTGTTGATCTGTGAGCTTTGATATCTGCACCAATTTCTAAAGCTTCTATCCTGAGTCCTTGAGATCTTATACTCAGCACCCATCTTCCCTTTCTCCAACTTGGACCCAATCTCTGTGTTACAGATTTTATTTGTTTCTTTGTTCACTAATTCATCTCAGCTATGGCTTTTAAATTTAAAAGCAGCATATTTATTAGTTCAATATATTTGGATTTATTTGCATGTGGAAGAGGGATTCTGTAATTACTCTATCTTACTGCTTAGAATTGGGCATCATTTGAAAATATTTATTGTGGCACTGTCAGGGATATTGAATACAAAATGCATGTTTTTTTAATATGAGAGATGAAAATGGTATCTATGATAATGTAAATTGTTGACATATATTATCTTTTGCAAAGAAATCAATTTCATGTGTCTGAAAAATAAATATTATATTAACAGGAAAATCTCTGTAAAGAAAATCAGAGGTGTTCTTAGGAAAAAGTGATGACTCAAACATTGGAAATGAAAGAAATAAGGTTTTATTATATGTGTACATATTATACATCAAAATGGAATGTTACCTTTCTTTGTAATTTACACATAGCAGAAAATATTAACCTCTCAAATGGAATACTCAAAAATAAAAAGCATGAGGGCTTCTACTAATATGCTTAATGTTAGATTCAGTGATAAAAGTTTTAGCATTTTTATCAAAATACACTAAAAACAAACTGTAAAACTTTGATAACATGATATTCACATCTTTTAGAAGTTGCCGACTATATAAAATAAAACAATGCTAATTTTGTAACTCCAGAAATTTCTATAGTATATGATTGACTCATAATGTAGAATGGTGATTGAGCTTTTATTTTGCACTTGAAATAAGGTAAGCAGAGATCTGGGCATTCATATTTTTAAAGTTTGGCTGTATATAAACATATTAAGTCATCATATTATACATGCATACTTATAAAATTGAAGTATGTATTCCCCATGAAATATCCATTAATAAGTACAAGAAAGGGAAAGTGTACTATCTCTCTATTACCAACTTGTATTTTTATCAGCACTTATAAGAGGACAAATTTTGTTGCAGCTCACCTAACTGTAATTTTATTTCACATTTTTTTTAACAGGAAGGTTGAATAACCTCTCTCTTTCTTTCCTTACTTCCTTTCCTAGAAACACAATGAACTTTCAGTTCAATTCATATGATTATATAAGGAAGTTATTTACTCTTTTAACTATATTCTACAGATACAAACATTACCTGTGAGCTTGATAACCTAGCTGTAGAATAAATTGTATAGTTATAAATTTTAACTATCAGTCAAATGTACTCAATAAATATCAAATTCTTAATTCTGTTTCTTGCTTTGAAACAGTTCTCAAATGTGTCAAGCAGGAATTTATTTTAGTAGATATTAATCACAGGTCCTACACTATAGCATTGGGAAGATACCAAAATATTATGCAATTTGTATAAATATAAATAAACACACAACTGAAATGAGAGCTAATTTCGTGGCTAGTTACCTTTTCTTTATTGTAGCTTTAAATATCTCTATATCATTATATCATTGTGTTCTTTTTTATTTATGTATTTTAAAATAAAAATTGTATATATATAAGGTGTACAAAATGATGATTTGATATACATATAATGAAATGATGATTACAGTCAAGCTAATTAACACATCTTCTGAGTTCCCATTTTTTTGTGTGTGATGAATGCACCTGAAATCTATTTCTTAGCATATTTCTAGTGTTCAATTCAGTATTGTTACCATTAGTTTCTTTTACTGACTCATCAATTATGCTTTAAAATAATAACCAGACAACTGTAATTTTGATAGAGAGGTGAAAATAAAACAAAAACATGGTCTGTATTTCAGTACAAATTGTATTATTTCACCATTCTGTAAACTCTATGGCAATATATTTTCTAAGAATTGCTACTAGATGTTTACTAATTATTAGCATAGAAAATGGCTATAATTTTTCAAGTTGTAATTAGTTATGGTGACTGATTCAGATCAAGCACTGGGCCGTCAGCTGTCTTAGATTATGAATGCAAGACATCACTTGCTCTCTTCCAGTCAAGGCAATTCATTAGTTATGCTGTTTGAGAGCAGCTGTACCCTTTGAGATGTGATTTATTCAGATTCCCTCACTATTACTGCAGAAGCATGGGGAGATAAGTGATTTGATGAGGCTATGTATTTACTGTCAAATGCCATTATGTTTTGAATGTGCAATAGCAGCGATAGGAAGTTTGTGGTTTAGGATTAAGTCAAATGAAGAAAAGCACACAAAATCTAAATGTAAAAAATTATATCTCCTATACTTAGGCATGCATTTTTTGAAGGATGTTATAGAAATCATTAAACTTTCACTTTGCCATTTTTGTTTATTAATTGTGAAGAATAGATACACTATTTAAAATGTAAGGATTGAAAACACAATGGTTGAAAATATGAATTGTCAAATCTTTGTGCACTGAAAAGAATTATAACTGTCCTATGTTCATTGCCCTAATCAATTTACGCATACATATTTCTCAAAAATAATAAATAAAAGAGGAATTTAACTTGAAATAAACTATGTATCCAGACAACTTGATTTTAAAATGCCTTCCTACAGGGCACCTGGGTGGCTCAGTTGGTTAAGTGACTGCCTTTGGCTCAGGTCATGATCCTGGAGTCCTAGGATCGAGTCCCGCATCGGGCTCCCTGCTCAGCAGGGAGTCTGCTTCTCCCTCTGACCCTCACCCCTCTCATGCTCTCTCTCTCATTCTCTCTCTCAAATAAATAAATAAAATCTTAAAAAAAAATGCCTTCCTGCAGTTGTGTGGTATAGGATAAGTAAATCAAATGTTTACTTACAGTGTTTCTCCAACATCCATCTATAAGGTCATTGAACAAAATTTATTATCAGAAAATGTATACATATTCTAGTGGCTAGAAACCTTGAGAGAGAGTATTTTAAATATTTCATCATTGTAACCCTTTCCTATCTGTCTAGATTTCTAAGAATGTGCATATATATACACAAGTAAATACAAGTAGAACTTATCTAGTTCAAAGGAGCTTCCTACGCCACATTCTGCTTTCCCTTTCTCAGCCTCTCCCACCTAGGAGGCCCCGCCAAGTCCATTGACTAAGTCTCCGTTTTTCTTTTTTTTTAAAGCACTGATGTCACCCCGTATATATGTAACAGAGGTGGAAAGCCACAGTCAGATTACAAAGTCACGTCGTACGTGAAACAGCCAGGGCTGGAACCCAAGTCTTCTGACTGTGTGCCCAGCGCTGATCGAATTCTCCCAGGGTCCTTCACGGAGGAAAAAAGAAAATGTTCCGAAGACTGCATTTCCCAAGTCTCTTACTAAGGCATACAATCTGAGGGTTCAGTCATGGCTATAACCATACAATATAGCAGATCTAGATAGAATATTTACAATGGTATATTTGCCCCACATTTACTAAGTTTATGCACAAATGGTTTCCCCAGCATAGCTTAGATTTTTTTTTTCTTTTTCCAATAAGATAGCCATCTGTCAGTTTCAAGTGATCTGGAGATTAATAAGCAAATGATAGTGCCTGGAGGGCAGATGCACAGGAAAGAAGACACACACACACACACACACACACACAGGCTCAGGCTAGCGTTTAGAATTTGGTAAACCACAATTCCAATCACTGAAATAAAAAAATCTAAAGCAAACTTTTACAAACATTAATTATAGATTCTTCTAAGTTCAAAATGCTGGGCTAGGAACTCTGAATGCAGCATAGTCCTCAAGGTATAGTTTCTGGAGGAGAAAACATACGTAAATATTAACAATAAGTAAATTAAAAACATACAAGTTGATAAGAGATAAAAAAATGATAATTCAGCCTGAGGTTAGACAGAGTATTTGAACAGGCCTTGAAGAGGGAATAAACATTCAATAAAGAGAATCAGGATGAGGAGACAATGAAATGGTCCAGGCAAAAGGACACCTTTGCAATTAAAAACCTATCTTTTGAGAAGTAATAATCATGATATAGCTAACATTTAAACCCTTGCTCTGTACCAGGCACGTGCATAGCTTACATTTATAGTTATTTTTGGAAGTCTGTTAACATATTGTGTATTGACTAATCCATAACAATTTTATTAACTCATTTAACCTCTCAACTACCTACAAGTTTGGTGTTAAGTGTTGCACCATGTTATATGTGAGGAAACTGACCCACAGGGTAATTAAGTGATTTTTCCAGGATCTACACAGCTCAGCAAATGGCAGAGCTTGTATCCACATCTTGTCAATCTTACTTCAGAGCTAACATATCGCTCTGCTTCCTTTAGGGAAATACATAAAACCATGACTGTTACTGAACATGTATTATCTCTACTTCTCATCATTAAATAGAGTAAACTTTAAAATGGAATGAGGATCCTTGAGCCACCATCAACACATGCAGCTATCGACAATTAAAAGCTCAAGTTTTTCAAACAAATCTTCTGAAAAGAATCGAGTAAAATATGTTACAGTTAAATTGCTTGCAGTTGTTATTAACTTAAAAGTGACTTACAAATATAAGGCATATTATGAAAAACCTCATGGTAATCACGCAGTAAAAACCTCAAATACGTACACAAATGATAAAGAGAAAAGAATCAAAGCATACCACTATAAAAATCATCAATTCACAAAATAAAACACCCAGAAGGAAAGGAACAAGAAAATTATAAAACAATAAAAAAAATGATGATACTGTGTTCTTACCTATCAAAAAATCCAATGGTGGCTGCCAAGGGCTGGGGGTGGGAAGAGGGAATAGAGAGATGTAGGTCAAAGAATATAAACTTTCAGTTATAAGATGAATAAATTCTACAGATCTAATGTACGGCATGATGATTATAGTTAATAACATGGTATTGTATACTTGAAAGTTGCTGAGAGTAAATCTTGAAGTTCTCACAACACAAAGAAATAAATACATAAAGAGTTCACTATGTGAGGTGAAAGATGTGTTAATTATCTTGATCTTGGTAATCATTTTGCAATGTATATGTATATCAAATCATCACATTGTACACTTTAAATTTATACAATTATATTTTTCAATTATTTCTCAATAAAGTTGAGGGAGAGGGAAAAAACCTAATCTGCTCTTATATTCAAAATGCAGTGTTTCACAATTCTTCTCACATAAAATTAGGGGGTCTTTAATCATCACTCCCATAAAATTAATAAACTTATTTAGAGTTTTCAAGGAAACTAGTAGAGAATGAAGCTTTGTTAAACAAACAAACAAAAATTTTGAGCAGATACCTCCAGGAAAAATCAACATCCTCCCTATTGAAAGATCTTACAAATACATATAAAGAAAGTAAACTTGAAAATTAGCAGTAACAACTCATAGAAAGCAACTCAATGTCTTTAGTGACAGGCTATCAAATTTCTCACATCTGTAGATTAGATATTAACACTATGTAAGAATATTAATTATATGTTACTCAATTTGGGAATGCTGGTAAATGACAGCTTAAGTTGGTGATTCTATTTCTTTCATGATGACTCTAAATTCTAGAAGAGAAAAAGATGATAAAATAAAATGAGAGAAATGTTTTTTCTCATCATTTGCCCACTTAACTATGAAAAGAGCATAGGGACGATTCATTCTCAGATTAACACAGATATCATAAAGAGGGGCCCCTGGATGGCTCAGTCGGTTAAGTGTTGGACTCTTGATTTCAGCTCAGGTCATGATGTCAGGGTAGTGGGATCAAGCCCCTCATCAGGCTGTAAGCTAAGCAGGGAGTGCTTGAGATTCTCCCCCTCTCCCTCTGTTCTTTCCCCTGCTCACATGCTCTCTCTCTTTCAAGTTCTCTCTCTCAAATAAATAAATAAATCTTTTTTAAAAAATTGTAAGAGAGCCTTTGTTGGATATACGCCTAGAAGATATTTCTCCTCACTGTACCCAGCATCCTTACCTCTCTTCTTGACATATTTTAACAAATGGAAGTTCTTAATTTCAGTTAAATTCAGGATATATATATATTTGTGTGTGTGTGTGTGTTCTTTGTGTTCTATCTAAAAAATCTTTGCCTATTAAGATGAAGACATTTGCCTAGCCTGAATTCCAGGCACTATATGGTTTTGCATTCGTATTTAGATTTATGACTTATCTGGAATAAATTTTTGGATATAGAGTAAATTAAATGGGATAATACTTATACTTTTTCAAAAAAGAATATCCAATCAATGCAGTACATTTTTTGGAAAAGAAACTCTTTTTCCCACAGTACTGAAGTGGGATTTTGTGATAAATCAAGTGACAGATATGTGTGGTCTCTTATTGGCCAATCTATTTTGTTCCTTAAATCTGTTTTTCTCTTCTTGCAATAATACCACCCTTTAAAAATTTCCATCAACATAAAACAAATTTTGATTACTTCTAATATGTTCTTCTCCAAAGTTTGTAATTTTCTGCATTGAAGTGTTATATAACGTTTGTAAATTTATTTCTTTTTTCTTAGTATTTTTTTTATTATGTTAGTCACCATACGGTACTTCATTAGTTATTGATGCAGTGTTCCATGATTCATTGTCTATAACACCCAGTGCTCCTTGCAATACAAGCCGTCCTTAATACAGGGGTGGAGGGATGGGTTAGACCAGTGATGGGTATTAAGGAGGGCACGTATTGTAAATTTATTTCTAAGTCTTAGGTGTTTTTTTATGTTATTTTAAGCTAAGTAAAAATTTACTATATTTACTGCTGCTGTATATAAGTACAATTAAATTTATTTAATGATATATTTGATCCAACAAATTTAGTGAATTACGTTGTTAATTCTATTTTTAAATTTTAGACCTTTTTTTTACATATACAATCTTGTCATCTGCAAATAATGACAATTTTATTTCTTGCTTTATATTGATTATTTTTTCTGCCTTGTTGTACTGCAGAGGGTCTATAGTAAAATGTTTAAAGTAATTGATGATACTTGAAATACTTTTCTTGTTTTGGGACTCGGGGAATGATTTTTTATTATTTCACAATTAATTGTAATGTTTGTGTATTTTTTTAAGATGTCCTTATCAGAGTAAGAAAGTCTTCATCCTTCTATTCCAAAATTGCTCATAATATTACTTTGTTTCATTTTATCACGTGTTGGTTATATCAGATACTATTTATGCATTAATTGCAATGATTACACATAGTTTTAAAAAGTGTATTCTTTTAAAATACAAAATTAGATTGACACTGTTTTGAATTGGTAAATTTTGCACTATTGGAAAACCTCCCTTGATAATTATGTAGGATGATTTTAATATATTCCTCTATTAATTTTTCTTGTATTTTGTTTGGGATTTCTATTTGTCTCTTATGAGAAAGGTTAGATGAGAATTTTACTTTCCTATAATGTCCTCCTCGGGTTTGTTATCAAGTTTATTCTAGCCATATATGATAAACTTATAAGCATTCCCTCATTTTCTATTCTTTGATAATTTGGGTAAAGTTTGTAATTTATGTTCAGGACAACTAATCAATGAAGATTTCTGGGTCCAGAGTTTACTCTTTGGGTGAGTTTTAAACATAGTTTCTGTGTTTTTAAATAGGTGCAGCATTACTCATTACTAGTACTTTATCTTACAGGATCATACCCAGTTTGTTGTTTTTCCCTTTTCTCTCTCTTCATTTCTTTCTCAGTATTCTCTACCAGTATTTCTTCCAGTTCAGTAAGAGATAACCAACAACTAATTTTATAGTCCTAGGGTTTTTGTTTGATTCTTCTGAAAATACTTTCTAGTTCTCTTGTGAAACATTTCTCCATTTTATGTCTTTTCTTGAATATATGTATCCAGGTTACTTTAGTCTTTGTAAGTCATTTCCAGCAATGAGAGAATTGTTGATTTGTTCTCATTTTCCCTTGTTTTTAGATCATGCATTGTTGTTGATTGGTGGACATTATGAATGAAAATACGGAGTATCTGAACGATGTTAAAATCCTCCTAAAGGATTTATTTTCCTTCTGCCAAGCAGTTGAAGCACAAGGATTGATCCCTTTCTCTATCAGACATTGAGCAGGTTCCAGGGTTTTTCCAGGTCTTGTGAAACCTATTCTATACCTGGTTTGCAATGTTTCTAGACTATTTGGGCTCACCTTAGGAAACAATTGAAACCAGAGTGAAAAGCCACTAAGGAAGTCCAATTGACCTCAGTTTAATTCCCTTCTTTATGTGTTCTTGGAGTCATAAGGTCTGACTATCTTTTTTAACTCCCCGATGGCTTTAAACACCTTTTTTATTTTTTTATTGTTTGTTTTGTGAACCCAGCTTTTAGAGATTTTTCTGGTGAAAATTGACTTTATTAGTGACAGGTGGTACAATTTTAAAAATCATTTCTAAGTATTTAAGACAAGTGTTTATGAAAAGTTCCCATATATCTCTCAAACTAAAAATATGTATTTCACTTGAAAATATGATAAAAGGGGGAAACATATTTAAAAGTTAAAAATGGAAAGCTTGGGACACCTGAGTGGCTCAGCCAGTTAAGCATCAGACTCTTGGTTTTGGCTCAGGTCATGATCTCGGGGTCCTGAGATCAAGTTCTAAATTGGGCTCTGAGCTCAGAGGGGAGTCTGCTTGAGATTCTCTCCCTCTCCTTCTGTCCCTTCACTGATCTCTCTCTCTCTCTTTCTCTTTCACATAAATATATAAAATCTTTAAAAAATGGAAACCTTAACCTTTGACACAACAAGACTTTTTGACTAAAAGCACTGAGTTTAGAGTCAGAGGATGGAGATCACTGGCTCTGTGTAACTTTGGACAAGTACCAAACCTCTCTGATCCTTGATCTTCTCATCTATAAAATAGGAATAAAAATGGTAGCCACTTCAGATAATCAAACATAATGCATTTATAAATCACTTAACATAAATCATTTAGTTTTTGGCAGCTATTATTTATTTGATAAACCTTTATTATGATGATGAATATGTAATGAAAAAAGTTTAAAAGTGAAATCAACTAACAAATGTCTATTTAAAATATATTTATGGTTCAATTTGATTAAACATATAAAAACTGTATAAATGGATCTTTTAGTATAGTAAAATATGAATCACATTTTTAAGAAATTACATCTCTATGTTATGTCCCATCTAAATCAGAACTTCTAGCTTCTCTCTTTTGGGTCTAAAAGATAACAATCACATACATTTTCTACAATATATAGATTAGAGTACTTGCCAAAAAGTTATACATAAATCAAATTTTCTTTTTTTTTACCAGAATGCTTCTCTCAACTTTATTTATG
>NC_138371.1:44266004-44277483 GCF_054177405.1 Leptonychotes weddellii | reverse complement strand
TCCCTTCCTTCTCCTAATGTCCTCCCTGCTATTCCTTATGTTCCACAAATAAGTGAAACCATATGATAACTGACTTTCTCTGCTTGACTTATTTCACTTAGCATAATCACCTCCAGTCCCACCCATGTTGATGTAGAAGTTGGATATTCATCCTTTCTGATGGCTGAGTAATATTCCATTGTATATATGGACCACATCTTCTTTATCTATTCATCTGTTGAAGGGCATCTTGGCTCTTTCCACAGTTTGGCTATTGCAGACATTGCTGCTATGAACATTGGGGTGCATATGGCCCTTCTTTTCATGACAGCTGTGTCTTTGTGGTAAATACCCAGTAGTACAATTGCTGGGTCATAGGGTAGCTCTATTTTTAATTTTTTGAGGAATCTCCACACTGTTTTCCAAAGTGGCTGTACCAACTTGCATTCCCACCAACAGTGTAAGAGAGTTTCTCTTTCTCCACATCCTCTCCAACATATATATCGAATTTTCTTATCAAACCCATTGATCCTATTCATTTTCATGTTATTTGTTTATGTTTTTAAATGTTTTCAGAAACAAGATTGAATTCTTTTTTTAAGTTACTTTATTTTAAATGCTTTATTTACTAATTAAAATTTAAAACATTTATATATAAAGTTTTAGGATATAAGGTTATTTGTCAACATTTCTATAAGAAAGCCTTTAGAAGTCATTTATGTAAAGCAAAGAGTTTAGATATAAAACCATCAACTATTTTATGCCAAATTAATTATATACATGCATTAAGTCTAAAAGTAGAGTGCATAGTGTAAATTAGTTATAATGAGTAATGTATATCATTATTGCTATATACCATTTTTACATTGCTGGAGACCATTACATGGAAATCATTTCACTTTTTTAAAACATATATTATTTTCTTTCTGATTAAAATTGAGAGACAACATAGAGGCATTCAGGGCAACCAAGAAAAAAACTTCTTGATCCTCACAAATAGATAGCATGTTTTGAGCATTTTCTATGTCTGTTCTGGGTATTGTCTTTGTATCTCTATGTGGATTGATTCATTTAATACTTACAACAACACTATGGGTTAAGTGATGCAATTATTACAATCATATGAATTAGATGGTACAATGTAGGCACAAAGAGTTTAAAATTAAGTACCCTGACCAAGGCCCATGGGTAACAAGGTGGAAAGTCAGAATTTAACTCTGGCTTTGTCATGAAATACTCGTATAACTATCCTTTAATATTGCCTTTATCAAGAGATAAAGGAAACACATGAGAGAGAAATAAGGAGCGAGTAGTAAGTATCTTACCTTATCTACAAGTAAGATATCAGTATTGACGAAGTAAGGAGCAGGGAATTACCAATGCTAAAGTCATAAATTAAGTCACAAATTACATTTAACTGAGAACAAGCAGGGAACTCCACATAGAGAATAGTCAATGAATGTGAATGTTGTATCATTTATGAACAAAATTTTTAAAAGATTTATTTATTTATTTATTTATTTGGGGGTGAGGGGCAGAGGTAGAGAGAGAAAATCCCAAGCAGACTCCCTGCTGAGCATGGAGCCTGACACCTGGTTCCATCCCACGACCCATGAGACCATGACCCAAGCCAAAATCACAAGTTGGCCCTTGACCGACTGAGCCACCCAGGCACCCCAAGAAATTTTTTAACTTGTACTTGAATCTCTTAATAAGTTGATTTTGTTATATCATGTTCTAGTTTGTATAATTAAGATAATTATTTTTATGATTATTTCAATATGGAAATAAAACATGCAAAATTCTTGTATGAGTACCCAGCACATAGTAACCATTCAATAAATGTTAGCTAGAATCATTATAATTCCCTAGGTTATCTTAACCATCTGCAACAACATGTGGTAACAACACAAACAAAAATGACATTTATCTGGTACCAGGATTTGGGAAGCCTTGTTTTCCCAAGTATCTTCTGTTACTGGCTGCTCCATCTAAAGCTCAGCCATGGTCAGTGTTGAACTTTTAGTTGCTATAGCGAGATTTTCCATAGACCAAGGTCAGTGACTTGCATTTCTTGCCACCATCGCCATGGTTATTTTCTCTTTATGAAGTTCCATGGTGTTACTCGATCAAAGATGTAGATGTTGCACTGAATCCTTTTGTTCGGGGCTGTGAGTCTAACCATTCCCGTAGGAGTTCTCCCTTCTAAAGGTAGTCATCATTGTCACAATATTTGTCAAGTGAAAGTTAGTTGAGGTATCCATACAAACAACAAAAAAATTAGCTGGATTAGTTATAATAAAATGGGAACAACAAGACCGAATTTAGTGGAAGTATATTAGAAAGATTACAGAATCAAAAGAAGCTTGGAGAAGCAGCCTTTATAAAGCAGGTAACAGAAAATACAACCATTATAAGTCTCAGGAATAATTTGTTAGGATGGCCTGCTGCCACCTCTGCACATTCATTGTGCTATTGCTGGACAATGAACTTCACCCCTACGCTGAGTTATAGTTGGCATTCTTGATTTCTTTGAGTCACTTGCTTTAAATTCAAAGACCAAAGTCCCAACTGGCCAAGACTATTAAAAATGCCCATGCCTTAACTTATAGAAAGAAAGGGGAAGGAATGTTATAGTTCACTTCACTTTCAGCCCCTATCTTTCACAAAAACTTCACATGGAGAAGCCATCAAAACACCTAAGGAAAAAAAAGTGCTTATCTAAAGAGCTGAACATACCATGTTACATTATAGGTGAACAATACATTGATTCAACACTTCCATACATTACTCAGTGCTCATTGTGCTAAGTGTACTCTTAATCCCCTTCACCTATTTAACACATCCTCTCACCCATCTACTCTCTGGCAACCACCAGCTGGTTCTCTATAGTTAAGAATCTGTTTTTGCTTGTCTCTTTTTTTTTCTTTGTTTTTTTTCCTTAAATTACACATATGAATGAAATCATATGGTATTTGTCTTTCTCTGACTGACTTATTTCACCTAATATTATACCATCTAGATCATCTATGTTGTTGCAGATGACAAGACTTCATCTTTATATGATAATATCCCATTGTATATACATAACTTGTCTCCTTTATCCATTCATCTATGGATGGAACTTTAAAAAATAAAATAAATAAAAAATAAAAGGCTGAACATATCTTTAGAGGCATATTAAGTGAGAGCAAACATAATGCAAAAAATCATGGATACTAGCTCATATCTAACTGTATCTACTCCACTGTACTCAAGATACTTATTCTAAAAGCCTTTCGTTTATCTTTTATTTTTAACTACTTTCATTATATTTTTTCCAATAGAATCTTCCATTTAAAATGTTTATGCTAATATTTATTGAATACTCAATTAAAGCTGGACAATATTCTAAGTGATTTAAATGTATTAGTGTCAGAAAATTTTCTATTGCTATTATTATTTTTGCTTAAAGATTGGGAAACTGAGCCATAGAGAACTTACACAGTTTAACCAAGATCACATATTTGGTAAGAAGTAGAGCTGGACTTGATTCCAGAAACCATGAATCATTAATTACACACACAAACACATGTGTGTAGATGTACAGTTAGAGGGACAGAGATAGAGAGAGAGAGATTAAAAGAGAGCCAAACATAACTGTGTTTGTGATATAGTCAGGTTATAAAGTGCTTTTGAACTGAACTGACAGTTCAATATTGTCAAAGTCAAATTTGCTTTACAAAATACCAAAACCAACTCTTTGAAGTGACCACAATGGAAAAGTAGACAGGACAATTCTTCTTGTCCCAGCACTTAGATGTTCAATTGTCTCACCTGAAAAATTTTTAATCAAAAAAAAAAAACTAAAAAAAAAAATGGCAGTTTGACATCTTTTGAGTTTTACAGCACTGAAGTACTACACAAAATGAATTAGATTAGGGGAAACCATTGTTATAGGAAATCATTGATGAATGGATTTTTTTACTAAGGTGATTAGTTTGTCTGGCTTTTCTCTCAAGATGATTCATAGGTTGGTTACTCACATTAGGCATTTTAGAGCAGAGAGAAGTGTCATTGGGGATCATTCTTTTTGTGAAAGCAGAAATGATGGACACTTGGCAAACAGTTTAAATTTGCTTTTGTTCTTGCCACTGAAATTTTCTTTGATAGCAAGTTTTAAAAAAATGGATGCAGTTGTTTCTTTATGGTATTTGTCAATGTGTCCAGAGGTCTCCGAATAGAGTGACTAACCAACATGCAGACTCCATGACAACAACAAACTCATATCTAATTTGGAAAGCCTGTCATTCAAAAAACTAAAAAAACAAGATGGCTTAAATCAGGCTGTCTTACTGTTTCAAAAAACAAGGAATCAACTTGCTAAGTAGTATTTTGAAATATGAAAACCACAGAGAAAAGTGGTTAGATGACAAATCTAAACTATCATGATATATATTTTATAAAATGTTATTTGTTAGAAATACATTAAGATGTTGATTATTTAAAAAAATTTTAATGATACCTGATTTCCACTAGAGATAGTGAGAATTAACATTTTAGAAATCAACATTTTCTTCATAAGGAAAATCTTTGTAAATTACTGTATGCTAAATCAATAAGTCATTAATAGATCTATTTAAAGATTTTATTGTAATCAGCAGATGATATTGTTATTACAGAATTAGGAAGATACTACTATGAGATTTTAACTTTTAATCTAACAAGATGTCCATGCCACTTATATGATTTTGCTGATCTATTAAATCTAAACTCCACCACTTTTAAGAGCTACAAACCAAAAATTTATTTATATAATCCTTAGATAAATAATTGATCTCATGTTAGATATCCAAATGTTTTTTTAAAACATTGGACAGATTCTGAATATATCACTGAGGTATTTGTTGTCACAATAACAGGTTGGGTTATAGCAGTATTAGATATTATTATGTATGTGGGAAGTTGTTGTAGGTACTAATGCAATATTTCACTAAGTACTAACTGAATGGTGTGCCCATTAATGTATTAAAGTCTAATAATCTTGTTTATGCCAAATAAATGTCTATGACCCAGATGTTTATGCTTTATATTTTTTCTAAAGGCTATCATATTTTAAATAGAAAAGGAAATGTTTAAATAAAAGTTTGTCTGCAATTATATAACATTATGATGAAAGGAATCAAATAAATATATAAATAATTATCCTTAGCAGCTGATTTATAGCTTTAAATCAGGCCATATAATTTCTTTATTAATATTTTATAAATTTAATATAAAAAGTACCCATTTCTCTGTCATAATTTTGAATATATATGTAGATATTTTTAAAAAATATTAACATATTGACTCTACTGAAATAAAAATAAGTCATTGTGATTAAGCAAACATATTCTAGTATGAAATGTTCAATGATAGAAAACCTGTTAATGTAATTCATCACAACCATAGTTGAAATAATACAAAAAAATACAATACAACCTGAAAAACTGAGTCCCAAAAGCATTCCACATCAATTCTTCATTAATTTTTTTCAGAAGCTTAAGTGTATTTATTCAGGATATAAAACCCATTTTAACAAATAATCCCCCAATATCAGTTGCTTAAGACAAAAAGGATTATTTCTTCTTCAATGTGTTCAATGGAGTTAAGGTTGAGGGTGCAGTAAGACCAAGTAAGTCCTCTCTCCACAAAGTCATTGGAGGAATCAATCTTTTAATCAGTGGGTTCTCTCCAGGCCTCAACTGGATTTTTGCATTCAGATGACATTCAGGCAAGGGGAGAGAGAATGTTAAAGACACATCTGGTTTTGATCACCTAGGCTCTGGGCCATATATAGAACTGTGGTTATGTGACAGGTAGTTACATACCCCCATCTAATGCAAATAGGAAATGTAGCCCAGCAGTTCATCAAAGCAAAAAGGATGTAGACATTGAAAAACAGATTAGCTACTTTCTGCTGCACCAAAATTACAGGATGATTATTTTGATATAGTTAGAGGAATTATTAACATATATCTCATACTAAAGATATTCCCAATAAAACAAAAAAGAAAAAAAGTTTATTATCACGGTTGCTATTCAACTTTTGAAAAAAAATTAGGAAAGTTTTAAGCTACTGAGAGGAAAAAAGAGCAATAAAATTATCATCATTTATTCATGATTAGGATTATTTGGAAATCTCCAGGAAAACACCAAGAAACTAATAAAAGTAATTTAAAAAATGAAGTAAGTGAATCAATTAAAAATATGTATTTACACAGCAATAGTTCTCCTGTAAGTTTTGTCCTTTAAAGATCCAACTCAGAAGAGATATAAAATAGAAAATCTACTCTTTCAATTTAATAAAAAGAAATTAAATAAGTGGAAAACATATCTTATTTCTGGATTAGAAATCTCATTTGTGTGATAAGATCAACAATCTTTTTGTAAATGTCTTACATATATAAAACAAAATGCAAGAACAACGAAAACATGAAGGTGGGGTGATGGGAATCTAACAATACAAGTGTAAAAATCATCTGGAAACAAATTAAGTAAATGTGAGATAGACCAGTTATAATGAAACATTTACTCTGCACATATAAAACTAGTGGAATCAATAGCTAAACTGTGGAAAGAGCTGAGATGTCCAACGACAGATGAATGGATAAAGATGTGGTATATATACACAATGGAATATTATTCAGCCATCAGAAAGGATGAATACTTACCATTTACATCGACGTGCATGGATATTATGGGTATTATGCTGAGCAAAGTAAGTCAGTCAGAGAAAGACAATTATCATATAGGTTCACTCATATTTGGAATATAAGAAGCAGCACAGAGGATCATAGGGAAAGGGAGGGAAAGCTGAATGGGAAGTCATCAGAGAGGGAGAAGAACCATGAGAGACTCTTAACTATAGGAAACAAACTGAGGGTTGCTGGACGGGAGGTGGGTGGGAAGATGGGGTAATTGGGTGATGAGTATGAAGGAGGGCATGTGATGTGATGAACACTGGGTCTTATATGCAACTGATGAATTGTTGAACACTACATATGAAACTAATGATGTACTATATGTTGACTAATTGAATCTAAATAAAACTAGTGGAAAAAAATTATACCAAATTATGTCACCTTATGGAATAGAATTTCTCAAAATGTTAAAAGAATAAGAAATTACAAACAAAACAAGGAATAGTTGTGACTATTTTTTGTTATTTTGTTGTTATATATAAAATATACCCATACATAATATTGTCATTTAAAAAACCAGAGTAGCAAAACATTTGGAATTTTATTGAAATATATTCATATCTATAAATATATTTATATGTATACGTTTTACAAACCAAAAAGAAAATATGAAGACAGTTAAAATTAGATGACAGATAATTGTGCCTTTTAGCTGTTCATACATTTGTCATGGAAGAAAATAATTTTTATTTTTGAGAGATCTAAATATAATCTATTTCTATTGACCAATAAAGTTCTTGTATTCTCACTATTCTTACATCTGTGATAGTTTACAGTATCTGAGAGTGGTATTTTAATAGAAAGCATCAAATTTTATTGATAGTGTAATATTATAGTTCTAACTTACACAGTTTTAGAGATTTAGAACACAAAAAAATTTGCTGTTCAGTATTTTTGAAAGTATTCAAAAGATACCCTCTATATGTCACGTAATTTTTCAAAACCTTTAATGTTGGCCATGATTGCAACAGGGTTATTTTGAGTTGCTCAAGCTCAGCATTTTCATACCCTCTTTCTCTCTCTTTTAGATAACACACATAATTTGGGTTTTAAATACCACAGGGAAAAAAATTATGAAAACTAGAACGAACTAATATATACAGAAATGCATTGTTAATTTTATCTACAAACAGGCCACTCCATCTGTTCAAACATAATGCTCAAAACCAAAGAATATGTTCCAAACCAAAGAGCATGATATTTGACAGATGGAGAGGTCTGTAAGCCTGTCTGGAGCATGGAATACTATAGAGTTTGTAGCAGGGTCCAATTTTCCACACTAAATGAAATCTAATCGAAATTTCTCCCCAATAAACATCAAAATCAGCACCAATTTTACCAATTGCTATGCACCATAGACCAGCTCATCTTATCTATTTTCTTTCTCATACACAAGAAACCCATATCTACTTTCTGAGTTAATTTTTAATTTTCATGGTTGTTCTCCTACATAAATAAGTACAAATGCCAAACATTTTTCATATAAAGTAAAAGTCACTAATGAGTCAAACACAGGATGACTTACTCTTTAGCATTAAAATATCCCCATGTGAGTGCTGTTTTTAAAATAATTAATCATTTAAGGATCCTATTATACTATATAAGATTTGGAAAAGGCTATGATAAAACTTTGATCAGGTTCTTCAATTTACAGAAGTAAACAACAAAACAAGAAGCACAGGATATTTAATTGTCTTCCCTAAAAGCATGCAGCTGGTGAGAGGCTAAATAAGATTTCTCTGTTTTTATCCAGGGTTTTGTTCTAAAATCTGGCATTCTGATGTGTACTGAAGAACATGGGAGATTGGCTCACAACTATTAAAATTTCAGGGCAATTAAATCAGTAAAAAAAATTTGCAGAAAATGTCTATGTCATAGGTATTGCTAGGAACTGGGAATGCCATTTCTACTTATATAAATCAATCATAGGCTTATCAAATAGAGTGTGAGAACATACAGTGAGAAATGTGTAATAAAATATATTGATACGCAGTTGAACCTTGAACAACATGGCGGTTAAGGGCACCAACCTGTCACACAGTTGAAGATTCATATATAGCTTTTGACTTCCCCAAAACTTAAACACTAGTAGTCCACTGTAGACTGGAAGCCTTACCAATAATATAAAGTGTCAATTGATGCATGTTTTATATGTTAAATGTATTTTATACTGTATTCTTAAAATAAAGTAAGCTAGAGGAAAGGAAATGTTATTAAAAAAATCATAAGGAAAATACATTTACAGTACTCTACTGTAAAAAATTCCAGGTATAAATGGACCTACCGAGTTCAAACCCATGCTGTTTAAGGGTCAACTGTACATTGATTTGTGTCACATAAGATTTTAGCACCTGAAACTGGAACATATTTTAGTATCTAATCTCAACAATTTTAAAATTCAGAGCTATTTACGACTTTGCATCTCAGGAAACTTGGCATCATTTAAACCATACTTCTAGGTGTGCTCAGTTCCAAACTTGGGTAGGTATGACTATACCCTATCACCTGTGGTGGTTCTTGGGGCAGGCAAGAATATTTTATAACAATCTCAGAAGGCATTCAAGCTTAACAGGAATTTCCACTAGGAAACTCTAAAAGGAACTCACTTCTACCTTCTTCAGAGGTACTATAATTACATATGAATTTGAAAGGGAGCAGAATTTGCCACCCCAAAATATGCCTCTTTGTCATTAGGATAATCTTTAGCTGGTTATTTTTTTTTAACTGCAGGCACAGGAAAAATTCTGAAGACTAGTAGAAGTTACCCTTCTGTTAGAGAAAACTACATTTATAACAGAACTCTCCGTTCGTCAGGGTCTCTCTCTTTGTACCAGGAAGATGAAGATGTCTAAATCTCTAGAAATTTATTAATAGGGAAGACATGGACTTCAATCTGCACAACCATACCCATGTTTACTCTTTTTTGCCTGATAACCTCCCATAACTGGCTCTCCCATACCCAACATCTTCTTTCATCTTTAATCTAGAGATGGTATTTAAGGTGTTGGCTTAGGCCAATTTGGGGAGTTATTTAGTTTTCCTGGATATCTTCCAAGAAGATACCTAGGAAAGGTATATACGGAGGTACACATGTTATTAAACTTCTGTTTGTTTTTCTCCTATTAATCTGTCTTTATTACAAGGGGGTTTCAGCCAAGAACATAGAAAGGTAGAACGAAAATTATTTTTGCTCTCCCACAAAATTGCTTCCTCTGAAAATATTTCCTTTCCTTCCATCTGAAAGAAATTGAATATTCAAACAACTTGACCATAAATTTAAAGACTGAAGTACTTATTCTTCATTTGTTGGGTATGAAAATCTTTATAATATTATGCAAAATTCAGGTAAAATCAGTATTTCATAGCCATTCTTGAACTGTCCTATCTACTTCTTCTCCAGTGATGAAATAAATTATTCTAGATTTTCACATCAGATATTCCATCACTGAGTGGCTGCATTATTATTTTGATAGGCATTTATTTGGCCATGTCATTCCCACATAAAATATTTTATCTCTCAAATTTACATGGTTCTATTAAGTGCTATTTTGTGTTACCAGGAACTGCCTAATGACATACTCTCAATTTTTTATTCTGAGGTTAATTCCCAATTATCTGAAATTTTACTGGAGCTGTATCTGTCTAGACCAATAAAAATTAATTGAGAGGGTGTTTTCAAGGCCCAAGTAGCTCTTCAGATACTCCTTTAAATATTAGTATAAATTCTTCTTCTCTTTTAAGCTCTTGAATGTTAATATGTCTTCACATCCTTTATTCCCACATACTTCTTTTTTCCTTATAATTTTAAACCTACCATATATCTGGCAAAAGCTATGTATATGTGTATGTTGAACTTCAATTTCACCCTTCAGTTTGAAAAAATAAAGCAGACTCAGGAAGAAAGGTAAACTTTTCTGTCCAGGAAAAAAATCTTTTTTTCATCCACACCACCAGATTGTCCCTATGCTGATCTCTCCCCAGAATTTCAGACTCATATACAGGTTCCTACTTAATCATCTGCTTGCAAATCTACCATTCACCCCAATCTTAAGGTTAGGTTTAGGTGGTGCAATATGGTAGGTATTTGAGAAATATGAGAAAATAGTAACTTCAAGAACAATGAAATTGAGTGGGTATTGGTAAGATCAACAGATGCTCAAATAAAAGAAAAGGAGAGTCTCCTCAATTTCTTTCATGAGTATTTTATAGTTTTCTGAGTACAAATTCTTTGCCTCTTTGGTTAGATTTATTCCTAGGTATCTTATGGTTTTGGGTGCAATTATAAATGGGATCGACTCCTTAATTTTTCTTTCTTCTGTCTTGTTGTTGGTGTATAGGAATGCCACTGATTTCTGTGCATTGATTTCATATCCTGCCACTTTACTGAATTCCTGTATGAGTTCTAGGAGTTTTGGGGCGGAGTCTTTTGGGTTTTTCACATAAAGTATCATATCATCTGCAAAGAGTGAGAGTTTGACTTCTTCTTTGCCAATTCGGATGCTTTTTATTTCTTTTTGTTGTCTGATTGTTGTGGCTAGGACTTCTAGTACTATGTTGAATAGCAGTGGTGATAGTGGACATTCCTGCCGTGTTCCTGACCTTAGGGGGAAAGCTCTCAGTTTTTCCCCATTGAGAATGATATTCGCTGTGGGTTTTCATAGATGGGTTTTATGATATTGAGGTATGTACCGTCTATCCCTATACTCTGAAGAGTTTTGGTCAAGAAAGGATGCTGTACTTTGTCAAATGATTTTCTGCATCTATTGAGAGGATCATAT
>NC_138371.1:44240183-44265504 GCF_054177405.1 Leptonychotes weddellii | reverse complement strand
GACAGAATGGGAAAAGATATTAGTAATATGTTCTATTTTTGTTGGACATTGTGGCCTTTGGGGAACTTTTTACAATAGTAGGCCTCTATAGTTTATTTAAATCATTGTCTCTAAATTCATAAATGTAATTAAAGACTAGTTATCAGTGCAATAAATTACTATTGCATTTCAAAATAGGCCACTCTTTCAACCCCTAGGACCCATCTAGAATTATATGGAACATTCAAATTAGAAACTGAGAAGAGGGTTTCTTTACAAAGGATCTTTCGGAGCTGTGGACAGTAACCAGATGGTTTAATAGAGCAACCCCAGGGCTAAGAGAAGCAGAGCTTTTTTCATCCAAGGCCTGAAGGTGGAGGTGGAGGAGAGTGATTATTAGAATCAGAGTGACCTGTATAAAATGGACTCCCTTGAGAGAATCAGTGAGCTTGTGTCAAAGGGAATGATGAGTCCCTGCTAAACTCATAGGAAAAGAACCAGGGGAATAGATTCCTGATATTACTCTCCTCCCTTTTATTTCTTATCCACATTTCCCATTGGTCCAAGTTAACTGGAAGCCAGAAGATACAGGAGATATTTTTGTAAGCCATACAAGCCAGCCTCTTAAACTAGAGAGCAGGGGTAAGAAGAAGAAATAAAAGGTAACTGTCACAGTTCATTGATATTGCCTTCACACAGAGGTGCTCAGTGGTTAAGCGTCTCACTTTAGCTCAGGTCATGATCTCCAGGTCCTGGGATAGAGCCCCCATGGGGCTCCTTGCTCAGGAGGGAGTCTGCTTCTCCCTTTCCTTCTGCCCCTACCCCACTCCCTCCCCCTGCCCGTGCTCTCTCTCTCTCTCAAATAAATGAATAAAACCTTAAAAAAAAAAACTATAGCCTTCACCCACTTGTACCAACACACACACATTCCATCATCCATCATATACATGGACATATAAGGCATATAAGGACATAAAGACAGTCACTTATATACCTACCTAAACCTAAAATACTTGCCATCACTGGTGTTCTTCATAGAATTTGAAAGGGGAAAGAAGAGGGAAAAACTGACTTGAAAGCCAAAGTTAAAGTACTGGTCTTGAGGTTAAGAGGCTTACCCTGACTGTCTTCTTTCACTGCCCATTCTCTGTTTCCTTTGCCTTCCGCCAACCTCTCAGCTGCACAGGGTTTTGTTTTTTTTGTTTTTTTTTTTTTAAATACTGAAAAAAGTTAACAGTTTATTATAATTTATTTTATTTAACAATCTAGGAAGTTCGCAGCCATCAGCAGTTCCAGTGCAATTTCAGGTGCAATTGGGAATTCAGGAATCTCTGTGGAGCTGTTAGTGTAGCGAACCTTGTAGGTAAAATACATGCATACTTTTGATAGCACATGTGAAGGAATCTCTCTAAAATTGACTTCATTAGTTTCGTTCTCTGCAAACTGACCTGGGCCACTCAACATGGCTTTTATTGTTCCAGATGTTTGTGCATGTTCTCTTTTTACAATAAATTCATGACCATCCGAAGATATCAATTTGACATACATGGCATCAGGGCCTTCACAGCCACCATGGGTTTTCTCTTCTCCATCCATTATGTTCTTATGAAATTCTACTTTACTTCCGCAGGAACTTTAGTAGTTTCTCGTCAGCCCTGCAGCCACAGCAGCCTCCGCACCGGGTCCCCCCGCACCGCCACAGCCCCGACTCCAGGGCTTTTTGTCTAAGTCTTAACTACTTCAGATTGAGTCCTTCAACCCAGTCTGGCTGTTACAGTTTGCTATTCCCCAGTACATTTGAGGAAGATATTAAAAGTAAAAGCACACCAATTAATCCTCTTAGTTCCGAATATAGTACTCTTTATTATTATTGTAAGGCAGCAACCCAATTTACCACTTGTAATTAGGATTTATCTTTCAAAACAATTTAGCGACCACCTTCCCCTCAACCCTATTGGTTCAATGACATGAAGGACACAAAATAGCCCAGTGACAGATTGTGTTGCCTAGTAGAATCAACTTTGTTCCTTGGACAGAGGTAAAGTATGCACAATGCCACAGTGTTGAATGAGGCATTCTATAAATTTATTAATAATGGAGCTGGCAGAATATTCTGGTCAGGGAATGCAAATCCATATCTGAAATATATGGCCAACTCTATGAGGACAGAAGTTTGCCCACTTCATTATAAGAGCATTAGAATAAAATTTATCTCCCACCAGGCAGTTATCTAGGAAATAGAGAAGAATAATATCTAGGAATAGATAGGGAAATAGTACAGTATTAGTATTTATTGGCAAGAATAGCCAGATTAGCCATGATCTCGGGAAAAACAGAGGGTTGAAATCATGCTATCACTTTCACATGGCTGCTTCATACATGTTCTCTGAGTAAACCCTAGGATAACTGAGAAAAAGACTGATCAGTATTTCTGTCTAAATATTAAGAATATTTTTCTTTATGGATGCTGTTTGGTGGACATTTAAGGAGGACACAAAAATCTTCATACTCTATACATTTTGGAAGGCCCAGCCACATAATCTTGTCACCATTTATTCCGATTTTGTTCTTCTCAAGCCCTGAGTAGCAAGCTAATCCCTTAGATACTACCCATAAGTCATTTTAGAACCATACCTCAGGCCATATGAAGTAGACAATGAGATGCATTGCCTAAAGACCACCCACAGAAAGGATTTCATTTTATCAGTGTCTTGAAGGTCACTCTTGGGTGAGATTATAGGATAAACGCCATTCATCTTGACTGACTGTGGCCTATCCTACAGATGCAAACATGACTCAACCTGCACTTTTTCCTTTATTAAATAATGACAGCAATTTCACCAAAAAGCATTAGTTAGGGATTGAGGGAGAAGGAATAAAAGTATAAGACTACATTTTATAAAGATTTTTAGCAACCTGACCTAGTCTGGAATATACTACTTCCTTTTTATAATGGAATGATTCTGTGCAAGTCCAGTATTATATTTCAGTGGTCACTGCTCAAGGTTTCAGTCTCTACCAGGGTCTAGCAGCAATCCCAGAACTACTTTTCAAAGATTTTCAGTAGATAGTGGCATAGATTTCTCCAAAATCTTAATAGTCTTAGTTGAGATTTCCCAGCTTTGTGGACCTTCCTTAAGATTCTGTGCATCATCTCTGTTTGCAAGAACCACTTCTGATTCCATTGGTCTGCTAGGTAGTAAAGTCAAAGTTATAGGAAGGATAGCACCAGAGCCAGTGATGTAAAGCCATCTTTTGTTCTAGATACTCCTTGAAACTGGCAGCCCTAAAAGTTACCAAAAAAAAGGTTAAAGCACATATGATACATGTTACCTCTGAAACCCAAAGAGGCCACAATGTATTTTTTATTCTATTTTCAAGGCACGGAGTATAACGTGCAGTATTTCATCTCTCCCTTCAAAGGCGATATCTCTGCATGCCCCAAACCAGGCCCTCCAACATCCACAAGATTTATCTTGCATTCTCTGGCATATATGTGTCTTATCAAGGAATATAGGGTGCTTCTACTTTCTGCTCAATAACATGAATATAATAATGTCAATAGTACAATAGATCAACATTATAGATCTGTAGAATTTCAAGATGACAACCATCTCTGGAAACTATATTAAGACAAAGTACAGAAGAGTTCACATAGCTCTGAGCAAGAAAGTAAAATTATCCTCTTCTTTTTGCCAAATTAAAATGAATTGCTTCTGAATTTCCATACTGATTCTTGGTCTCTTGAGGTAGAAAGCTTCTCTCTGTTGAATTGAATCATTCTTGCAAACACACGGAAGGAAACAGACTGGCAACTGCTGCAGGATTGCAACAGTATCTGCTTTAATTCCTGATGAGCTTGGTTCCAATGACAACAATGTAATGATTCCAGTGGAAGTACTTTGTTGCTCAGGGTCATGGTTCTTTTTTTTTCCTAAAGGTTCTATTTTTTTTTTTTTTAATTCGAGTGAATGCATTTCAAATACACAATTTTGGTTATATCTAAAGTTCTCCAAAGTGATTACAACCATTTTAAATTGTCCTTGGCGTAGTCCTGCCCTTTGGAAAAATAAATAGAAGGATGATACAGAAACAAGTGCCAGGAGGTAACAAATTTACCAGCAGACCATCCATTGCAGGATGGCTGACAATCAGTCAAAAGTAAAAGTATCTCTTGTGCATAATTTTGATCCTCAAATTTAAGGTCAGGCTACTTCTGCCTGCTGAACTGAGAAATCGAGAGTCTCTTGGAAGGTGGAATTTGTGGAGAGAAAATATCTTTATTTATTTTTTAAAAGATTTTTATTTATTTATTTATTTGAGAAAGAGAGAGAGAGTGTGTGTGTGTGTGTGCAATGGGGGAGGAGCAAAAGACAAGCCGAGGGACAAGCAGAATCTGAGCTGAGTACAGAGCCCGGTGCGGGACTCGATTCCATGACCCCGGGATCATGACCTGAACCGAAATCCACAGTTGGCCACTTAACCAACTGGGCCACCTAGGTGCGCCAAGAGATAAAACATCTCTAAAAGCCAACTTTATATGCATAAACAAGACCCGGGAAAATGTTGATATTGTGTTAATGACATATGGAAAATTTGTCCTAAAAAGGATAATGTCTAAGGAGCGCTTTTACTCTTCAAATTCAGTTGGAAAGACATTTTTCAGACCTACAGTTGCCTTGAACTTCCTTTAATAGATAAAGCAGTACCAAAAACAAACAAACAAAAAAGAATGGCTAATGGCCAATCAATGATTTGTCAGTCTTTCATCAAGGAAAATGGGTAGAAACAGATAAGATAAGCAAAGATTTCTGGGTGCTTGAATCTTGAGGAGGAAACAAAAAGAAACTTGAATGGGTCAATGAAATATTTGGAGCAGAGATTCAGCATTAACATTATGGGCAAGTTTTCCTCTAGTAGTTTTAGACACAAGGTGAGCATACTACTTTTAAATTATAAGTATTAATCTGTGGCAAGAAAGGGTTTTAACAAAATCTCAGTGGAAGCTCCAGGATTATCAAAGCTCACCAACAAGTACCATCAAGAACACCCTTTACCTAGACGAAGTAAAAAATTAGATTTATTTAGCTTACTGACATAAAGGAGAAAGAACTTAGAACTTTAGGAGTAATGCACTTAGAAGAACAAGATGGATCTTCTTAATTTGCAAATGGCATATATGATAAAGGGTTAGTATCCAAAATCTATAAAGAACTTAAAAAACTCAACACCCCCAAAAAATAATTCAATTAAAAAAATGCACAGAAGACATGAACAGACATTTCCCCAAAGAAGACATCCAGATGGTCAACAGACACCTGAAAAGATGCTCAACATCACTCATCATCAGGGAAATTCAAATCAACTCTACAATGTGATATCACCTCACATCTGTCAGAACGGCTAAAATCAGCAACACAAGAAACAACAGGTGTTGGGGAGAATGTGGAGAAAAAGTAACCCCCATGCATGGTTGGTAGGAATGCAAACCAGTGCAGTATGGAGTTTCCTCAAAAAGTTTAAAATAGAACTACCCTATGATCCAGTAATCGCCCTATTGGGTATTTATCCAAAGAATACAAAAAATACTAATTCAGAGGGATATATGCACTCCTATGTGTATCCCATGTTATTTACAATAGCCAAGATATGGAAACAGCTCAAGTGTTGACAGATGGATGAATGGATAAAGAAGTGGTATATATAGACAATGGATATTATTCAGCCATAAAAAAGAATGAAATCCTGTCATTTGCAAGGACATGGGTGGAGCTAGAGAGTATTCCGCTAAGCAAAGTCAATCAGAGAAAGACAAATACCATAATTTCACTCATCTGTGGAATTTAAGAAAGAAAAAAAAAGAGCAAAAGAAAAAAGGGAGAGAGAATGAAAGATAAACCAAGTAACAGGCTCTTAATTATAGAAAACAAACTTATGGTCACCAGAGGGCAAAGGGGTGGAGGGATGGGTGAAATAGGTGATGGGGATTAAGGAGTGCACCTGTCATGATGAGCACTGGGTGATGGAAGTGTTGAATCGCTATATTATACACCTGAAATTAATATAACACTCTATGTTAACTAACTGGAATTAAAATAAAAACTTTTTAAAAAGAGGAATCTTCTTAAAAGATTAGGTTTCTACAGATAGTTTTTAGGGGAATTTAAAAAATGGGAGCTGGTTATAGATTGATTGTTATCAAGAACCAGGGACAATTTGACGATTGGCTATCAGTAATATAATACGATTCCCTATGCCTCAGGTATATCCCCATGATCATCCCATGTTTCGTTACATCAGTATATCTCCATGTTTTATTACAGCAAACTCCCTTAATATAAGGAAACATCATTTTATTTTTCTATGCACAAAGTAAATGAGCCTAACACTTAAATGAAATCAACATAATTTTCTATTAGATCTGAAAATAAATGGTTTAAAATAGAAATAAAAGGTCGGGGCACCTGGGTGGCTCAGATGGTTAAGCGTCTGCCTTCGGCTCAGGTCATGATCCCAGGGTCCTGGGATCGAGTCCCGCATCGGGCTCTCTGCTCCTTGGGAGCCTGCTTCTCCCTCTGCCTCTCTCTCTCTCTGTCTCTCATGAATAAATAAATAAAAATCTTTAAAAAAATAAAAAATAAAAAATAAAAAAAAAAGGTCATATTATTGTTACTCTCTTGACAAGTGATACATATGCTACCTCATCCTTGAGACAAACCTTGATGTAGCAAACCAGTGACAGCAAACAGCTTGTGAAGTTTTCTCCCTCCCACGACTGGGTTGGTGGCTGGAGATTGCTCCACTGTCTTTTCCTCCTGAAGCCAAAGACCCACCTGAAGCAGGCATAGGAGCGTAAAAAATGGCCAAGAATATGATATAGTGGAGAAAATATTTATAGGAGAGTCATTCCAAATTATAAGGAAAGGCAAGAAGTGTGGGTTTTTTCTGCCAATACAAATGTGAGTTTCTGAGAAAATATGGATATAAATAATCACATATATATGGCTTTTATAACACTGTAGAAGAAAGTGCATCTACATATTAACATAATATATTCCACTTAAAAAATTAGATTATATATGATATAGCAATGTGTTTTATTTTTAACACATGAGATTTATGCTGTTAGGCTGTTAAGACTTTTTTAAAAACTCACTTAATATATCCCTGTGTCCATATATTTAAATATTTTATTTGAAGTTAGTGTATTTAGGAATAGTCAAAATGTGAAACTGAGAAAATAATCTGGTTAATTATGCCATTACAAGATTCTAATATGCTGCCAATGCTGACTTGAGAGAAAAAAATAGAATTATCCACTGCATATGCTCTGCAATAAATTTTGATATTTAAAAGTATGAACAGATTTTAGAGGCACTTTTACTTCAATATACCAACATTAAAACCTAAATACTCAAAAAATTGTGTTTTTCCCAAACTAGGACCTATCTAGAGAATACTAAAAATCAACCAAAGCCGTAAGGTTTCATTTTACTGATCTCTAAATCAAAGTCAGACATCTGAATTTAAATAATTTGTAAATAAAATATGCATAAAAACTTAGAGCCATGAGTCAAGTTTTAATCTGAAGCAACCTGAAATAGGCAAGATTACATCTTGAAAATTTCCTGTAAATAAAATGTGGATGAATATATTACAACCCAAGATAACCATATTTCACTACAGGTTCTCAATAAGGATTTTCAAGTTGTTGAGCATTAGTAATTGATGGAATACATGCACATTAAGAAATATTTACTAACAGAAATAGGATAACATTGAAATGATTATTTTCCATTTACTACCTAGTTCCAAGCATTTTATTTTTTATTTTTTTAAAGATTTTTTATTTATTTATTTGACAGAGAGAGAGAGCACAAACAGGCAGAGTAGCAGGGAGAGGGAGAAGCAGGCTCTCCGCTGAGCAAGGAGCCCGATTTGGGGCTCTATCCCAAGACCCTGGGATCATGCCCTGAGCCAAAGGCAGTTGCTTAACCAACTGAGCCACCCTGGCGCCGGGGTCCAAGCATTTTAAATGAATCTTATCTAGATGAAATTGTTACTTTTCATCACTTTGCTGTGTGATATTAAATATAAAATATTAGACACAGGCATATATAATGATATATATAATTTTTTTGTATTCAGAAAGGGGCTTACAGTTTTAGATTGGAGCCTTAGAAAGCTGGAAAGAATGTTGGTACAATTAAAACAAGAAAAATCTGAGCAAACTGTAAATTAATGATTGTCTTGAATCTGTTAGAGAAGTAAGGTGTCAGGTCAAGCAACTAACCTGAAAATATGGAAAGAGAGGTGCTTAAAGGGAAAAACGTATGACCCAACATTTGGTTCACATGGTGGGAGGTGGATGGGAAGATGGAAAGAGACAGAGGAGGCTAACTCATCCATATAACCCAATAAGATTATTCACCAGCCATTTTCAATAAAGTGCTAGTCAAGCATGAGAATGTCAAGCCCCTAGACTGCAGACATAAAGGGATTCACAACCTGATGCAGGTTTTTTTCTCCAGCAACCTCACTGGACCTCTACAGAGAGGAAAGTTACCTTCCTGGGGGTTGGCGGGGAAGAATGGCAGCCACTTCTGAACTCCATCAAGACCATTTCTCTCATCTCTTCTACTGAACAAAACTTTTGGTTTCTGAGAAAATAATGAACTGGTGGAAAACTATTGCGGCTGAGAGAAGGGAATGGCAGTCACTGTAGAAAATCTACTCAAGCCCATCTCCCTTATCTTTCCCACGAAACAGCCTTCTCAATCTGTAGGTGGAGGAGTAATAAAAGCTATATCCTAAAAGAATTAGTGGAGAGCCACATTTAGAGACAAGAAACAGAAACAGAAAAAGCAAAGCAAGGAAAAGCAAAGCAAAGAAAGAAGGAAGAAAACAAAGAAAGAAAGAAGTTTATTAGTAGAAGAGATGCCAAGAGTACTGTTGGGCCCAGAGCTACATCTGCAAGAGAGCAGAAAAATGTGTGGATTCCAGACCCCAGAGACCCAGTCCTGGCCTGACACTGAGCCTTAATCAGAGTATCAGTTAAAGCTGCTTTCCACTCCCCCCACACACACCATGATGCTGACAAGCTTCGGGGAAAACTAAGTGGGAAAGATGTGTCAGAGAATGCTGGAAGACAGATTCTTTCTGGGAAACAGTGCAAGGAAAAGATGCAAAGGCAAGTGGGAAGACCTGAAGGCGAGTGGGGAGGAGACACTGAGAAAAGTTCTCTGGTTAATTAGCCCACACCATAAACACAAGCTGTCACTAGGGGAATTCGAAGCCTTGGGTGTGAAGGGAATCATAACAACAACAAGCTTCAAACTCAGCCCAAACCTAACAAGATTCACAGAAAAGTCCCCACTGAAGACCTAGGAAAAGGGAAAGTGTGCTTGTCCCTAAACATAAAAGGACTTAAATTAATAGTCACTGCACCAATCAACATGTTTGGCTTTCAGACAATAACAAAAAATAACATATACAAAAAGGTAAGGGAAAACACACTTCGAACAGATGAAGCACCTATCAGAACAAGACCTCCCTGCTCCCATATATGAAAAAGATGATGTAACCATCAGACTTGGAATTTAAAATAACTCTAATTAATATGCTAAAGCCTCTAGTAGTAAAGGTAAGCAATATAAATGATCACAAAGGTAATTCTAGCTGAGAGATGAAAATCGTAAGAATGAGTGAAATAAAAAATTGTATAAATAAAAAATATAGTAACAGGGATCAACAATGTCTCTGAAGGGCTCATTTGTAGAATCTAAGGAAAGAATCAGTGAATTTGAATATGTCAAAAGAAATTATCCAAACAGAACCCAGAAAGAAAAATAATGAAGAAAACAGAACAGAGCATACAAGAGTTGAGGTACTGTATCAATGGGCTTAACATATACAGAGATGTAACTAGAATCTCAGAAGAAGAAGAAAGATAGAACAAAAGAAATAATTTAAGAAATACTTGTTGGAAATTTTCAAACATTAGTGATAGATACCAAATCTCAGACACATGCCAAGCAGGATAAATGCTTCCACTACTTCCTCTCCTTTCCACAAAAACATCTAGGCATAAAACACTCAAATTTCTGAAAACAAAGAAAAAGGAATATCTTGAAGGCAACTCGAGAACAAAGTTCACTTACAGAGGAACAGAGATAATAATTATAGTTTTCATCAGAAAACTTGCAGGCAAAAAGAATCTTTAAAGTGCTGAAAGGAGGAAAAAAAAAAAAAACTTTTCCAACCAGAATTCTATACCAACTAAAAGTGTTTTCAAGAGAAAAAGAAATTAAGAGTTTCCCAGAAAAACAAAGAATGAGGAGATACAATTCCAGCAAATCTAGGCTATAAGAAAACAAAGAATGTTCTGCAAGCGAGGAATATGATATTGGTCAGAAATCAGAATCTACACAAAAGAATAAAAGTGTTAAGATGAAGTAAATATGACAAAGTGAGCTATTCTTCTTGTTTTAATTGCTCTAAAGAGAACTGAGTGTTTAAAGCAAATTTATAATGTGTTTATAGCATATGTAAAAAGGAAATGCATGGCTCAAGGACTGGGAGTGAGGAATTGGTAATTGGCTGTTTTATAGTCTTTATGCTATATTTGAAACTTTATAATATGATATGAATGTGCACTCAAATATTTAAAAATGTATATACTGTAATCACTAGGGCAACCACTATTTTTTTCAATTTTAAGTTGATAGAGAAGATAAAATAGAATTTTTTTAATGTCCAATTAAAGCCAAAGAAGGCAAAGAAAATAAAAAGAATAAAAAAGAAATCAATCCATGGAAAAATTTTAAAACAGCCAGCAAGATATTAATAATAATAAATAATAAATAAAACAGCCAGAAAGGTGATAGATTTCAATTCAAATATATTAATAATCACCTTAAATATGAATGGTCTAAAAGTGCAAGTTAAGAGAAAGAGTTTGTCAGATTCAATAAGAAAGCAAAACCCCGAAGTTGCCATCTACAAGAACCTATTCTAAACATAGTGACATAGACAAGTTAAAAGTAAAAGGAGAGGCAAAGCTGTAGTGTGCAAACTCTAACCAAAAGAAAGCTGGAGAAGCTATAATAATTTCTGACAAGATAGGTCTCAAAAAAAAAATACTAATATAGATAAAGAGAGGCATCGCATAGTGATTAAAGGGTCAATTCTCCAAGGAAAATAAGCGTAACAACCATAAATATTTATGTGCCTAAAAACAGAGCTACAAGAGACAAAACTGAGACATGAGAGAAAAACTGACAACTCTAAAAGTAGAAATAGACAAATCCACAATTACACTTGGAAATGTAACACTCTTTTCTGAGTAACTGATAGAATAAAAAAGCAGAAAATATGTAAAGATATAAATAACATGAACTGCACTGTCAACCAGGTTGACCTAATTGACATTAGAAAACATTCCACTCAACACCAAAATACAGATTATTCTTTTTTTTTTTTTTTTAAGATTTTATTTATTTATTCATGAGAGACAGAGAGAGAGGCAGAGGGAGAAGCAGGCTCCCAAGGAGCAGGGAGGTTGGGAGCTCCCAGGATGCTGGGATCATGACCTGAGCCGAAGGCAGACGCCTAACCATCTGAGCCACCCAGGCGCCCAAAATACAGATTATTCTTGTGTGCACATGGAACAGTCACTTAATGCACCAGATGGAGCATGTACTGAGCTATGAAACAGATATTAACACATTTAAAATAACTGAAAATAAAACCATATAAAATAAAGCAAACTAGAAATCAATAACAGGAAGATATATTGAAACAAACCCCTAATAATTGGAAAATTCAAGAGCGTATTTCTAAGTAAAACATGAGTCATAGAGGAAGTTTCAAAAGAAATAACATATTTTGAACTAACTGAAATAATATATATGCTATATAGTGAAGTACAGCTAAAGCAATGCTTAGAGGGAAATTTATAGCAAGAAAGGCTTATACTAGAAAAAGAAAAAACTGACAGTAAGTAACCTGGGCTTTCCCTTAAGAAACCAGAGAAGGAAGGGCAAATTAAACCCAAAGTGAGCAGAAGCAAGAAACTAATAAAGATTAGAGCAAAAAATCTATAATATTGAGAGCATAAAAAACAATTCAGAAAATCAAAAGCAGGATTCAGAGCAAAGGTATTACCAGTGATAAAGAATGACATTTTGTAATAGCAAAGAAATCAATTCCTCAAGAGAATATAATAATCCTAAATGTGTTTCCATCTATTAACAGAACTTCAAAATAAACGGAGCAAAAATTGATCAAAACCAAACATGAAAATAAACAAATCCACAATTGTATTCAGAGATGTCAAGGTGCCTCTCTCAATAATTGATAAGTAGGAAAAGTCAGTAATGGCATAGAATATCTGAAAGACACATACAACTAACTTGACTTAAATGAGATGTTAGGATAAGGCAACAAATAGTAGCAGAATACACACTCATTTCAAATGCACACAAAATATTTCCTAAGATAGACCATATTCTTGTCCATAAAAATCGTTTCCAATTTTTTTTAGGAATCAAGTCATACAAATTAATTTCTATTTCTTTAACGACATTTTCATGTGTTTGTCATTTTTGTATCTTCTTTGATAAAGTGTGTGTCTAAAACCTTTACTAGTTTAAACAATTACTATTGAGTTTGATAATCTTTTATATATTCTAGATAAAAGACCTTAATCGGACATACAAATTTCAAATGTTTTCTCTTTTTTTTTTTTAAAGATTTTATTTATTTATTTGAGACAGAGAGAATGAGAGAGACAGAGAGCACATGAGAGGGGGGAGGGTCAGTGGGAGAAGCAGGCTCCCTGCCGAGCAGGGAGCCCCATGCGGGACTCGATCCAGGGACTCCAGGATCATGACCTGAGCCGAAGGCAGTCGCTTAACCAACTGAGCCACCCAGGTGCCCTCAAATGTTTTCTCTTATCTGTGGCTTATCTTCTACTCTATTCTAGATTTTCCTTATTCTGCAACAGAACTAACCACAATGAGCATAATTAAAGGATTGTAGCTGCAAATAGTCTATCAATTTGCTCAAATGCATGCATTTCCCGAGATCAAGGTATGCACTTTATTATTACTATTGTACAAAGGCAAGAAGTGTGTATAGTCAAGAAACATAATATTATGTAAAAACATCACAGTCCTTATCTCCATCACAACATTGGTCCCATTGGCCTCACTGAAAATGAAATAGGTAACTAAATATTTGCTACTTAAAATAAGTGGTATAAAAGGCTTGAATGGCTACCTAAACTGACTAATTGAATGTTGTCACAAATGAGAGGCAGTATAGGAAAGATTCCACTGGAAATGTTTTTAGCATTTAGGAATGAGAAGGTGAAGAATTCTACAACCACACAACTTTATAACATTTCCATCTTCCAAATATTTTTTCATCTCACTTGATCCATTACCATTAGAGAAAGAGAGGTATCAATACACAGGATATGGTGTTCATACTACTGAATTGGATTGTATACATGCATTTCTAGGGGATTATCAGAGTACATTATAACTTCTCCAAGTAGTTAAATTTGAATATGACCAGGTTACCAAGTGGCAGGATCAGATCTCTAATTCTATTCCTGTCACATCCTGCAGCATCTTTCTAAACCCAGACGAAATAGTACCTATTTTTAAGCCAGCAAATGCTACCAGGGGACAAAGGGTATGAGTTAAAACAGGTAATAAATGAACAAGGAAAGAGATTGTAGTGAGCAGAAAGAGGGTGTGAAAAGTAGGTTATAACCAGCTGGGTAATGAAAGGAATTTGGTACCTTTTTTCCAATGAGAGTGTCCCAGAGCAAGAAAATAATACTCTAAGCTATTTCTTTCAATCTGTAGCTGATAGACAGCTGGTGCTGATAGAAGGGAAAAAGGACTCCTGAAGATTTATGGGCTCTGTCTAAAGACTGAATCTGGATAATTTGGAGAAAAGATTTGACACAGAATCCCCTGATCACTCAACTGATAGGTAGCAAGTTAGACCTATTATTTGGTTCACAATTTCTGGGCTATATTTACTAATTTACTTCTTTTTCCGATAACCTGAGAGAGAGATTACTTTGATTGGCACCGGGTGGAAATTGCTGAACATCCAGTCACCTATAGCTTGTGTGGCTATGAATCAAGATGACACTCTGCTAAGACGGCTGTCTGCGTGGGATGGGTAGAAGATTGCTATCACATACTTGAAATATCATTCAATTTGCTCTTTCATCTACATTGAATATAAATTGGATGGAATGCCTTTATGGAAAGTGGCAAGAGAACCTGGTTAGCTTGAGGGCAGTGGACACAGCGATGATATGGTTACCTCATTCCACTAACAACTGTCCTTTGACACTTCAGAGAGAACACTTGTCAGAAGTTTTATGGCACACCCAGACTGAGCTTTGTTGTGGAATATGACCCACTGATGGTTTCACGGAGTACACAATACTTTGGCTTCTATTGCACACCTAACCTGTCCCTGCGCCACGAATGCCAAATGGCATCAAAATATGAGGTAGCTTGAATAGCAGTAGTGCTACTAGGCTAAGTGTAACTTGGGGATTTTCTGAACCAGTCTAGAATTACTCAGTCAAATGTTATCATTTTGAAAAATACTTGCTAACACTTATTTGTGTTACGATCTGGGAGACAATACCCTGAAAACCTGGAGTGCTGTTTTACAAAATATGCCCTAAGCTTTGAAGTGGTGACTACTATATATGAGTCTCATTTTCCTGTAGTCATAATACCTAGGTCTGGGAATCAAGGTGTGGGAGTGGCCCTTATCACAAATAAACTTAAAGTCCCATAGAAATAATTTTCGATTCCTCTGTCTGACACTTTGGGTCTGGCTGAAAAGAATGTTTCCCCTGAAGGATGTAATATTCACATTGAATTGGAAGGTAAATTTTACTACTTAGCTATTGGTGGCATCTCGTGCCAAAGAAACAGAATAGAAAAAGGGGTTGGTGTGATGGCTGTGGTGAAAGATTCCAGGCACCAAGTGGGAAATTGGCTTTCAGCCTGCCACATAATGGGGACAGGAAGTATTAGGTCTGGAATCAGAAAATTTCTTGGATATGTCTTTAGATAGCTAGTCACCATTGTCCTCAGTTTTGTTAGGGGCCAGGTACTTGGGCTTGGAATCTTGCAACACTGGATATAGAAAATGAAAGAAAGAAAAAGAAAAAGAAAGAAAGAGAGAGAGAGAGAAAGAGAGAGAGAGAGAAAGAGAAAAAGAAAGAGAGAGAGAAAGAGAAAGAAAGAAAGAGAAAGAAAGAGAGAAAGAGAGAAAGAGGAAAGAAAGAAAGAAAGAAAGAAAGAAAGAAAGAAAGAAAGAAAGAAAGAAAGAAAGAAAGAAAGAAAGAAAGAAATTGGCTTGTATTTCTATCCCCAGGATAATGAAGGCTCAAGGCAGGTAGAGGGGACAGATTTCCAATATTTAACTTTTAAATTTTGAGGCACAGTTTGTCCACAGAACAGGAGAAATAATTTCAGTATAGGATAATGTTAAAGAGCTTGGTCTTGGCATCAAACACATTGTATTATATATGTCATTGGACATATTTCTTAGTCTTTTTTCCCCTGAACTATCTAATTTGTGTCATAGCTTGTATGGTTGTTATCAAGCTTAAATTGGATAATACAAAGAGTTTATCCCAGTGTCTGGCAGGTATTTAGAAAATAAGAGCTTTTGTGAATATTACTATAACATATTTTCAGATGACCAATAATTTGGATATGGAATCTAGAATACTAGAGATGGAAGGGGGGGTCAATAACAATTTATTTCTATTCCTTAATTTTACAGAAGGGGAAGTTGAGCCACAGGGAGAGATAAAGAACTTGGACTAAGGTCAGAGTACTAGATAGGGGTGCAAAACTATTGAAAATCAATTATTAAAGAATAAATAGCACTTTCATGAAATTTGTGGTCAGAAACTTATGGGCAGAAAATGAATATGCCAAGACCACAATAACAACTTTACTACAGCCACAAATTTCAAAAATTTGATAAATTTATATACTTCTCATCATAAACCAGTTTGGCATGCAAAAATTAAAAATGAGATTATCTCTTCAACTTGAATCCATGAATCTGGGAAATAGTCATTGGCTTGTTGTTGACATTTTTACTTCAAATTAAAGTGATTCTTAGGCAAGTGTTATATGTACAATAGTCATAGATACAGTATCTATCAATGATTACTTTTAAATTATCTTTTTGTAAACTTAAAACATTTTATAACTCTGTGTATGTGTGTGTGTGTGTGCGCGCGCATGTGTGCATTTGCATTCTTCCTGAGAATGGGATGGAAAACTGCTTTAAAAAGCTTTTTTAAAGAATACAATCATATAATCCCAAACTATAAATTAAAAAGGGGGAATCCTATTTCTTTCTTGAGAAAGCTTGGATACTGATATTTATATTGAACCCCTAGATCCTTCATAATCCTATGGTAATCCCTAGCTGATTAGAATTTTTTATCATATTTAAAAACTGATGGAAAAACTTGTGGGAGAAATGCAATTGGAACTGAACAAGGGAAACAGTCCATGGTGTGAAAAGGAATTCCAGACTCAGAAAAATAATGACAAAACCTAATATCCTACCAGATTAATATGAGAATTAAATAATTAAAATTAATGTGCAAGTAATGTGGGAGTTATAAGCATAAGATATATTGCTTTTAGGTAAAAATACAGTGCATACTTCACAAAACCCTGCTCAAGCTTAAAAAATAAAACTTTCAAAGATCAAGACTTGTCAAAGCTCAAGACAGATTTTTGTTTGATTTTTCTTGCCTCAAGGACAGTTTTATCCAGGAAGATATTCAAGCTTTTTTGGCATATGAGTATTTGCCGGTGTTGTTCCTTTAAAAAGAAAATTGACTGCCTCAGCCTTTTCCCCTGGAAACATCTTCAAAATAAGCTGTGAGACCTAGATCTTAATTTAGTCTTTGTAATAAGAACTTTACTGGTGGTGGAGAGAGTCACAGGGTGATTTATTAAAGACCATCGACTCTCTCTTGTTCTCTTATGAATTCTTTAGCCCTTCTGTTTGAGTTTGAAAGTTTAAGTATAATAGAACTCCTAATCTATGAGTTTTGGTATTGGACTTCTTGAAATAGACTCTACTTCTTATTACCAGTTGGGGTATTGATCCTTTAAAGGGCACGACTCCATGCCCACTCTACTTGATTTCAAAAGCCCTGTGCTGGGACGCCTGGGTGGCTCAGTCGGTTAAGCGTCTGCCTTCAGCTCAGGTTGTGATCCCAGGCTCCTGGGATCGAGTCCCGCATCGGGCTCCCTGCTCCGCGGGGAGCCTGCTTCTCCCTCTGCCTCTGCCTCTCTCTCTCTATCTCTCATGAATAAATAAATAAAATCTTTAAAAAAAAAAAAAAAAAAAAAAGCCCTGTGCTGTTGTTCCTCTCTTGAAGTCAGACGAATCTTTGTTTAGGGAGGAGTCAACAAGAAATCTCATACTCGCTATATCCTGAATAAAATTTCTTCTGCATTTATGCTAACCCTTCCTTCATTGCAGAACAATAGCGTACAACATGTACTTTTGGAAAAGTCATTTTCTCTAACTTCCAAATAGAGATTTTTTTGGCCTCCATTGCACATTGATAAAGTCCAACCTCAGCTCTAAGCGGAAGTAATTTTGTGTGATAAAATGAATAGAATACTTCAGTGAAGTTTCATTCCTAAAATATTAATCTCAAACGGATCTTTTCTACTGGCTTTTATCAAGAGGAAACCCTCCTACATATACCATTTCTTGAAGAAGGCAGAAAGCAAACAGTTCTGATACTAAATTCAGTCAAATCAAATAATTTAAACAGTGAAAAAAATCTTTAAGATTTTTATTTTAAAGATTTCACATTAGATTGTATATTTATGCAGTCCCCTGCAATAAGGCAAGAAATAAATAAATCTTAATCAAACATCAGAGTGGTGGAAAAGAAGATAGAGTTGAGAGATATTTAGCTGGCAGCAAAAATGGAAGGACTTGTTGAGTTTGGATGAATATTATGTATAAAAAAGGGGAGGAATAAATGGTGATGGTGAGGTTTCTAAGTCATAACCATTGAAGTGATACCATGCACAAAGGTCACATACAGTCATAGCACCAAGATAAATAGAAATAATTAATAATTATAATTAATAATTATTTAAATAGAAATAGAAATTATTAAGGGAAATATACAACAAGGTGGTATAGTAGAATACATGCTACCCTGCAAACGTTCATTATCCTCCAGCTTAAGCAGGTGTGCACCATGACCTAATTTTGTCTTTATTTCTGGAATTTCAGATATTTGGTATTAGAGACCCAAAGTGTTTCTCAAAATTTATTATCCTATTTCCATTACTCCCCATATGTTTTTCTCTTTTTTAATGGAATGTTTTCAATTTTATTTCCAAAAAAATTATTAATTAAAAAAAACCTTCTGCTCTAGTATGTTTAATTCAAACAACTCCTGTTTTATTCTCTGAATACTTTTCTTCACAGCAATATATCTTTCTCGTCTCTCTGAGGACATTGTCGTTGGTCATCCAAGCTTATTTTTCCTGAAGATGTATCTCAGAATCTGATTTTTATGAATTTTCCTCAAATATTTGGGGATTCATGGCTATACACTCATGTTTAAGAGGTAGGCACTAAAATGTTGGGCAGAAGCTTGGTGTATTTAAGTAAGGCTTATCAAGTAAAAGCTTCAAATCAATAATCTGGAAGCATCTTCAAATATATAATTCAGGCTGGTTAAAATATTCAGGTAAAAATCTTCCCTTTCCCTCCCAAAAGGATATAAGCCTGGTTGCCAATAAGGGGGTCCAAAGATGAGGCACCATTGTCATGGTGCTGATTGTTCATCTGCTATAACATGGTCTCTCTTATCATTTCACCAAGCTCCACCATGAGGATGAAATGGACCCCTTCCCTATAAAAACCAAGTTCCCTCCCTAAGTAGTAAATCTCTCTGTTTCTTTCAATGGTGATGAATCCAACTCACTTTTTTCCTTTAGAAATGAGTCCTGTCCCATGACAAATGACTGTTTTACATCTGTTATTATTAAATCAGAATGTACTGTTAAAAAAAATTAAATATTGGGTTGACAACATATCCTATTATTTTTACTACTGTACTCCTGAAATTAGATGTTCCTGGGGTGCTCCATACAGATACTATAGTGTAAAGGAAGACTCTGAAGATCTACCCATTTTCAAAGAACTCAAATAGTCAACAAATCCTTTTGCTGTCAAGCCAACTCCGTCCCCATGTTTAGAGCTACCAATTTCTGAGATTTTTATGGCTTCTGCAGTGAAAATCATGTTACTTTGGGGGTTTCTTCTGCTACAACTCAAGTACTATTTCTCAAATTTGCTAAATCAGTTTCCACAATCTGTGCTCTTTTCAACTTCCAAAATCGTGTGCCTATAAATCACTCTTTTATTATATTTTACTTAAGGATGCATTATTTATTTATATGAACATTTTACTGTCAATTTAGTAAATTTTTAGGAGGAAACTTGGGCAAATACATGTGTTTAATTTGCCATATTTAATAGGAAGTCAATCTAATTGTTTATTAGATTTTAAATCTCAACTTTTAAAAGTCCTGTTTAAGTCAGCATCATGACCATGTGACGTGTGCCTATTTTTTTCTCTCCTTTGATTTGCAATCATTTGGGCATCCTTAACCCACCCCCAAAAAAGTGCCTCTGTACAGCATACCAGAACCCCTGAGAGATCCATGTATCTGTGTACCCAAAAGTGGTAGATTGGACCATGGAAGAGGCAGAGTGAGGGAGGTGGCGTGGAGACCCAGTGACAGAGGTGGTAAAGGCAGAGAAGGTAGCAGGCAGCCATGACCTTAATGGGAGGTAGAGGGTTAAGTAGTGAGGGTCTGCCCTATCACATGTGCGATATAAGGTTTAAAAACTAATATTTATAAACCTATATCCTATGTTTTTCCAAGATGGAATGTTTTCTTTTATGAAACTTATTTTTTAAAATATATGGGGCGCCTGGGTGGCTCAGTCATTAAGCGTCTGCCTTCAGCTCAGGTCATGATCCCAGGGTCCTGGGATTGAGCTCCGCATAGGGCTTCCTGTTCCGCAGGGAGCCTGCTTCTCCCTCTCCCACTCCCCCTGCTTGTGTTCCCTCTCTTGCTATGTCTCTCTCTGTCAAATAAATAAATAAAATCTTTTAAAAAATAAAATAAAATATAGGATCATCCTTTTCTTTTTTCTCTTGGAAATAATCCATGAATCCATGTAGTTTTGTTTAATGTAATTGAGATTTTATTTAAGTTATATATTCAAATAAACTACATACACACTGCTGTCCTACCAAATCATTGTTTATCACAGGCATACTAACTAGAATACATTTGTATAATGTTTAGAAAACATAGCACTCCTCACATCTATCAGTAGACAGATAAGTCTTTCACTTAGAGAATGCCAGGTCATATTCACATTCCAAGCATACAAAAATGGGCTAAGAAGAAATCATTACACTTAGGTAATTATTATTTATTTGCAAAGATCTTTTAAAAAACTTCTTATAGGGCGCCTGGGTGGCTCAGTTGGTTAAGCGACTGCCTTCGGCTCAGGTCATGATCCTGGAGTCCCTGGATCGGGTCCCGCATCGGGCTCCCTGCTCGGCAGGGAGTCTGCTTCTCCCTCTCCCACTCCCCGTTTGTGTTCCCTCTCGCTGTGTCTTTCTCTGTCAAATAAATAAAATCTTTAAAAAAAAAAAAAAACTTCTTATAATAGCAATCTAATTTTAAACATGTACACAGTGTATATTCCAAAGTGCTTACTAGAAAATGCAGGTACATGAGAAAAATAAAACTAAAAAGTGATACACAAAAATTTAAGAATGGTTATTTGTATTAATTATTATTGAAGCTCCCTGCCAAATGGCTGCTATGGAACTAAACTCTCCTAATTCTGAAGTGTTTTCTCTCTTTTTTTTCTGAGATTTTTTTAGTCCATCTCTTAAATATAATTGTCAAAGCCAAAAAAAAAAAAAATTCAGTGTTTCCCAAACTCCATAGGATAAAACTTGTGCCATTTAGCAGAGCATAAAATGCCCCCTGTGATCTTACCTTTGCTTAGCATTCTAGGCTTATTTCTTAATTCACCTAATGTGTAGCATTTAAACCATTTATTAGGTTCCCTACCCAATAGTCAGGCTTGTGACAGTTGGGTTTGTCAACTTCCTGGCATTGCTCAAATGGTTTCTTTCCCCAAAATGCTGTTGTTGTTTTCTAGTTTATCTCATTAACTCAACTCTGAGGTAACTTTAACACAAAATTTTCTTCTCAAAACTGAGCTTTAGTACCGTCTTCAGAGAATTCATATTACCATACCTACTTGTTAAATCATTGCAAGTGTTTTATCTTTATCTGTTTTATGTACCTCTGTCCTATTAGACCAAGTTTGTTGTATTAGCATTGTCATCAATTAAAAATAGCAAAATACCCAACTAAAATGCCCGGATGAAGGAAGATATTTAGTTGTCTCTAGTGCTATTCCTAGAAATTGGACATTTAAAGTTGGTTTCAGAGAATTATTCAAATCACCACCAATGATATCATCCCAATCTATGTCCTTGACATTTTGGTATTAAATTTGTTGCCTCAGGTTTCCAGTATTTACTGACTAAATGTAGAACATGTTATATGAACAATAGTTTAGTTTAACTTTGTAGACGGGCTTCATTGGACCACAAAATTATAGTGATTTAATTGGCTATAATTATAGTTAAGTTAGTATATTGGAATCCAAAACAAAATAATAATTTTGAATTTAGGGTAGGAAAGTCTGAAAATGAGAAAGAAAGATTATTTGTGTCTTTTTTATTACATTGTCTATGATGAGCTATACAGTCACATCTAATTTAGGTCAATTTTGTTAATATTTCTTGCTCTATATGTTAACTCTTGAAACTAACAGTTTTCGCAGAACTGCATGATTATATTGAGTGAACTAAAAAAACAAAACAAACAAAAACACTGTTCATTTGATAGCTTATCCAAAATAACAATTTATGATCTGATTTCTAGTTCTGAAATATAGTAAATACCCAGCTTCTTATTAATGGCTTAGAATATAAGCACAAATGGCATAAAAATGTGTGTACAAACAGGTTGTTGATAAACAGAAGCTATCATCCACCAGAAACATTTTTTTCATGTTTACTAAGTTTTATGGTAAACCATGCAATATATATATTATAGTGCTTAATTTATAATATTTTGCTAACAATGCTTTAGAACATGACTAACATATTCAAGAGTGAGATAAACTTGGGCTGACTTATTTAACCTTGCAATCTACCCATAATACCACAATGACTAACTCTGTCAATAACTCTAGCCTTGTGGGACATCCTCTTCTATCTCCATGCGCCTCTGGCCTGCCTTGTGCTCTGGAATTTCAGGCTCCCTTGCTCCACGTTGAGGCTGGCTATTACATGGCACTCTTGGCAGATCGGAAAATAAGAGAGGCCAGAATATTTAATCCCATGGTTCATTCCTTGCTATACCCTAGTTTTGCAGTGGTGCATTCCTTAATTTAAGACTATGGTTTCTGCGGGTCAACCATATTCCCATGGGTACAGCCCACCACATACTGCTTTATTCCTCCCTTCCCTCGTCACTTCAGGTCTGGATGTGGTAAAGGCTTTCCAGTATTGCTAGTACCTGCATGATTCCATAACCACATCTGCTCTTTTGTCATAGTCTACTTATTAATTTCTTTTTAATCACATTTCTGAATGTGTCCTTTTTTTTCTGCTGGTACCTTGAGTAGTATGTTCTGCCCTACTTTTTCATTTTTATTGCACTTATTACCTCCTTAAGTACTATAGAGTTTACACATTTACCATGTATAGTATTTATTGTCTGTTCTCCCTAGTACAATATAAGTGGTGCCTGAGCAGGGAAGTATGCCTTGTCCTAGAATAGTATCTAGTATATAAATAAATATTTCAAAATATTTGCTGAATAAATAATTGGAAAAGTGCATTCAGAATTCCAATTTGATATACTAAGGACACATCTTTTTTTATTGCTAACTTGATGGAGAGACCAGCAACTCCTGTACCCCTTTACTGTCAAACTGTTGGAGCAGATATTCTCTTGTATCTAAAGCAACATTATCTATTTTTCAGTCAATAAAAGCAGCTCCAGCAGACCAGGTTGAATTCACTAAGATTATGAAAGGATCTGTTGGAGTTGTACTGAAAGGGACAACAGAGCTTTGGGGCTTTCAGCTGGGGCAAATCCCCAGGTTGGTCCCAATGATATTTTGAAAAGGAAAAGGATTTCCTTCCCTTTTTTTTTTTTTTTTTACTGACTATAGACATTTTTATTTGTCGAAATTCATTAGTTTCTTTTTTTAACTTTATTTTATTATGTTAATCACCATACATTACATCATTAGTTTTTGATGTAGAGTTCCATGATTCATTGTTTGCGTATAACACCCAGTGCTCCATTCAATAAGTGCCCTCGTTAATACCCATCACCAGGCTAACCCATCCCCCCACCCCCTCCCCTCTAGAACCCTCAGTTTGTTTCTTGGATTTCCTTCCCTTTTAACTGCAACACCTCAGGTCCTTCATGTTTCACATTACAAATATACTTCAAATTTCTATTTCCACTACCAGCTACTCCATCCACTTTAATAGAAGAACACTGAATTAATATATCAATAGAATCAGAATTTCACATAGAAAAAATATCATTACTTGGGGAAAATACTTTGGTTAATTGCTTGACTTAGTAATGGTGTCACTGTATAATGTATTGATGGTGAAAGAGAGCACAATTGTAAACCAGAACTCCACTCAGCAAAGCAAGACATATGTTGGAGTTAGTTAGAAGAAACTGAGTTGCCAAATGCTAATTGTGTCAAGAGTTCAAAAGAATAGAGAAGTGGCTATGTAGAATTCAATATTTATGGTAATAATATGGGACAGAGCAGAGAAGAAACACACATTTGAAGGGAAAAGAGAGAAGGAAAGAAAAAAGGTGGCCTAATACTCTGGGTTTCTGTTTACGATCTTGATCTGGCACATCTTTTATAAGTTTAAGTTTATTGCCAAAATCCATTAGTGATGAAACGTATCTTAACTGACATGATGTTATTTATTTATTCCATTTAGTTTGAATATTTGTGAGTTTCCATGCCTGGACTCTGTTTGCAATGTAATAATAAAATATGCAATATATGAAACTTATTACCTCTTTAAATCATGACCCCCCCCTCAATCTGAATTCCTAAACATATAAGCCCCCAGGATTCAGATTTGAGATTGTAGACCTATATTATTATATTATAGTTCCTACTCTCCATTACTAATTGTGATGTTAAATTTTATGTGTCAACTTGGCAAAAGTATGGTGCCCAGATGTTCAGTCAATCTCCAGTCTAGATATAGCTGTGGTGTTTTGTAGATGTGATTACTATTTAAATCAGTACACTGAGTAAAGAGATTACCCTCCGTGGGGTGCCTGGCTGGCTCAATTGGTGGAGCAGGTGACTCTTGATCTTGGGATAATGAGTTCAAGCCCCATGTTGGGAGTGGAGCCTACCTAAAAAAAAAGAGGGTGGGGGGAGAGAGAGAGATTACCCTCTATAATGAGGGTGAGTCTCATCCAATTGATTGAAGGCCTTAGAGAAAAAGAATGGGATTCTACCTCCAGACTGCCTTAGACTCAAGACTGAAACATCAATTCTTTCCTGGATCCAGGCTACCAGCTTGACCTGCAGAATTCAGACTTGCCAGCCCCCACAATTGTGTTGGGCCAATTCCTTAAAATCTTCATTTATGTCTTTATCTATCAATATATCTAGATCTATAATTGATTGTTTTCTCTACAGTAACTAATACACTAACTTCAAACCTGGTTTCTCTGTATTTTTTTTTATTATTATGTTATGTTAATCATACATTACATGATTAGTTTTCGATATAGTGTTCCATGCTTCATTGTTTGCATGTAACACCCAGTGCTCCATGCAGTACGTGCCTTCTTTAATACACATCACCAGGCTAACCCATTTCCCCAAACCCCTCCCCTCTAGAACCCTCAGTTTGTTTCTCAGAGTCCAGAGTCTGTCATGGTTCATCTCCCCTTCTGATTTCCCACCCTTCATTCTTCCCTTCCTGCTATCTTCTTTTTTTTTTTTAACATATAATGTATTATTTGTTTCAGAGGTACGGGTCTGTGATTCAACAGTCTTACACAATTCACAGCACTCACCATAGCACATACCCTCCCCAATGTCT
>NC_138371.1:44212294-44239683 GCF_054177405.1 Leptonychotes weddellii | reverse complement strand
CACTGCTATGAGGAATTCTCAATCTCAGGAAACAAACTGAGGGTTCCTGGAGTGGTGGGGGGTGGGAGGGATGGGGTGGCTGGGTGATAGACATTGGGGAGGGTATGTGCTGTGGTGAGTGCTGTGAATTGCGTAAGACTGTTGACTCACAGACCTGTACCTCTGAAACAAATAATACATTATATGTTAAAAAAAAAAGAAGAAGATAGCAGAAAGGGAAAAATGAAGGGGGGGAAATTGGAGGGGGAGACGAACCATGAGAGACTCTGGACTCTGAGAAACAAACTGAGGGTTCTAGAGGGGAGGGGGGTGGGGGGATGAGTTAGCCTGGTGATGGGTATTAAAGAGGGCACGTACTGAATGGAGCACTGGGTGTTATACGCAAACAATGAATCATGGAACGCTACCTCAAAAACTAATGATGTAATGTTTGGTGATTAACATAACATAATAAAATTTAAAAAAATAAGAAAGCAAATGTAAGGTATATTAACAGCCACAAAGTGGGTAAGCTTATGTCAGCTGGATCCCTAAGTGACTATGTGTAGCAGAACCCCTGCCAACCGTAAAAAGGAATTCAACCTTTAATATTAAGAATTCACAAAAAGTTTTTATTATTATATTTTGTATTATCTAGCCTACCCTGAATAATATCACACCTATTATAATCATACTTTCTCTTAGCATAATTTCATAACTATTAATCTTTTCATTTATTCTACTCTAATTCCATGTCCCAGCATTCAATTTAACCTTCCCTATCAAAGGCCATTGATTACTTCCTAATTGTCTTCTTTGTTCTTTGAATCATTGATTACCCTTCTAGAAATTGTTTCTTTTTTATAACCATAAACCATATTATATCCATTTTCTATCCATTTTCTATCCATTATAACCATAAAGTGGGAGGAATAGACATGTTTGAAGATACAACTGGTTTTCAACTTGAAATATTATCTCTTTTTGGTTATATTGCTATAAAAGAAAAAAAATCAATATTGACTTGAATACGATGATAAGAAACCTGATAAATTTACATGTGTGTTTCTCCCCTCAACCTCACACAAGCAAATGAAAAAGACTACACTCTAAATTTAGATTTGTTCTTTTCTACACTTTATAAATTATTGCTTTTATGTCAAGATGTTAATGACTTGGGGCCCCTGGGTGGCTCAGTCAGTTAAGGGTCTACCTTCGGCTCAGTTCATGATCCCAAGGTCCTGAGATCGAGCCCCATGTCAGGCTTCCTGCTCAGTAGGGAGCCTGCTTCTCTCTCTGCCCCTTGCCCCGCTCATGCGCTCTCTCTCTCTGTAAAATAAATAAATAAAATCTTTAAAAAATGATGTTAATGACTTGGTTTTGGAAAGTGACATTACCTTTCATATGTGAGCCTTATTTAGAAATTAATAGGGAGTTTATCTTATTCTGTAAGCATGGACATTCTAAGCACTTCACAATGCAGAAGAGCAGGTAATTCCACATAGCACATCTATCTACACAAAGAGATCAGCATTCCACAGAGAGAAAAGACTGAGGGAACGGGCTGAGTGCTCAGATCAGTTTCAAGCATGTTTAATTTATAGTACCAGGTGACTTGCCTGTGGGGTTCAGTATGGGTATACTTCCATCTTTGCTCAATGCAATTCCTAGGGCTGTTGTGTATTAGGAAACACGAGTTTGCTCAAGTGCAAAATCCCTGGAAAAATAGAGATACAACCTATGATTAATTAACACATAGGTGGTAATAATGCCTTTTTTCTCCCTGTACAGCACTTACTCTGTTTTAGTTCTTAACGGATGTTAACTCATTTAAACAAAAGAGTAAAATTATCTAAGTGTGGTAAGAAATGAGGTACAACTCTTGCAGAATTCAGGGAACAGTAACTCTTAGGGAAAAGGAAAAGACTCACTAAAATTGTGACTGAAAAAGATAAGCAGAAGAGGCTGGCATAGTGCTTAGGAAAAAGAATATTATGGGAGAAAGTGGTTAACATAATCACTTCATTCCAGGAAGTCAAGCAGAATAAGCACTGAAGTTTGTTCTTTGTAGTTACTACAAGGAACCATTGATTGGTGATCTTATAAAGCTGAGTAGAGCAGTGGGAGCTAAAGCTAGATTGTAGGAGTTGAAAAAAAATATAGAAAGAAGGGAATAAAGACAGTGAGTTCATAATCTTTCAAGAAAGGTGGCTATGAAACACTGGGTAGAGATAGGCTTATGCATGTGTTTTGGGAAAAGAAATGGGGCATAGTCTCTTTGTATTAAAGATGGCAGAATCTTAGCGCTCTTTATAATAGTGTTGGAAATGAACCAGAAGAGAAGGGGTAATTGAATACATAGGCAGGGGTGAGACAAATGAGAGAAAGTCTCCTGTAGCCACTTTATATCTTTCCACTCTTTTACCCCTAATATATGTTTATTGGAATTTTTAGTCTTCAGTCCAAACTTCCCCAGAGAATTCTCTGAGCCCAGTGCTTAACAATCACCATTCTGAGGCTGATCCTAAGACCCACATCTCCAGCTCTAATCTTTCTACTTCATATTTCAAGCCTGGACCTCTTAATTGCCTGCTGGGCATTTCTATGTCAAATTCGACACATCTGAAAGCTAGCTCCTCACTCTTCTGAAAAGTCATCTCTGCCTCCTCATTTCTCGTTCTGAAATTTGTAGCCTGACACCTTTTCTTTGTCTATTCCCTCTTACTCATTCCCTTGCATTCAGATATTGTATCTATCTTTAAGTAACCATGCTGTCTTTGATTTATCAAACCTCATAGAAACTGTTTTCTTATCTGTTTGGAGTACATGATCTTTAAGTTCTTTCCCAAAACTAGTTTTGCCTCATTCTAGAACCTTACATAAATAGAAAGCTCACTTGAAACATTGCAATAAATAGTGTCTAATTTCATGGATCTACTTTTATGAATGTGAAAAAAAAGGTAATTAAACCGACAACTGCTCTCTCTTCAAGGGAACTCAAATGGGAATTTTCATTTCCTTTTTCATTTAGTTCTTATGAACTAGTCATGTATGGTACATACAGATTATTTTTGATATTTCATATAACTAACATACAAATGTAAGGATTTTTTTGACCAAAAAAATCACTGATAATTTGTGTTAGGTCAGAGAATATTCAGCAATCATGCATAGAGACTTCCCTTAAGGATGCATTTCCTGCTGAATTAATTCATTTGATAATGTATCCTAAAGCAATTAAATAGTAATATATTGAAAATATGAAGTTAGTTGAGGTTATGACTAGAAATGCCTCAAAGCAATTTTCATGTAATTAAGGAAAGACAATATGTCTCATTATGTTGGTAGTGGGGTAAAGGTGTGACCTAGCATCTCCAATTCATTCCAAGGACCTGTTGGTCACCTATTGGTAGCCTAGGACAGAGGGCTGAATATTCAGTTGCCAGCTATCCTAATAAGATTATTATAAAAACAGGGTGCCTGGGTGGCTCAGTTGGTTAAGCGACTGCCTTCGGCTCAGGTCATGATCCTGGAGTCCCAGGATCGAGTCCCGCATCGGGCTCCCTGCTTGGCAGGGAGTCTGCTTCTCCCTCTGACCCTCCTCCCTCTCATGCTCTCTGTCTCTCATTCTCTCTGTCCCAAATAAATAAATAAAATCTTTAAAAAAAAAAAAAAAAGATTATTATAAAAACAAAGTAGTCAGCATATTTTATGTTACAGGTAGGCACCTTTAACATATATATATGAGCATATGAACATACACTAATCTAAAACTGGAGGAAAGGCACTAAGAATCCTAAATAATAAAAATATGACCAACCAAGTCTTCCACTGTGACATTTAACAAATGTTTACTGTAAGCCAGCTTCAACAGTAATAAGGGATTCTAAGTAGAGCCTGAGTCAACTGTATGATTTACTTTACCATTTAGGTCATTTTACATAAAATCTCATTTGTTCACCAAATCCTTCAATAGAATATTGACAGCAGGACAGAATCTTGTTAATTTTTATACTCTCTAAAATGTCTTTTATTAAATTAGATGGAACTGTGAATTACCAGTATTCAACCATTTATTAAATTTATAAAAAGAGCAAATTTATGTAGTCGATCTAATAGCTGCTGTCTTAAAAACATCCATCAGTGGCATAATTGGTAGTAATACAGCTATGAGAAGCATGCAGTAGCCACTGTTAGATGGCAGTGCATCTTTCTAAGCTCATACTTACCCTATTTTAGAAGAGGGTTAAAAATACAGCCAAAATTGTGTAACTAACGAATAATAAACTAAGATTCCCTGATTTGGGTTCAGGGTGCTTTCCATTATATGTCACATTCCTTCTCCTCTGCTGCTTGTTATCCCATCAATTCCTGCAAGTTAAAAAAAAAAAAATGAAAAAAGAAAACTTGCACTTTGAAATAAAATATAATATACATGCTTTTCATGAACTCAGAATTAATTCTTTATAGAAACTGCGGTCAAAATTATTGGTTTTTATTCATTCTTGCATTCATCCATCCACCTATTTACTTACCTAAACATATAGCAGATATTGTTATCCATAAAAATATTTAGGCAGCATATTAGACACAATAATCTATCAATATGTTTTCTAAGTTTCCTTTGAGAGGTAAAACAATATATGCAGTGTTACCTTGAAAGCTTCAAAAGTACCATACCATTTACATTGTTTTATGTGTATAGTTTATTTTTCAATTAATTCAATTATTAAGCAAGTTTTTATTGAATATGCTTTAGACATTTTCTAGGCATAAGGGACAAAGTGATAAAAATCTATTTTCTGCCCTCATCCAGTTTTTATTCTGATGAGAAAAAAAGGAAATATACATGCATAAAATCAATAAATAATATTTTATAATAACTGAAGGGCTTTTTACTTATCAACATGCAATATATAATAATTACACATAATAGTCTCCCTAGACATGCATAATAATAGTTTTTATGCTACAGAAAGCAATAAAAAGACATAAAGAAGTAGAAAATACAGTGTCTTTCCTCCAAAAACATATCTATTCAGAAATATTGCAATTTCTAGCTAATTTCTAACATGAATGCAAGTTTATCTGTCTCTCATTACAAGAACCATGGTTAGGTTGTTGCTTCCTTTATTTCACAGTCTTAATAAAGTCAAGCCTAGGATTCTGAAAGTCTCTAGGTGAAGGTAGAGAAATTGAATTTTTAGCTTTTACAAACGGTTAGTAAAATCAAGAAAAGGAGAAAGAAGTTGGAATTTGGTATTGGTCTAAATTGTGTTCCACAGAATCAGACTTGGAAGTTTGTTGGGAAAGTGATCTATTTAGAGGACAAGCTAATAGAGACAGCAGGCTGAGACAAAGAAGGGAAGAGAGCCGAGCAGAAGTACAACATCAAGTCTGGGACCCCAACGCATAATTTTGCCTCAGTCCCACAAGGGAGCTTTACAGACAGTGGCAGGGTCACATCATTGCTCTGTTTGGGGCAGGACAGCAGACCCAGAGGTCCTTGGTTCAGGGCAGCATCCTAGAGAGCATAATTGTTCAAGCAATTCCCACGCTCCGTATTTGAGCTCTGACAGTGTAGAAGCTCTCTGAGAAACAGAAACAAGTGCCGGCCATGGGAAAGGAGAGCACACCAGGAGCCTGTGCGCGTGAAAATGGTACAGACATGCAAGGGGATCCTGGCAGAGCACTGATATCATTGGCTACAGGTGATGAGGGAGCTAACCTACATTTTGCTATAGGGAGTCAAATTTTGCAAACATAAAAGGTTAAGTAGTAGTAAAAGTAGCAGTACTATTTATAACAATGTAATTAAGAGTCACTATATTAATAAGTCATACGTGGTTAAAAAAAATTATAAGGATTGTGTTCATCAGGTAAATTTTGATTTTATTCATTTATATTTGTATCCTGTCAGTTTTGTTAAATGAAAAAGCAGTATGAAATGAAAAACATGAAGTGGACTATGGGAAAAAAATAAGTATAATCATTCTGAGAAATGGTATTCTACCCAGGGCCCTGAAATATGATTATATGAGCAGAATAACAAAAAAAAAAAAAAAAAAGGTCTTGTTCCGGTCAACAAGTAGGACCAAGGTTTGGACTTAAGAATGTGAATTGATTATTTTTAAGTATGCCCAAATCTTTACAGTGCCTTTCATTTTATTCATGTTTTAGTGACTTCAGAAAATTTATATCCTTCTACTCATTAGTTAAACTATAAGGAAAGTAAGCCTGAAAATAAACCAGTAAGGAGATTGTTAATATTTTCCCCATAAAAAGCTTAAGTTCTATAAATTATTTTTTTTCTAATCTGCTTTTAAAGATAATCCTCAAATATGTGCCTGATAAATGAATAGATTCCACTTAAGAGGAGTGATTCTTAGGATGACAGAAATCAGCTACTTTATATAATAGTTAATTTGTTCTCACTATTGACTTTTAAAGCCCTTTGAACAATTTTTAGTATTGTCTTTCATCTTGTTAATCATGTTCACTTGAGATGAAAGAAGCAATCTAAAATAATCTATCTAAGTGGAAAATTGCTGCAACAATTCTCTGAACTGTGCCATATAACTCAGTAGACACTGGCTACCATTTTACTCCAAAGGAGTATTTGCCAATTAAGGTCTTTATTTGGGGGAAAATCCTCCTTGTGATTGAGCTTTACCTTCTACATAGTTGCCTTTCATTGTGGACCTAATATCAAATCACAAAATAATTAAATGATAACTCTGTTTTTTAAGTGAAAAATATGTATTTTCATTAGAAAATTAATATTATTTTTAAATGAAGTAAATATCACTCAGTCCAAACCCTTATATAAAAACACTAGTGCTTAGATCCTTTACTTCATTTTTTAAAAACATTATTCCCACTACTTTTAGAGAAGCATTAAGCGACTTTATAAATAAAAGTGACACATATATCTGTGTTTAAGTAAAATTTTATTTAGGAGCTTTCACTGCAGAGTAGGGCTGCTTTCTCTTTCTTTTGCTTTTCATTCAACAAATATAATACTTTCTCCCTAACTTCACATAAATAACTAAATTAAATCCAGTTTTTTTCAGTTATTTCTTTAAAATTATGGCAATGTTCATGGAACAGAATTACTTAAAAAGAATACCTCACATAACAAGTTTTGAAATATTTTACAAATAAATGTGAAAATGCAATTACATTTCCATGATGATTGTTTTCCCAACCTTATTTATGTGTGCATTAGCGATATTTCACCTTGTGCCTTCAATCAATTGTTGGATGAATTCAGAAATCATGACATAATGATTGGTGATTATGAGTTCTAATTTGGGTCCTGTTTGTTTGAAATAATTTATACTTGACAATCCAGCAATAATTGAAAGACTAAATGTTTCATTTTGGTCATTGCAAAATATAATCAAATGTCATTTAAATAATTTTTAAATATTTTTTTTCTTTTCTCTTACCAGTTATCATTGAGATAAATGGTAAAGAGTCTGCTTAATTGCATTTTGAAAAAGCCTGTGTTAGAAAGTGGAGACACCTAGTGTTTCTGAAACATTGCAATAACATTTACCATGGGCTTATTATGTTCCTACTGTTTTAGGTGCTTTATATTTATTAGGCCATATAATCTTAACAACAACTCTATAAGAGGTCATGGGAGTTAGCTTTCATTTCACGTGAGAAAACAGGCTTGCTGAGATATAGTAAGTTAAGAAGGTCATGGCTAGATACTGAATACTTACGCAGACTCAAACGTTTAAGTTATTTTACACAGGTACTTTTCCCCAGACCTCTCAAACTTTATGTCTTTAAAGAGAAACAGAAATATATTTTAAAAGCATGAACATGTCATAATTGCTTTGGTGGCAAAAAGTAAGGACGGGTGAACTCTGCCTCAGAAACTGGAACACTCCATACATACAGGGAGTGATACTTAAGTGAAGCCTTGAATGGTCCATTGGTATTCAATAGCAGCAAGTAGGTTGGGTCTTTCCAAGCAGATGTAATAGGAGAAATTTCACAGAATTGAGAGAATTAGACATTTTCAGTGAGTTGTGACTAGTTCAGTATAAAAAGGACATGCTGTATGCTTGGAAATACAAATAAATACAAACAAGCCTATAATATTCTGGGGAAACTGATACAACTAGGACCATCAATTATTTAGCTCAAATAAATTGCCAATAAGATTTCTCCTGAAAGTAAACAATATCTAAAATATTAAAACTATAATCAATGCTGCTCTGATGTCTGGAGAGTTTCTTTCAGAGTGTACAAGTACTGATAATTTTCAACTCCAACATATAATTTCCATGTATCTTACTCAATGTAACAGGCAGCAAAAGTTCTATGAGCTAACAAAATTCAGCATAGTTTTCAATATCCGAAGAAGCAGCATTAACTTAGTTGGGCTCATAATTTTCAGAACATTAACAAGTATAAGATGCTTATTAATTTTTATTGTTTTCAAAATCATCAGGAACCAGTTACCACAAGTTTAACTCAAGCAGTTGTTAGGACACTTGGAAGTAATATATTGTACTGATACTATAATAATATACTATTGCATGATAATAATGCCCAAAAGTGCTCACTCTAGAAGAAGGTAAATCACCTAGATATGCTCTTTCTATTACTTATAAAGTTTTCCAGAAAGGACACATTCTGGTATCATTTTATTGGTGATAACAATTGAACCATATTTAAAAATGTAACTGTTCTTTAGTAGCTAAAATTATCAAAGATTATAATTATCCAATATTGAGCATTATAGAACAAAATACAATTATATTGTTTACATAGGCAACAGAAATACTTTTGACAGCATTGCTCCAATATTATTCTAAGCCAAGCAGAGTGCCGTATGTACTAGAATTTTCAATCATAGAAAATGAATATAAATCCATTAAGACAAAATATAATATTTCCTGTCTGTAAGGCCGTATTTAGGCATTTGACTACAACAATGTATCTCTTATCAGCCTAATCTTTTTTGTAAAACTATAAAACTGGACAAATTGTGGAAGGAAATCTTTTTAACATGCTGGGAAGCAAAGAGTACATGATTTTGATGCCTGAGAGAACACAATGGAACAGCACCCTTAAAGTGCTGAAAAAAAAAATCTGCCAAATTATAATTCAGAATCAGGCGAAAATATTTGTTAAATATAAAGACAAAGCAAGATAAATAAGAACTCAGAAAATGTGACCAATAGTCCTGACTACAAGAAATACTAAAAGATACCCTTCAAACAGGGTCAGATAACACCAAATGGAAACTCAAAACCATTAAGGACAAAAAATATTTTGAAAATGGTATATATGTGAGATAGATATAAAAGACAATATTTTATTCTTTTTTATTTCTTAAAAAATAACTGGAAGTTGAAAGCAAAAACAATCATAATGTATTCAGAGTTTTGTAATATAAACGGAGGTATCAGCAGCAAAAGCACAAAAATTTGCATTCCCAGTCCTGATGTTTTCATTTCTAGGTCTCTTTATCTGAAGTCTTGGACAGAGATCTTCCTCAGGTGCATTTGCTGAGACCTATTTATGGGTAGGAGAAGAAGAGAAATCATGGAGATACTTTTCTGCACCCGGACTCAGTACCCAGTATCTTCCACTCCTAGCCCTTCCTCCCCAAAATCCATAAAGCTACCAGACTCCAGAGTACCAGACTTGTTCAGGCTTTCTCAACAGTGAGGAAATCGACACAGTGCTGAGCCACATGACCCTCAACCAGTGCGCAGTTCCATGGAGGGAAATATAACGGGGACGGTCAGAGTGTTTTTAGTCTCTTGCACCATCACCATCACAGTAAGTGACTGAAGGCTTAACTCTTTCATTTTTGACTTGTTGCTTTAATCGGCTACTCCAACACTTGGGAGCTCAATAAGCTCTCTCTGGGGCCATGTGAACTCCTGACACTACATACATAGTAGAAAGGCAAAAAGGAAATTTATGAACAACATCAAAACCTGGTGAGAATTTGTAGCAACAAGAACTCTTCTATGTTGCTGGTAGATTGCAAAATAGTATCACCAGATTAGAAAATGGTTTAGAATTTTTTGTAATGTTAAACATTTACCTATGTTACCAGAGAACTGGTTCCGAACTCAGGTTTGGCTGCCTGACTGCTCAAAAATCAATGCTTGGGACACAAGTGATGGTGGAGAAGGAAAGCTTGTTTTATTCAGGAAGCGGGCAGCCTGGGGAGATGATGGACTAAGTCTCAAAGACCATCTTCCCCATCCAAGGAAGGCCGGAGGGTTTTAAATGGAAAGGTATGGATGGGGAAAGGGAGGGGTCTCCACAGAGGAGAAGCCGGCGCCCAGGCAGTAAGTCATATACGTGTCTGCATGACCCTGAACAGACTTGCTGGTATCAGTGGCAGCTGCGAGGCAGGCGCTATCTTCTGGGAAAGTTTGGTCCTTCACTCCTCAAGGCCAGTGGTCTGCAAATCTTGAAGCAAGTAAGTTAGTTCTGTTACAGATCAAGGGACTTGGTTCAGCAAGCAAAGAGTGCATAAGCTTGAAGCAAGTTTGGGGTGCTGTTACAGCTCTACTCTGACCTGATGATTACGCATCTAGGTATTTGCACAAGAGAACTGAAAACACAAGCTAATAAAAACACTTGTACAAACGGTCCATAGAAGCCTGAAACCAGGAAAAAAACCTCAGATTTTTATTACTCATATAAATAAATTTCGGTATACATATAATGGAATACTGTTCAGCAATAAGAAGGAATGGACAACTAATATATACAACTCAAAAAAAAATCTTTTAAAAAATTATGCTGAGAGAAAAATTCAGACAATAAAGAATACATGATATAATATTTCATTGCTGTGCAGTTCTGGATCTGGCAAACATAATCTTTGGTGAATGAAATTAGAATATTTTTTTGGCCTATGGTGAGTGAGGTTCAGAGTGACAGGAAAGGCACAGAAAGGATTCTTTGGGGTGATAAAAATATTATGCCTCTTGATAGATTCCTATGAATATATAAGGTCTGTGCAATTTATGTAAATTGAACCTCAATAGAAAATAAAAAAATTATGGCTGTCAGTCATATCCCCTCACCTATGAAATTTTGTAGACCCTGTATCTAAAAGATTCAAAGTAATATCTAAGTATTTTATTTTCATTATAAAGAAGAATAACAATCTCCAAAAATTGTATTCATTGCACAACTATTTGACAGTCTATTTTAACATTTACATATCAAATACAGTCTTAAGATAAATTTATCTAAAGATAAATTTCTCTGTGGAAATAATTTAGGAAATGAAATGTTCATGTAACTGTCAGTTACAGCATAAGTATAAACTACAGTATAAGGACTTTTCAGATGACCTTGACTAAGTTTTTAGCTTTTCTATTTACAACTGCTATTTTATAATATTTGGTGTATGTGCACCAAATTTTGTATTTCTTGATTGGTAAAATCTTTGGAATTGGCTTTTACTAGTCAGATCCCATTAGACATGAACTGTATCCTAAGCCTGAAGCATAATGTTAGAAATACAGTCAATTAAAAACTGGGATTAAAAGTGAAAAGCTGCAGTGATGCAAATTTCCTAATGACAATTATATTTCATTCAACAAAAACAAGATAAAAATTTAAAGACAGGAGTAGGTATTCATTCAGCTACTAGATAACATCAACATTTTGATTACTCAAGGAGTACTTGTACTAGACTGCAAATTGGTCTTCTTTACTTTTGAATTATAAACATTCTCACATATAATATCTACATGTTTAATTCTTGACATCTGCATTTGAGGGGTGTGTGTGTGTGTGTGTGTGTAAGGATGGGATTTGGCACATTAGTTTAGCTAATTGAAAACTGTATTCAAGTCTATTTCTATTGTACTAACAGACAAATTGGCTACAGCTGGCAACAATTGCTTTTGACAAGGATTCAAGAACATATTATTTCAAATATAAGTGTATACAATTGAGCAATGATTAAACAACTACATGACTCCACCCATATGAAAAAGTATTTGTTGTGAATATCAAGCAAAGAAAAATATGCATTTACCAAAATTCTGAGTCTTACCTCTACTATTTATTAGACAGGTAGCTAATTTTTATAACATCTCCAAGTTAATGAATGTTAATACTTGTTTAAAGCTTCATGCTGATAAATAATGTGTATATAATGTCAGTAAAGAAAAAACATAATTTTTTTCATTAAAATTAAAACTTCCACACACCACCCCCCTGGGGCTTTTTTTGCAGAAATTGACAAACCAAATCCACAATCTTTCTCCAAAGGTATAGAAACTAGAAGAATCAGAACAAGTCTGAAAAAGAAGATGAAAGTTTTAGAATTCACACTAATTTATTTCAAGATAATTATAAAGCTACTAATCAAGATAAGGTAATATTAGTAAAAGGATAAATATGTAAATCAGTGGAATAAAATATAAACTTCAGGAATACTCCCAGCAATGATCAATTGATTTTTTTCTAATTAATAAACTTTTTCAAGATTGGTTCAACCTAAGAAAATCAATGTAATATACCACATTAATAGAGTGAGAGAAAAAACAACAAAGTGATTGTCTCAATTCATACCAAAAAAGCATTTGACAAAATCCAACACTTTTTCATGATAAAAACACTAAAACCAAACAAACTAGGAATAATAGAGAACTTTTCAACCTAACAAAAGCATCTTAAAAATCTCATAGATACAGTATCAATAGTCTTAAATAAATCAACTGTTGACATTCTAATTTTGTTTCTAGTCATTGCTTTTAGGGAAAATGATTCTAAATGCATAATTTTGATATAAAAATATATACTATAGAAATAATTATAAGAGCCAATAATTGGTAGTATCTTTAATCCCTACCAATTGGAATTTCAGGAAAAAATACATTAAAAATGTAATATAACAATCAATACAAATAATTTTCTCCAAAAATATACATAATATTAATAATTTTGAGGTAAAAAAATCAGTTTATAAAACAGTAAATAATGATACTATGCTGTCAGAAGTATGTATATATTGATATCGATTTACCTTCCCATATCTACTAATAGTATCGTTATCCACATAAGCTGATATAGTAACACACTCCTTTTTTTTTTTTTTTTGGTTTAAAGATAAAATCATTGTTTGAAACATAAGTACATATTATATAAATTGGATACTGCATGTTGCTTGTTGTGTTGGTAGAGAAGTGACAGTCTAAGGGGATGGAAAGAGAGGCCAGCATTAAATTATAAATCTCAACAACTTAATCCATGCTACAAAACAGGGGTTATTGTAAGGCAGCAAATATTTGGCTGTAATTGACAAGCTATTAGTGGGTTGTGAAGTCATTTCATAGATCATGTCCAATTTTACAAATACATAATTACATAGAATAGGATAGTGTAGAACAGAATAGAATAGTCAGAATGGAAATATCAGAGTGTTTACACTTAATAAGTTTGCAAATGGTTTCATGAAATTCTTACAGAAATTCTTATACACATAGATACAGACAGATACATAAATGTACAGTCAGTCATAAGGTAAAATATCATATTCATTCTGAGGTCAAAATAAAAACATTGGAAAGTCATTATTTTATGCTGGTTGGTGCAAAAAAAAAGAAGAAAAGAAAGGACATACACACAAAAAGAATAACATTTCATGGCATGTGAAAATTATAAGACATTCAAGTTTAAGATTCCATAAATAAAGTTTTGTTGGAACACAGTGAGGCTCCTTTATTTACATATTGTCTATGACTGCTTTTGCATTACAATGGCCGAGTTGTGTTGTTGCAATAAAGAATGCACAGCTTGTGAAGCCTGAATATTTATTATGTTCTTTTGCAGAAAACATTTTTTAGACCACGGATTAGACAGTGAGTATTTAGCAGGAAAATGAAGGAAAAAGTAGAATAATGGTTTGGGAACTCTCTGTACATATATGTGGATTTACAAAATAATCAGATAAATGTATTTGTGAGCCTTGTAACAACAGAAGGCAGTCAATTTTAAAAAGAAGAATTCAGTTATTACATTATTATACAAGTCCTTGGAATGTTAATATCTAATTTAAAAATAATAAAGGCAAAAGGATACATTTCACAGTTTATGTAAATGTATAGACAGCATTTATTTTTTGAACTACTGCTATATTCCAAAAATTGTGCTTAGAGAAGCAAACAGGATCTAAGTCTCAATACATATTTAATAAAGGGGCGCCTGGGTGGCTCAGTTAGTTAAGCGTCTGCCTTCGGCTCAGGTCATGATCCCAGGGTCCTGGGATCGAGCCCCACATCGGGCTCCCTGCTCGTCAGGAAGCCTGCTTCTCCCTCTCCCTCTGCCCCTGCTTGTGTTCCTTCTCTCACTGTCTCTCTCTCTGTCAAATAAATAAATAAAAATCTTTAAAATTGAAAAATTTAAAAAAATACATATTTAATATGGTTGAAGCAATCATTACTTTCCATTAACATTTACTCATAATTTGTAAATTTTGAAAACTTTTCAGTTTCAAAAGCCAATAATTCTGTTGAATTTCAGATTCACTTTATTATCTTGTTTTACACAAATGACTCATTTCTTCTTACCTGAAATAAAAATTACGGACAGAAGTCCATGAGTAGGAGTTATACACCTATATTCACAGTAAGATTCCCTGATACAGTGGCCAAAGGAAGTTAAGTATTTTGCATAATATGGATTATGGCTTCCAGTTTCAGGGACCCCTTCCTTCTAATGCTGTTAACTGCTAGTTTCCTTGAAAATTAAGATAGGTGTGGTCCCAAGCAGGAAACATTTATTTTAAATCTGTTCTGTTTCTGCCTTTCCAGGTTGGATGGAGACAGAGAGGAAGGGAGAGTCCAGGAATCCAGTCTTTATGTAGAGAACACTCCATTCTGCACAGAAAGTATATGGCACCATGAGCTCTAGCTCGAGAGTCAGGAAAATCTGTGTTCTACTCCCTGATCACCATCCAACTAGTTGTAGAAATTTATACATGTTGTTTAATTTCTTGGGATTTTGTTTTCCTGATATAAAATGAGATAACAGTAAATGGTCAATCTCTTTTAGCTTTAAATTTATTTTTGAGTTGACCATAAGAACATAAGCTTTACGTTTAACACACTTCATAAACAGACTCAAAGTATGCTATTCATTGACACCATAGTATATGGTATGTGATAATGTCACACAGAGAAATTTCTGCACATTGTTACCTTATAATTTCCAAAATAATATTAAATGAGTTGTGAAGCATTGGTGGAAAGTTTTGTAAGTACAAATGAAACAGATTTTATAAGCAAATGAATGCATTGTGACAGGCTTGAAAGATAGGTTAACGTGTCAAAACAATGAACCTGAAAGATTTAAATTTATTATCCTTAGACAAGAATCATATTAGATGGACTTAATTAGGACTTTCACTATATTCATCCATAAGAATATAAACTTCACTGCAATTTCTGGGGTCTAATTAAAATGGAATATAATCATCCAGAATCCAAAATAACACTTAGTAATCTGAGCCAATTTTTAAAAGACATTTTTCACACTATTTGTGACACTTAGAAGTCATGTCTTAGAATTTAAATTTAGAATATTAGCCATGCAGGAGAAATAATAGATTAGTGATAGACTTCCAAATCATAAAATGCTGTTTGAAAAATACTGGGTTTTTTTATTCAGAATTTTTCCTTTCAATATTGAGATCCTTGATAATGAACTTCTTAGGCTTAAAAGGACAAACATTAGCTTTTACATTTTAGAAAATTTGCTGCATATTAGACAATAAGGAAAATACTGGCGTATGTATATTTTCTGTGCAATGAACCAGCCTTAATAGCCTTCGGTCACAATTGCATGCTTTATTAATTTACTTAAGAAGTGTACCATGATATCTGAGATTTATCCACATAGTCCACATAATCTTATATTTTCTTTTTCTTGTGTACCTTGTTTTTAATTCCTTCTAGTGCCTGTTACATATTTGACTTGGAATAGGGACTTAAATACTAACATTTCTAACTCTGGAGACAGTTACTCTTTTGTTTTGTTTTTTATTTATTTATTTTAAAGAGGGAAAGAGAGGACGGGTGGGAGGAGCAGAGAGGAGGGAGAGAGATTCTCAAGCAGACTCCATGTTGAGCTCAGAGCTCCACGTGCGGCTTGATCTCACCTCCATGAAATCGCAACCTGAGCTGAAACCAAGAGTCAGACACTTAACTGACTGTGCCACCTAGGCACACCTGATGTTTATTGTTTTTATTTGAAAATTTGAAAATGGATAAGAAAATTCTCTTTTCAAAATAACATTTTCACTCATATTTAAAGCCATGGGAAATGTTAAATTTACACAAGTCCACTGAAGATGTAATGTAGTAAGTCCTATGAAAAATATGAATCTGATATTACAATGTCACTAAGGAAATAATATCACTAAAATAGCATCAGGTGTGCTCACAAAGTCATTATTCTAAAAAGATGATATGCCAGAGAATATTTTTAGTGGTTTCGCTGCCTAAAGAAAAATAGAACGCTTAGTCATACTGTGCCATAATAGAATTGTTCAATTACTCAGCTAGAAATACCTGTATATATGTGTGTGTGCGTATATATATATATATACACACATTATATTGTGTATTTTATTTTATGCTAATTATAACTCAGTGAAGCTGATAAAAAAATCATTATATGAAATTACTGGAGAACTAACTGACAGAAATTAAAAATAATGATATACTAAATTTTTAAAAAACTGGTATGTAGTGTAACCTTTGGAAGACTATTATCAGGTAAAGATAATTTAAAAAAGAGTTTCAAGGACAGGAATCTTGAGAAAGACCTCAAAGTAAATAAAAGATAGGATTATATCTATCTGTGGGTGGAGAGTATGCAATTTACAAAGAATAATAAAAATTTTTACTTACATTTTTACTTTACCTAAAAAGGACAAGCGAATCCGTATGTTTACTAGGTACTCATTATTAGCAGTTTATGACAGAATGGAATAAAAATAATGTCATAATCACTGAAGAACCTTGTTGGACTCAGTGTAATGCAATGATTAAGAGCAAGATGTCTGAGGTCTAGTGACTTGATTTTAAGTATTTGCCCCAAATTCCATAGCTCTGTGATTTTGGACAAATTATTTAATCTCTCTCTAAGCATCAGGATTTTTTATTTGTAATAATGGAAAACCAGTAATAATGTACCTTTGAGATTTGTGGTGAAGATTCAGTGACATAAAATACATAAACTACTTAGTACCAGGTTTGTTGAGAATAAGGGCTCACATATTTTTAATGGAAATTAGACCACGGGGTTAGATCAGGAAAATGTTTACTAGTGGTCTGTGTAATAACATGAGGAAGCTGTATTTTTAACAGTGCTTCACAACACTTTGCTATGTTAGGAAGTGATAAATGTTGCAGTGGGGAAAAAAAGGTAAATAATTTCCTCATTAAGTAAAGTTCACACTAGTAAAGAAGTAAATTTCAGTGGAAACTATGATAATGTCGCTTGTGACATTTCCAAACTGCATGTGTGTTTGGTGGTATGATAACCTCTTTCTTATGAAAGATATCTAGGTCATGTTCATTGAAGTCCCTCTGTGTATTAGCCCAGTCTGATAGAATAAAAAAGAATTTCAAACTGTCATGAAAAATAAGAGTAATGGAGAAAATCTGAGCATCAGATGCACTAGATTTTGCTTAAAGGGTACCTAAAAAATAATTTGACATCAACATTGATAGGCAAGAAACATTGATATGTGGGAAACACATTAGTAAAAAACATCAAACACAAGGCTGCTAGATTTAAACAATATTTTGCTTAAAAAAAGAAATAAAAGTTAAAATCCTTAAGAGGGAAAAATCCAAAGCAGAAACTGATCATTTTTGGAAAAGGTCTACAAACCGTGCAAACAAAACCCATGGCAGACCTATATAGGAAAGCTATTCAGATGAGCAGAAGTATCAACATCTTCAAAGTTAAGTAAGAAGGATAATCATTGCTTTAACTAAATACATCTCCAAGTGAAATCTGGGGCAAAATAGAGCTATCCCTTGTCATAAATTGAAGGGACATAGTTGTTATCATAGAACTTGTGTTTCTTATGACTGTTTTCATGTTGCTTCTCAAAAACAGATTGTTGAATATATTTACTCATTAACAGAAGTCTCAATAAGTCCACTCCACAAAACAAATACACAAGAAAAAAATAGAAGAGTAAATTGAGTTTGAATTTTTAATGACGTGCATATCAAATTTAGAAGATAGTTAACCATATGCCAAACAATCTGTGGTTTCTTGATGTCATTAATAAAGTCACACTCAAATAACATTATCTCATTGAGATTATGACTTAAGCTGTCTTTTCTTTGCATCATATGCTTCAGTGACCACCAGGAACCACCTAAATCCACGTTCCATATTCACGGTGAACAGATTAAATGGCACTGGAAGCCCACATACCCTACACAGGCCTCACTTAATAGACTGGAGACTGAGATAGTTCTGACACATTAACAGCCTCTCAGAACATCTAGGTTCCTATGCAGGGGAACATTAGATCTAGAGACTGTTCTGACAATTCAAAGCTTCTCTGTAAAGGCTTACTCAGCCAAGTTCTCTCTCATAATCTATTAATGAGACTTAAAAGAGACTTTGATCAAAATACAGTGGTTGGATCAGATCTTTAACAATATGAAAGTAAGCTTTCTTTTTGACATCTGCTCAACTGCTTTGTCGCATACACTCCCCCCTGATTTTTACAAGCTTCACTACTATGCGTGTATTGGAGACTGCGTACTGCAAACACGGCTTCTTCTGCGTGAGGGAGAGATTCTATCACTAGCAGCCCTGCTCAATCACTTGGTAAGTGTGTCAGCCACGAGGAGGCCTAAGGCCCTTGCCGCTAAATTCCAGGTCATTTGTAAGGCGCTATCCAAATTATTTCTTGAGGATGTACATCTTTTAAATAATATGGGCATATGTATCTCAACCTAGTTAAAGGAGCACTATTTATAGTCATTGACATTAGACATTTAGAGACAGGCATATTAATTTAAGAACTCTTAAATGTCGGAGTCACAACTGCCCAGTACCTCTGTAGCAGGCCACGATCCCATAGCTATCCGAAAATATCCTCGTGCTCTCTATTTTCTTCCAGTGAGTCACTTTCTTCTGTTTCAGTTGACACAGTTTACATAGTCTATTTTATACTTGTTCTTGCTTTGCTGTCAGATATTAAGTGGCCTAAACCACCTGACACCTTAGTTCACTACACCCAACTTATGACTATCTTATTTACCTGGACTAAGCAATCTTGACACGAACAGTTCCTTCTGCCTTTATTTATCATCAAGGCCCACCTTTCCCAATGTGGTTGATTTTATTCATATTTTACGAGAAATGTAATAGGTTATAATTCAAGTGGAAAATATATGTGTGAAAAACAATTCTCTATCCAGCCCACTCAGGGGTATGATGTAGAGTCTGAAAAGATGATTAAACAGCACAGAGCAAACCCAAAAGAGATGAACAATTTTAGGTTTCTGCTGTCTCTGTGAAGGGATGCTCTGGGAGCCACCAACACTGAGCACATCTTAGATCTTAGCTACAAATGAAGCCAGAGATCCATTAAGAATGACAATGACACTTTTCACCAAAAAACGGGGCAAAATAAGTAGCACAAGCTGTCATTTTCCCACTACACCTGAGGTAGTTTGCAGAGAGGTTTTATACACAGCAGCAACTATATCTCTGCTCTGGAGATTTCTCTTGGCTGGAGGAGGATGGTAGGCCGTCAGTCACACAGGGCAAGCTTGAAGTGCATGTAAGTCAACGCCCTGGAGACTCTCAAACCCAGGACTTGTAGATAATTTCTCCAATATTTAGATGTAGGGCCAGGAGTTGTAGATAAATTCTTCAATTCCCTGCCACTCGGTGGGAAAATTCTGTGGCATGTTCTGCACAGTTTTTGGTGGCTTCTGGTGATATTAAGCCCAGTTGCCAATAGCGGTAGCTTGTTCATTAACTTACTTTTGCTGGATTTACCTCTTTCATTTTCTCACTTCCCTTCTTTCTCAAGTGGTTCCAGGGAATCTACTCACAAAGAAATGTATTGTATCCAAATTCTTGTGTTAGTATCTAACGATGGCAGAACTCAAATTAAGACCAAACATAAGGAGCTATTTCCAGAATTCATTGTATTTATAGAAATGTAGCCCAAATTTTTACCTACATTCTATATTGTTTTGACCTCTGCCTTAAGAGGTTAGAAAAGTAAGGATAAATGATTGGCTAATTAAAGGAAATTATGAGTAAGACAGTAACTGCTGTATTCACACTCTTTTTGATATCATCTTTTAAATGCTTTGTCTTTAGTCTTAAGAAAACATATATACCAGGCAGAAATGATTTTGCCACTCCTTGATTATGTACTCTTGAACAAGTTACTTAATCTTTCTAAACTCAGTTTATATTTTGTAAGACTGAACAGAGAATAGCTAGTTCGTAATTCAATTTTAATTATTGAGTACTTTAAATCTCACTGTAGATGCTCCATATATTAGTTCTTGTTTTCTTCCTTGATCTCATCTCTATAATTTCTAGTGTCTCCACTCTGTTGTTTCAAGGTATGGTTGCTGGGTTGTACACAGGATTCTCAGTGTAGATACTTCACCTTTTGGTAAAAGTGTGTTGTTTTGTTTTTAGGAATAAAGTTTTACGGTGCTTTACATTTTAAACTGAGTGAATTCTAATGTCTTCTGTGTATATTGTGTTAAAAAAAGTGGGGCATGAGTACTAGGTCAGCAAATTTAGATCAAAAATGATTTTTAACTCATGTTTAAGTACATATTAGATTTAAGTACGTATTAGAAAAGATGCAATGCAATATAAAGCTTTCTTCACCTTGAGTGGAAACTAATACCCATATGCTAGATATTTAATCCTGGGAATAAAAAAGAAGTACTTTAATTATTGTGATAAATAGTATTAAATGTAGACATGTTGATAACAGTTTTCTTAAAAGATTTTATTTATTTATTTATTTATTTATTTATTTATTTATTTATTTAAGAGCAAAAGAGACAGAGAACCCATGATTTACTTTTTGTAAATAACTTATTGAGGCATAATTACCATAATGTAAACTTCATATATTTAAAGTATAACTTTGATATAAGTATACACTTATGAAAACACCGAAACATTTTCATGAAAACATCTTTGAGGGGTGATAGGAAGTAGAGGAAACATGGGGCCCTTCCAAGATAGGTATAATACTCTATCTGGGTGTGGATTGCACAGTTGTCTTCCTAGATTTTCACTGAGCTGTAAACTGATGATTTGTGCATTTTTTCCAAATGTATGTTATATTTCAATAAAATAAATCAGTTCTGATTTGTAGCAAATCCCCTGTGCCTTTCTAACTTGAATCTCAATGTCCCATTTGTGTAGTTTTTTTCTATACAAAAATATTTTTCACACATTTATGAGTAAAGATTCAAAACTCCCAGGCATTATAACAGTCTCATGGAACTGTATGTTCAACTAAATCGAGGACGTGCTTTTAATATAAATAGTGATCTGCTGTTAACCTAATTTAAAGCTACATCACTATATGTGAGAGTGGCAAGAGTTAAAAGGTTTTTGCCTGATTTATAAGCTGAAGATTTTGTGTAACTAAAATTCACATAAAACTAATCTAAATCTTAGACAGTTTTTCTTTAAAAGACATACTAATTAGATCTCTAAAAAAGAACTAAAATGTGGGTTATATTTTCCTTGCAAAATTCTTTATGTCTTGTGAAGAAGTAGCTTATGTTTCAGCATCCACTGAGTTCATAAACACCCCTCAATATTTTCACACTATGTAGTTGTGTTATGTGTGAAAAGCGGTCCCTTTTCACCCTTAATTGTCTTCTAATGTATGTTTACCATATGGCAAGCTGCTGAGTATAACAAAACTGTGACGCTAATGCTTTTATTTTATAGAAATCTCATAGCAAGTAAATCAATAATGATCTTAAGCTGTTTTTTAAGTAGTGCGCATGTCTCCTGTCCCCCTCTCCAGAAAGATGACCAAAATAACCTGTTGATTAAGTAAAGATAGGTTTATTGCTACTCCAGCAAAGGGAGTGAACTATTGACAGTCTTAGGAGTTTCTTGGAGCAAGTAGGTCAAGGACAGGATATTTATAAGATTTGAGGGGCCCAGTTATATGTGGGTGTTTCAGTGAAAGAGGTTGTATTTGTGAGATGAGAATAGTATTTCAGGAGAGCTAGTTAAATATTCTATTGTTCGGGTGTCTGAATTTTCATGAAGTTTCTGGAACAAACTTATGTGTAAGTTTTTCTTTCTGGGTAAGAATTTCTTGGAAGAGTAAAATAATGTTTATGCAGAGTGTTGGATAGTAGAGTTATGTTAATGCAGACAGTAAGGATTTTAAAGAAATCTAGAGATGAGAAATGGCTTGATCAATTATTATAAATGCTTAAAATTATCACTAGTAATACAGCACTGGTCTTCCTAGAAATACTGCATGTTTGTGATGCTCAGAACTATATAAAATAGTAACTTAGTCGGGGTGCCTGGGTGGCTCAGTTGGTTAAGCGACTGCCTTCGGCTCAGGTCATGATCCTGTAGTCCCGGGATCGAGTCCCGCATCGGGCTCCCTGCTCGGCAAGGGAGTCTGCTTCTCCCTCTCTCCCTCCCCACTCTCATGTGCTCTCTCTCTCATTCTCTCTCTGTCAAATAAATAAATAAAATCTTAAAAAAAAAAATAGTAACTTAGTCAATAACGTGGAAAACTTGAATAATTTATAGTTAAAAGCATAAAAGCAGTACAAAGTAAATGTAATGGAAAAGCACAAAATTACTTTACCAAAATGTTTCTTGTAATGATTTTTATCATTTTCTCTTTGCACATTTAAAAAATGTAGTATTTATTTTTTTAAATACAGATCTTTTATTCAGAAAGTCTTTTCCTAAATTTACTTTTGTCTATGTATTACTCTAGTTTATCACTTTTAGAGGTCCACTTTTTTTTCACATTTATTTTACTTAAAATAGCAATGTGTCCTACAAGTAATGGTATTTTAAAGTTACTGTCAATTTGGTAGCACATATAATAACCTATTTTCAGCATCAGAATCAGTGATGTTAAGTTTGTTGAAATATTGGTGTGTAGGTACATTTTAGTATTAAATATTTGGTAATTCAATATATAATATTGTGAATAAAATTAGCTTATCAATTAGTGTTTATGAGATGAGTAATTCCAAATGCAAGTTGCTTATTCTAGTTCAAGTAGCATAAAATATATTCACTAAATTAAAAATTATTTTAAGAAGCTATTTTTTTTTAATTTATTTATTCATTTAAGTAATCTCTACCCCCAGCGTGGGGATTGAAACTCATGATCCTGAGACCAAGAGTTGCATGCTCTTCCAAAATAGCCAGTCAGGTGCCCCATATTTTAAGAAGTTATTAACACCAATAGTTTTGTTCTAAATATCATATGGTTTCATTGTAAGTTTTGAGTTTATTAAGTTGGTCCATGATTCTAGAAAAAAAATTCATTATTGGATCCTTATTAGGCTGATCTTGGCTTTAAGCTACATGCTTAAAGAGATTTTTTTTTTTTTTGAGAGAGAGAGTGCACGGCAGTGGGTAGGGGGCAGAGGGAGAGGGAGAGAGAAAATCCCAAGCAGGCTCCATGCCCAGCACAGAGCCTGATGTGGGGCTCATTCTCATGACCCTGAGATCATGACCTGAGCTGAAATCAAGAGTCAGTTGCACTGAGCCCCCACGTGCCTCTGTGCTTAAACAGATTTTATCATTTAAATGCTCACTGTAAATGAGACTACTAAAGCACAACATAGTGTCCTTTTTCTGAGCAATTATTATTTCTAAGTTTTCTACAAGGAAATTATCATTAAGATACTCTATTTTCCAAATTATTTATACTTCAAATTTACTAGGTTTAAGTACTTTATTAGTTTACAGACTTTGTTTAATTGTTTCATTTATCCTGCAATCTAAGAGGAGGCTACTGTAAACCAAAGCATTTAACTGTATCTATTCAAGGAGATATGATCGTTAGCTCAATTCTCTTGGGTGTGTGCTCTGCATCAAGCCGAGAGATGATTCTCTCCAATATCCACTTGAAATGGCTTTGACAAATAAGCAAATATCAGTAAAGAAGTTCTAAGAAGTCATTTGTTTGGTTTTCATGAAATGAATAAATTATTTTTTGGCCTCATGCTCAAGTTTACAAATGAGTTTTTATTATCTCCCATCAAATGAAGCCACCTTTATCCTCAATGGAGCTTTGACTATAATTTGTCTATTTTAAAGGTGTATATATAGTACACATTGTCAGTATGTCTGTTCATATATTGTATTTCTCCTCAAAGGTATCTAAATATTGTTATGGTATACTAAACTCAAATAAATAAATAGACATTTAAAAAATGAATAGTAATTTTATAAATATCACATTAAATAATTTGCAAAGCCTTAACTAGTACAAATTTTTTAAAAACTACCCTGATCTAAGTTTAAGCTTTAATTTGTTCTGTTTTTATCCTTAGATTATGATTATAAAACATAAATTTAATGGAGGGTTTAACAAGTATATAACATAAAAGTTTTATAGAAGTTATTAAAAAAAACCTCATCTGATAACAGAAATACAAAACTACTGGACAAAGAATTATACTAGTGATACAGAAACTGGCAATGATCACAAAAGTGTTGGGACTAGTGATATTTGAATTTTATGGCATTTTATTCAAACTTATCCCCTTAAGATTAAGGGACAATCACAACTGTTTCCAAATGGCTTTTGCCACTACAGCCCATTTTCCATACTACCTTCTGAAACAGTGCTCACTACGCTACTGGCTATTGTAAATGCTTACTAGCACACTGGTGACTCAAACCCTAAATACAAAACCACTTAGGGAAAAATATATAGCAACAAATTACTTTTCCAGCACATATTTCTCCTATTTCCTTGCACTCAATTCTTCTCTTCATTACTCAATGTCCACCTTTCCATTCCCAGATTTGCTGCTTGTCTTATGCACAAACTAATTTACATAAAATCCTGCATTGGCCAGCTGAAATCTATTTTGCCTTTACTTGCCATCATACATGGATTTTTCCATGCATACATGCATGGCATTCATCACAGAAATGCTTATTGAGTGCCAACTATGTGTCAGAAACAGTCTAAATGGTTGGGATTTAGGTACATCAAGTGAGCAAAATTGGCAACAATATCTGCATTCAAACTGCTTATATACAGGCTAGAGTACACAGAGAAGGAACAATAGGTATGATAAGTAAATTATAGCGGTCAAGAAGGTGAAAAATTCTATGGATTTTTTTTTAAGGGTGAAAAGTATAAGTAGGGGAAGGAGTGCTAGAGGAGGGAGGATGCAGATGGAAAGTATTAAATTTGGATGTTCAGGGCAGGCCTCGTTGAAAATGAGACATTTGAATAAAACACAGAAGAAAAAAAATGAGGATGTTAGCCACAGGGAGAGCTGGGACTTGGGTAGGGCAAAGACCATGAGGAAGGAGCATGCCTGGAATGTGCAAGAAATGGTATGTAATAAGAAAGAATGAAATCTTGCCATTTGCACTGACGTGGATGGAGCTAGAGAGTTTTATGCTAAGCAAAGTAAGTCAGAGAAAGACAAATACCATATGATTTCACTCATATGTGGAATTTAAGAAATAAAATAGATGAACATGGAGGGGGAGGCAAACCAAGACACAGACTTAACTATAGAGAATACATTGATGTTTATGGGAGGGGGAGTGGGCGGGGGATGGGTTAAACAGTTGATGGGGATTAAGGAGGGCACTTGTCAGTGATGAGCACTGGGTGTTGTATGTTAAGTGATGAATCACTAAATTCTATACCTGAAACTAATATTGCACCGTATGTTAACTAGCTGGAATTTAAATAAAAAACTTGGAAGGAAAAAAAAAGAAAGGGCATGTAAGCCAGTGAGTCTGGAGTTGAGTTAGTTCATGAGGGCACTAAAAGAGAAGCCTGAGAAGTGGAGTGCAAATCCTATGGGTTAATGAGTGCAAGGGGGCAAATGCACAGATTTGTACAAAGGAGTGAAGTTGTCTGAGTTATATATATAAAGAATCACGCAGGCTTCTGTGTGGTTCTTTGGGGAAAGGGAGGCAGGTGAAACAGGAAATGTATGAGAAGCTAGGAAGTTGACATAATCCAGAAGTCCCCTCCCCCTAAAAGAAGAGAGATAGTTGGACAGGATGGGGAAGACGAACAGTTGCTGTACTCTATATATTTTGACAATAAAGCCAACATTTCTTCTATGAAATCTTCCAAAATTCTATAGACATGGTTATTTTACTTGTTTCATATTGTGTAATAAAATATAACCTAAATGTTATTTTTCTATATATTTTTGTCACAATGTTTGACTGTGTCTTATAAAGAAGGACAAGAAATATCTAATGACTTGGTGAATACGTCTGAATTAGCTGTTGGCTTTTTGAAGAAAATATAACTACAGAATATCTTTAAAACAACTGAAATAAATACAATGAAAAGTAAAATCACTAAGTAGTCCTATGGCTAATTAGATTCTTCTAAGGAAAATTACATTCTTCCCTATAATCTATCAAGGAAATCAAACCACATTAGATATTTCCACTTGTAAAATATTTGTTTTCACATATGGGGGACAAATACACTTTTCTTTAGCTTGACCTCTGAAATATTATGTGCATAGCTGGTAATCTCTGTTGGTTGGCAAGTATTGTATCTATACAACCACACGTGTGTTTTAACTCCCTGGTTGCTTAAATTTAGTCTGAACACTGTCAACAGTGCCATTAACCTCAACCAATCAACCATCAACAGCAACCAATAATAGGTCAAAAGCTAAGAACTTTGAGATAGGCATGGGAGATCTGGATATGATCTTAATGTGAACACAAGCTATGGACATATCTATATAATATAAAAAGGATGAAAATATGCAGTCCTTCTAGAATATCCTTCCTGGAATAGGTTAGAAAACTTCTTTTTATATATTGCCAATGAATGAAATGAAAGCATCAAGGGCTGAAACTTCCCCTCCTCAGAAACAGCAGCATCACTGGTAAGTTGTTGAGAATAAACCTTAAAAAAATACCATAATTTGGAGTGACAAGGCCTAACAGTGTACAACATTGTCACCAATTTCTTAGCAGTGAATTAACAACATATTAAAGTAGTAAGCTACTAATAGTTCCTTGTAAGCAACAAGTATAATCTATGTATAGTTGAGGTTTATTCCTGAGGAATGGGATGATAGCCTAAGAAGGAATCTGGGAAACATTGCAGCTTGTGGATACCCTGAACTGGGGGGGGGGGG
>NC_138371.1:44195301-44212194 GCF_054177405.1 Leptonychotes weddellii | reverse complement strand
TTGAGTGGTTGAACTGCTAATGTCAATAATATGACCACTCTTCATCCCCTCATTTATAATCTGAGAAGAGAATTGCAATAGAACTATGACTGACAGTATAGGTCACGTCAAACCACAATTATCCAGACTTAACTTATTTCCTAATGTAAGGGTTGTTTACCTTTGAATATCACATGGGAGACATCAAAAGTTCTTCCCAAACCAGTTCCTTTTGGTAGACTGTTCTGAATGGAAAATCACGCATTTACCTCTTTCTGGCAATTTTTGTGATCTCAGTTCTGAATTTCCTGTGAATAGATGCTTGAGAATTAATACACATGCATACCCACACATCTTATTCTTACACATAACATGTACTAATACACAGAAAGTTTGGCTTCCAGCCTGAAATATTTTCATGTGTGTTACTTTACAATTTAGATGATGGATGGTGCTTCAGTGATAACTTACTTTTTGAATTAGCAGTCACAATATGAGGTAAAATTAGTACGTCCCACTACAAACATCACTCTTGATGGCTTACCTCAAGAGTATTTTTAGGAGAACCTGGACCCTTGTCACTCTCTTTAGAGCTTCCTTCATGCTGCAAGATGTACACAATCAGATTGAAAAAATTTACCCAAAATCCAATTATAGGGCTCTATTCTTATGCAGCTAGTCTTGACTCAAAATGCTACTTTAAAAATATCTGCCTTTCTCTTAAAGTTATCACAGTATTGTATTATAAAAGTAAATGAGAAAAAATCTGATTAACTTGCCTTCGTGGTTGACAAAATATGTTTTACAACCACAGAACCTCTTCTTAAATGCAGGAAAAGCTATTCCTTTAAACCCCAATGAACTCAATGACTCAGCATACAGGAAGAAGGAGATCTAAGCCAGAGAGAATTAAAATAACTAGAACAGAACAAATATTTAAAAATGCAATTTGAGCAAAAAGGCCTTAACGTTTCCTCAGTTTGACTAAACTTTAAACAGGCTTCTTCCTGACTCTAGGCCCCTGACCTAGAGCATTTACTTTAGAAAACGTGTAATTGTAAATTCTTTCTCTGCCCTTTTGAGATGTAAATCTTTAAAACATCTTCTTGATGGTTTTATAAGCCAGGAATGCTTTTCTCAATGACCTGGGAGTCACCCCTTTAAGATGTAATCATCAAGGAAGATAGCACCCTATTTCCCAGTTTTGTTGGGAGGGGAGGAGCTTAAGTTCCTCAAGCACCTTGCTCCAAGCTGTAAAACTACCTGCTGTCAGGAAGATTGGAGAAAGTTTACTTTTCCTTTGAGTAAAGCCACCTAACAAATACAGGTGTTTTTCCATCCTTCCACCCCATGCCAGCTCTTAAATAACACTCCAGTGCTTACTTTCAGCTGAGTGGAGCTCAGATTGAGTTCTGGTCTTTCTTCCCTATGGCAGTAGCCTTGAAGAAAGTCCCTCTTGTCTATTTCACTTTGTCCAATGTAATTTTTACTTTGACAAATTCAAGAATATTTTCCTGAAATCAAATGAGATGAATTTCATATGAAAAGATAGTACTCCAGGAAAAACTGCTGACATATTTTAGTATAACTTTGGATTTTAAAGACAAAAAAATAATAATAATACTTTGGGCAGCCAAATATATGATCAAACTATTTCATTAGAAAAATTAAATCATGCCATAGTAGAACTTACTTACTGCATTGAGGTAGAGTTCAGTATTGGTCCAATTCTTCGTCTATCCCTGTATCCAGATTCTTTGTCATATTATTTTGCAATTTCTAAAGATAAAATAGTAGAATATATGTCCTCAACAGTTGAATTTGGGTAAGCCACATGTCTTACTTTCACCAAAGGAATGTTACTGGTGTGATGTGATTAAAAGTTTTGACAGTGTTCCTATGATGGCGCTTACTTGTTCACGCACTTGCACCATCACCATGAGAAGGATATGCTTGGCTAAAGCCTAGTCTCCCCTGGGATGGAAGGACACTCCTGGGAAGATAGAGACATGTGGAATAGAGCTACCCTATCCAAGCCCAGCCTAGATCAGGTGACCTGAACCAGCCCTTAGGTATGAAAATTACTTCAACCAAAATCATCAGAGCTGCCTGGCTGAGCTCAGAGTAGATCGGTGGACTATCAGTTGATCAACAAAAGCTTAAAAAATGATAATTTAAATGTGGCATGCCACTGAGATTTTGCAGTGATTTGTTATGAAGCAAAAGAGGATCCAATAACATTTAATGACCAAAATTAGTGGAGTGACATCTACAACATTCTCATGAGAATGAAGAAATTTATATCCAGGCAGTTTGTTATTTACATGCAATAACGACAGACAAATCATTTGAACATGCAATAACACAGGGGACATTGTTAACATGAGCCCTTCTAAGGAAAGACAAGGGAATACCTCCAACCATTCAAGTGAAATTGTGGAAATTTAGCAAAAGAAATGGCACTGAACATTTAATATATTTAATTAAGGATTCTTGGTTCTAAAACCATGATGGGATAAGGATGAAAGAATGGAATACATACATCACACACAATAACAATGTAGAAATAATACATCTAAAAGAAGTGGGAGGGGCGCCTGGGTGGCTCAGTCGTTAAGCGTCTGCCTCCGGCTCAGGTCATGATCCTAGGGTCCTGGGATCCAGCCCCACATTGGGCTCCCTGCCCCGCGGGAGGCCTGCTTCTCCCTCTCCCACTCCCCCTGCTTGTATTCCTTCTCTCGCTGTGTCTCGCTCTGTCAAATAAATAAATAAAATCTTTAAAAAAAATAAAAGAAGTGGGAGGGGACAAGGAAAATATGTAGGAAAAAATAAGAATGCTTAATGCATGTCTTATCTATAATAACTGTGACTCGGGGCTGACAAAACAAGTAGAAGAAATCTAAGCTTATTCCAGAATATGAAAGTAAATTCTGAGAAAGATAATACCAGTCACAAAAATTAGGAATCTTGTTCTTAAAACAAGAATCTGATCCTGTAAGTAAAAAAGAAGGAAGTCAATGTATTATATAAAATCCTAAGTCTAAAGTTACGTGAGCCATCTCTTTTGCTCTGTCCGACAACCTCCGAGCCTGTATTTTACTCTAGCCATTGTGGGGACAGCAGTGGTCGTTTCATGCAGCTGTAACCAGATGGGGCCTTTCCTCAGCTTTGTAACTATTTTTTCTTTCTGTTTCTCTGAGGTCTATGGCCGTATTGTGACTTTTGTTAAACTAACATTTGTTAAGTATAGCCTTAGGGTGTTGATAGTGAGTCAAGGTTCAACAACAGATTGCAAGGGAGTTAAGTAGAGAAGCTTATTACTCACAGGTCCTGAAGGAGGTACACGTCATGCCTCAAGGAGCCGCAAAGAGAGGTCAAGGCAAGGTGCAGACAGGTAGCAGCAGGACCTGGGGCACATGCCTTTGGTAGGGTTGAGTGCTCTGGGGTTCCCAGGCTAAGGGAAGATTGGTAATTCAAACCAAAAAGAGTGGTTTTGTAAGCTCAGTGGGGGCCTTATTGAAGGGGCACACAAGGGGAGGGAGTTGGGAGGCACGAGAGACTATTTATTACCAAGTGTGCTGGGGAAGTCGCATCAGGAACTTATAATTACTTGTGATTCTGCCACCTGTTATCTAGGACATGTTATCAAGGGCATATGGGAGAGGCTAGTGTCAATTCAAAGTCCCTGAGGCCTCTTGGCCACATAAAATGGATGCCAACACAGCAATGTTATGGAGTAGTTTAGCTAAACTCTCAATAGATTGGGACTCCTGACAAAGTCATAGGACCCTCTCCCAGAAAACCTGGAAGTGTTCAGGGGTTAATGGTTAACACACCAGGAATCTGCTCCTTGACCAACAGGCTGAGTGCTATTAACTCTATGTCAGAACATGCCAATGGAATTGGGCATCACTGCCCACAGCTGTGTGCACTCTTCCCTTCATTTCTCATTTCTCTCTCTCCAGCCCCTCACCTTGTTCTCTGAGATCACTTCCCAAAACAAAACTGCACAGCAAGCCCTTGTCTTGGGTGCTATTTTCTGATGGAAACCAAGGTTTAGAAAAATCAGAAGATGAGGCCTTGGGTGGTTCAGTCTGTTAAGCATCTAACTCTTGATTTTGGCTCAGGTCATGATCTCAGGGTCATGAGATCAAGCCTCATGATGGGCTCTGCATACTGGGCATGGAGACTGTTTAAGATTCTCTCTCTCCCTCTGCCCCTCCCTGCTTGCTCTCTCTCTAAAAAAAAATAAAAATAAAAAAATTAAAATTAAAATAAAAAATAAAAGGTAAGTACTAAAACAAATTGTCAAACTTTCAAAAAATTTAAAGAGCTACAGTAAAAAAATATGAAAATGTCACTGACTATATGGGAAAAAAATTACAGTTACTGTTGATACTACTGTGGTTTGTTGCCTACTTTCATAACTGAAGGAAATGCTAAATTTAAGTTCCAAGTTAAGAAACACTAAAGATATCATATTATCCCCATCCCATTTTATGGACCCTGCTGAATTGCATCAGTGGACCCATAAGTTAGGAACTTCTGTTATAATGACTGATTTTCATGGCAAACTCACTCATGACTTTAAACTTTATCCTATTAAAGAACTAACATTATTCACTCCAAGACAATTTCTTAAAGGTAGGTACATTTTTAAAGGATTCTGGTTGGTCTTTTAAATGTCATTGATCACATGTACAATGTGCATATATGTATTTTCTTAATTATATGCAACTTTAAAACTTCTACAGGGCAGGTTTTGTCCGTTATTTACAGAAGAGGAAAAAATAGCAAGTAAATTCAACTCTTGCCCAGAGTGACTTGACTAATTAAGTGCAGGAAGCTGACGTAGACCCAGGTTAGCAGAAGGATTCCTTGTCATGATGGGATACAGTAGGCTCTGGAGGCTTCCTATCTGGTATGGTATCTCAGGTAATTCACTTAACCACGTACACTCTTAGAACCTTATTTGCAAATTGAAGAGGATATAACCCTTTCACAAGATGTTTATCAGAGTGTTTTTATTTATGAAAGATTTTCTGTGCAAGTATACTGAGGGCATAGAGGGGGAAGAGAAAACATGGCCACTGTTTTAAAAAACTTATTTTATTGGTGAGATGAGAAACCTTTACATGAAGCAAATGGAGGACTGGGATTTATATAACAACTGAATGGGAAAGATGTGAATATCTCATCAAATAGCTAGTCACAGTCAAGTGTAGACAATGGAAACGGCCCTACCTTCCCCAAAAGAATTACAGTAGCCTAAAGAAAGTCCTTGCTGGAGAAAGTTAGATACCCCTCCTTCCAAATAAGGAGTGGAACAGGAAAAAGAATCTGATTGTTGCATGCTGAATTCTCCCAAATTCACTAATCAGAAAAGCTGTTCCTTCCCTGAAATAGATGCCATGAATGGAGCACTCTCCACCTGGAAGGAAAACATAGGGGTGGGGAATACGTGCATCATGTATTAAAAGATGAGAATTTTTATGTCACTTTACATTTGTAAGAATCAGGTCAGCCCTACAAAAATGACATAAAACATACTGATAACATATTAATTAGCAGAGTGAAACAGTAGATGAGACTGAAGGAAAAGAATTGGTAGAACATGAGTATCATAAACCAAGATCAAAGTAAAACCCAAGTTCAATCTAGTCACGGTCCACGGGCAGAAGAGGAAGACAGAAGGAATTAAAATGAAGAAAGAAGCAAATTTATAAAAAAGAAAGAAATCTTGCCATTTACAACATCGTGGATGGAGCTAGAGCATATTATGCTAAGTGAAATAAGTCAGAGAAAGACAAACACCATATGATTTCACTCATATGTGGAATTTAAGAAACAAAACAGATGAACATAGGGGAAAGAAAGAGAGAGAGAGAGGCAAACCATAAAACAGACTCTTAGCTAGAGAGAACAAACTGAGGTTTGCTGGAGGGGAGGTTGGTCGGGGGTGGGCTAATAGGTGATGGGGATTAAGGAGGACACTTGCTGTGATGAACACCGGCTGTTGTATGTAAGTGATGAGTCACTACATTCTACTCCTGAAACCCATCTTACACTGTATGTTAACTAAATGGAATTTAAATACTAACTTGAAAAAGAAAAAAAAAAGGCAAATTGGACATGTGAACTGTTAGTGTGACTGTGAGTTCCTAAATGAAGGCAAAATAAATGTCCTAATGAAATAGTGATTTCATTGTAGTCTGAGTTGGTGGGTGATTTTAGCATGCATGAGGAATTAGAAGACATAGAATCTAGGCGATGCAGTTGGTGGTTGAGAAATTCAGACAGGAGACTACAATTGTCACAAACCCTGACTCAGAGTTTAAAACACAAGAGCCAGATGAGATGAACAGCAAAGCTGAGGTGATTCAGAGTCAGCGAAGTAGTAAGGCTCCTTTCCAAGAGCTAGAATTTGAACCAGACTTTTGTGGAGCTGTTTTGTGTAAGGATTAAATTGGTATCCTTCGTAAGATAGGGTGAGTAGAAGAAAACAAGCAGCTCTGACACTAAATAACACTACATTTATATTTTAAAATCAAAGAACCTCAGGTTTGGAGTGTCTTTAAAGGGCATATTCACTTTCTGCATTATGCAGGACTGACTCCAGGTTAAAAGAAGATCATTGTGAATTGAAGTCCAGAGGAAGGCAAGAAATGACTTTTTTAAAAATAAAAACCTTTGACTACATTAAAATAGCTTTTGAGTTATTTTTAAATCCTGCCTTAGGCAAAGAATTTCCAACATCAATAAATATAAAGGACTCAGGTTACCATCTAACATTTTTATCAATAGAATATGCTAGATAAATTTCCTTTTGATAAAAAGTTAAGATACTTTCTTAGATATGCTTTTTTCTTCATAGAGTATAACTTACTAATCTCTTAAATACCACAACATTCCCATCAACCCAGGCCATTTTAAAAAACGAATTACATCAGCTGCTCTCTGTAAAAAGGGCAGTTTGCTCAAATTTGTGTGTGTGTGTGTGTGTGTGTGTATGTGTATAGGGAAAGTAAAATGAACAAGCTTCATATATATTTATACAATCAATTTTCTTTAAAGTGGAGGATTATGAAGGAAATGAATGCCTAGTCATATAATATCTTTTTTTGTTCTGTATTTAGAACACTAAACAAAGATATAATAGCATTACAGTGGTTAATTGTAATTATTTGATATTTTCATACACATACTATTCAAAAGTGGAGTATAAAGGAAACCTGAAATGTCTTGGGTTATTATATTATTTCTTATAATAAAGAAGGCTGGACATGCCAGAAAGACCAAGCACTTGATTAAAGGGTTGGCACTTTCAGCCCCATCCCTCAAACTGAGGAGGGTAGTGGGACTGAAGATTAAGTTCAATCATGTGGTTAATGATTTCATCAATCATTCCTACTTAATGAAACCCAAATAAAATCTCTGTACACTGAAGCTCAGTGGAGGTTCTGGGTTGCTGAACACATTGATGTCCTGGGAGGATGGCATGCCTGGATTCTACAAGCAGAGAAGATGGAAGCTCTGCACCCCCTTCCTCCCATGAGACCTTGCCTTATTGATCTCTTCCATGTGGCTGTTCCTGAGTTGTAATCATTATAATACAATTGTAAGAATAATTAAGTATAGCACTTTCAGTGAGTCCTATGAGTTCAGTGAGTCCTATGAGTTCTATAATTTTGCTAGCAAATTATATAAGCTGAAGGGGGGGGCGTGTCATGAGAATCCTAGAATTTGCAGCCCAATTGGAGAAAAGTGGAAGTAACCCGGTAAACCCAGCTGTGGCTGGAGTCTGAAGTAAGAGCAGTCTTGTTAGAGACCTCATCCTTTAACTTGCAGGATCTGACACTAATTCTAGGTATTTAGTGTCACAATTGGATTGCAGGACATCCAGTTGCTGCCAAAGAATTGGTGTCAGAATACATCCACAAATGTTAAATAATAAACTAATTTTTATTTTTTGCAAACAAATATATCTTTGTAGGCATGCCAGCATTTAATTAGTTTGTTATGAAAATAAAATTGCATATAAAGAAATTAACCTTATACTTGGCGTATCATAAGAATGCAGCAAATGTTACTATGGGGAGACATGAAGCTCTCAAGTTATTTGTTCAAGTGACTTTAATTTTACTCTTTAATAAAGAAAGCTGAATCATATCCATGTTTCCATTTGCTGTAGTATTCATAACCATCATGTGAGAAAGATTGCTATGTTTTATAAATGTGATAATTAGCTTCCAAAACAGTCCCAAATGATCCTCACTTTTTTATATTCACTTTCTTACATAGTTCCCTTCCATATCAAATCAAGGCTTTTTTTTTCATGAAAATATTTTTATTTAATGGCTTTTTATTTAGCAGCACAATCTTGAGAAAGAAAATCAGGTCGTTAAGTGAGGAATGGGCAGATAATCCTGCCTGCTTGTCTATCTACATGTGTGGACATGATATGCCCAGGATCCCCAGACATCCACACAGAGACCAGATATGCAACTTTAGTCACTACATCCAGACAGATGTGACCCCAGCTGAACGGCAACCTTTTACTGATAACAAAGCAGCAATCAACGTCGGAGGATGTTTCCAAGGCACCAAGGGTAGGTCTGTCTCCATGCTGGTGCACGTGTGCTTGTGTATGTGTGTGTGTGTGTGCGTGTGCGTGTACCGGAGAGAATGATCTATGAAGCTGAGAGGGCCAACTCCACAGAGACAGGAGTTGGGAGACAGCAGAGCCTCAGAGAGACCATGTGCTGGAGAAGAGTCGTCAGAGGCTACATTGAGCTCAACTCCCAGGAACAGCAGGTGCTTTAAAGGCTCAGGCAGCACCTGGGGACTGTGCCATTGCTGTGGTGTGCTTTCACAGGGGGCTGTTGTAGCCATGGGCACATTTTCAGCTGGGTCCAGGTGTCCATCCAGGCCCTGGGGACAGGGTGAGGATGCTCCTGTCCTGTCCCACAGAGACCTCACTGACCCATGCACTGGCCAGGTATAGCCAAAGGTGGCCTGGAAACCCAGGAAAGTGGCCAAGGAAGCAAAGCCCAGCTCCAGGACAGAGAAGAGCAGCCCAGCACCAAGATAGTCTTCCAGGGCATCTGCTGGGGGCAGCCAGATCTGCCAGAGAGGTGCACATCCTGAGACCAGCACACAGCAAACTGACAGGTCCAGCCTGTGCAGTTTGCCGTGATGACCAGGGTGGCTGCCTCTGCAATGAAGAGCGGCATTCTGCCAGCCAGCGGGAAGCAGTAAGTGGTAGGGATGCGGCAGAAAGGGTAAGGTGTGGCTTGTGAAGCATTATAGCTTCTGTCTTTGTCTTTTGGATTACTCACTCTGGGGAAAAGCAACTTCTAGATCATGAACACATTGAATACATTTAAACATTCTATGGAGAGGACCAGGAGGGAGGAACTGAGTCCTCATGCCAGGAACCTGTAGCAACTCAACAGTCATATGAGTGAACCCGTCACCTTAAAGGCAGATTCTCCAGTCTCAGTCAATCTTCAGATGATGGCAGCTTGAGCCAATACCTTGACTGCAGTCATAAAAAGTCATGGGCCAGACCATCCATCTAAGCCAATTACCGTTTGGGGTAATGTATTAGAGAACAATTCATAACTAACACAGATTGTGGTATCAAAAACAACATGGTTCCGCTTAAAAAAAAGTAGAACTGAAATTAGAAATGTGGAAGTGGTTTAGGACCAGTCCGTAGCTAGAAGAGGAGCTGGAAAGACCCTGAGGGGAGTGTTCACCAGAGTTTAGAGGATAATGCTGGCAGAAGCCTAATGAAATTGAAGTATTGATAGAGCTAAAAGAAAGGGAGGACAATTTTGGCAGAAAATTTGAGAGTCAAGGGGATTCTTGTGATGTAGAGGCAGCAATACTGTTGTTGAAATCAACATAAAAAGTAGAAGATATAATTAATGAACAGGGTGATCAACTTAGGGAGATTTCTAGGCAGTGTGGTAGGTGCACACCAGCTTCTTCTTGCTGCTTAGATTAAAATGAGAGAAGAATGATAACCTAAGGGAAAAAAAATTGAACATAAAGGAGCTAGAACATGCTTAGTTTGAGAATTTCAGGTTCTCCCGATAGCAAGTAAGTCTAATATTAAGAAACAGTTCTCAAAGTTAAGAGGAAACTGAGTGTGACAGTTTCTAACTATTTTGAGTTTTAGACTAAAAGAAGAAAAAAGAGTAAATGAGGGCAAAGTGATATTTGCAGAAATTCTTCATAGGTCCGAGGAAAGTCCAAAGACCTCACAGAAAGAGTATAAAAAGGTCTCAACAGGAGAAAAAAGAAACACTAGTTTAAGAGGCAGAAAAAAATGCTAATGGCTTCCATGCATTGTTTTACACGTAGAGCTTTATATCAGAATTGCCTAGGGAATTGTAGATATACTGCTTTAGAGGATGCACTGAAAATCAGATACATTAGATTCTTTGAGGGTTAAGCCTAAACATATTTAAAGTCCCTTCCTGATGATTCTAAAAATTCAAACTTGAAAATAACTGTTTTAGAGACAAACTGTATATCTCATAAAAATCAACAATTATACTTCATCAATCATCTATCTAAAATACTGGATGAAAGAAGATAATTATTAAATAAGCCAAAAATTTGGGAAAAAAACAACTTTGAACATAAGTTTCCACAATAAATCTTATTTTTAACTGAATATATGCATATTTTTCATGTGCACAAGACTCAAATACATCATCACTGGAAACATGCTCTGAAAAAATTGAGAACTACTTTAGCTGAAGTAAAACTAATCTAGGAGGAAACCATTATATGGAAAACAAGACCAAAAAAGACTTTATTTAGATTTACTTTTTTTCTAAATTGACAAAATGCATATTCAAATTTAAGACAAATTTCAGATTGGGATTTTTTAAAAATATTTTATTTATTTATTTGAGACAGAGAGCATGAGCGTGGGGAAGGACTGGACATGGAGCTTAGTTTGAGTGGGGCTCAATCCCAGGACCCTGGGATCATGACTTGAGCCAAAGGCAGACACTTAACTGAGTCACCCAGGTGCCCCTCAGATTGGGTTTTAAAAAATGTTCAGCAATGTGTTGTCTTAAAGTAACACATCAAAATGAAAGTAAATAGAAAATTTAAGCTTAAAGGGAAATAAATAAGCAGAAAGCAAATGTGGAGCAGATACCCCAACTGGGCAATTTCATATAGGATTAAATATAATTTAAGACTAAGAATAACCATAAAAGATTAAAAGCAAATAGCTAAAAGAATAATTTACTAAGAATATATTGCATTTCTGATATAGTCTTAATATCTATATGTCAAAATTTGTCAGAAATACAGAAAGAAAGAAATCATTCTAAAATTACGGTTTTGTATCTTGAGAACTAATAGATGTACCTGATTAGAATAATCAAGGTATCAAAAGTTTGATTAGAAAATAAATTAATGAAGAACAGTTCTCCTAACAGAGACTTACTATATACAATTGCCTTAGACACATAGCATATAAACGTTGACATTAAAAATAAAAACATTATGTGGCTCAGTCAGTTGAGCGACACTTGGTTTTAGCTCAGGTCATGATCTCATGGGTTATGAGATTGAGCCCCCTCTGGCTCTGAGCTCAGCAAGTAGTCTGCTTGAGATTCTCTTCCTCTGCCCCTCACCCCATTCATGCTCTCTCTCTCTCTCTCAAATAAATAAATAAATAAAATCTTAAAAAAAATAAATAAAACATTGTATAAAAAACAAAGTCTCAGTAAGTCTCACAGAATCATTGTAACCAATGATAACAAAGAAATTAAGCTTATAAACAGAAACATAATAGATTATAAAATATGTTAATGTGTAAATACGTTAATCGTATTTTTAAATAACTCATGGCTTTAAAGCAAAATATATTAAAAGCAATAAATTCCAAATTTATAGGCTAAATCCAAAGTGACCACTGAAGGATGCTGAGAGGGAGACAGAGAGACAAATACAAATTGATTTTAATACTTTAATCAAAAAAATTGAAAATAAAGGCAGTAATAGTTCATGTAAGGAAAACTAGAAAGAATTAAAATTGTAAATCCAAATAAATAAGGAGAAATAAAATAATAAATATAAAACAGAATAATTTAAAAAATGAAAAATTCCTTACTAAAACAGTTTTTTCCTTTTAAAATCTAATAAATCTTTGGCAAGGCTGATAATTACAAACAAAAGGAAATAATTATGTATCAGAGTTGTTTTTTGTCTGTGGGTTTTTTTGTTGTTTTTGCAAGGATCAGAAATTAACAATGGATGAATCACATGTAAAAAACATATTAAACAATAATGGGAGAGTTCATAGAATTTACTTCAAACTCAAAAGAACAAGGCCTGGAAATGGATGAGATAAAGGAGATGCCCACACACATATTAAGGATACTGTTGCTGTCAACATTAAATCTGGATAGCTCAAATTTGCAGCCCTGTGGTCAGCCCGACCTAGCCAAAACTGCCCAAGCCCTAACACTTCTGACTCTGCAATCTGGGGAATTAATCTGCTGTCTTTACTTCTTTGCCTTTGTGGCTCCTTATTCAAAACCTACAGTTAGTACTTTTGATTAGTGAGTCTTCATTTGGTCATGTTCTCATGAATGACAGGCAAGCTTGACTGAAAAAGAAGTTTCTGGAATTTTCATTTTCGACAGAAAATGCAGGAGGTTCTGCCCCCCTTTTTATCAACTTTTCCCCCTAAATCTTATGTGTAACCTTCATTATCTAACAGAAAGTATGTTTCCCAAAGAAATCAATTCAAAATCTCCTCGGTTACTGCGTCTAAAAACAAGTCTTGGATTTTTAGCTACAGTAAAATCCTTTTCCCATTCTGGGATGATTTAATCTGGATTATCAGCAAACCATAGTCATGTGATATTGTGATTTATAATAAGAAATATATATTTGGTCTTTGTCTTTTTTCCAACACAGAGCTCCTAAAATCCTTGGAATTTCTGAAATTTCTGGGAAAGATAAAGGTGTCTTTTGTTATGTTAATGGAGGCTTTTCAGATTGGAGGCTACCTGCCAGGAGAACCAAACAGGGGGATTAGAAGCTTGGAACTTTCAGTTCCATGCCTCTGGAGGGACAGAGATGTTGAGTCAATCAATCAGCAATGGCCAATGATTTAATCAATCACATCTATGTAATGAAGTAGGAAAAAAAAAAAAAAACACCAACAACAAAAAACGAAAAGGACAGGGTTCAGAGAGCTTCCAGATTGGCAAACATGTGGAAATTTGAAAAGTGATGCACCTGGGGAAGGAATGGAAGCTCTGCCCCTTTCCCCCATACCTCCTCCGATGCATCCCTTTTATGTGGCTGCTCCTGTGTGACATACTTTTATAATAAACCGGTAATCTAGGGGCGCCTGGGTGGCTCAGTCGTTAAGCGTCTGCCTTCGGCTCAGGTCATGATTCCAGGTCCTGGGATCGAGCCCCGCATCGGGCTCCCTGCTCCGCAGGGAGCCTGCTTCTCCCTCTCCCACTCCCCCTGCTTGTGTTCCCTTTCTCGCTGTGTCTCTCTCTGTCAAATAAATAAATAAAATCTTTAAAAAATAAAAATAAATAAAAAATAAATAAACCGGTAATCTAGTATGTAAAATGTTTCTCTGAGTTCCACGAGCTCATCTGGCAAATTAATTGAATCCAAGGAAGAGGTCATTAAGCCTTCAATATATAGCTGGTTGCTCAGGAGCCCAGGTGACAATGTGAGCGGTTGACTAGCGTCTGAGGGGATTTGGGGTTGGGGGAAGGCATTCATGTGGTATTGAGCACATAACCTGTGGAATCTGATGCTATTTCTCTGTAGATAGTCTTAAAATTGTAGGACACCCAGCTAGGGTTGGAGAGTTACTTGTTGGATGTGTGGGGAATCCCCCTTTTCCCCAACCCCCCCTTATTGGAATTGGGTGCACAATTGAAAGCCAAAACTGGCAATTTATACACCCCAAAAATATTTTATATAATTCTGTGTATAAAAGCAAAAGAAAAAAAAAGTAAAATTTATTTTAAATATATAAATATATTTTTATTTCACACTTTGGAAGGAAATCTAGTCAGATATCACTGTCTTTGTTTTTATATATTTGTCAAGATACTCTACTAATTGGTGGCATTAATAATTATTCTCTTTTATCGTCTCTCAGAGCCACTCATGCGTGTACCCCTAATGCAGCCACATAGCTATACCTCTTCACATCTGGAGTGTGCCAGCATATTTACAGAATTCTCTGTAAATCAGTCTTGAATGTTTTTTCTTCCTCCTCGAATAGCTACTCATAGAGGGAACACCCCATGTGACTACAGATAAAATGCTGGAAAAGCAGTAGCATCTTAGCATGTGTAAACATGCCAGTAGTTAAGCCCAATGTTTGTGCACCTTCCTTTGGCCTGATCCTTTGTAATGATGGAATCTGTGTGTCCTACTTTGTGGCTTGATGGTAAGAAAGCCCTAGCTTAAAATGAAAACTTGGATTATGTGGTCACCTGAGTTCCCATAATCAGATTTTTGCTTTTTAACTAGAACCAGAAACAAGAGCATTCCTTAAAAGCAGAGCCACAAATTGTCAAAGAGGGCAAGATTTTACTCAAAACCAAAATCCAAATGGATTTTAATTAGGAATGTTCTAAGGATCCTCGCTTTTAAAGATTTAAAATCTTTACTGCTGGCACTAGTATTTGTAATCCCCAGTCTGTCCCTCTCTGCCCCCACTCCCAGAATAGGATAAGCTTTTGGTTTAAACTTTGGTAGAGATGGAGTTTTGGATTCTTCTTGGCTCTTCACTTAATAATAGCCCTTACTCTAATGACTGGAGTTGCTCAATATATTTTTACTTTCTTAATCCCACCACCTTTCAAATAGCTCCCTTTTTCTGCTCTTTACAACAAAACTTCTTGCAAGAGTTGTCTGCATTCACCATTCCTGATAACATTTTCTTCCATTTTCTCTTGAACTCACTTTAAGGGAAAAAAAAATTAAAAGGTAAATTTCAGGATTGGGAAATAATTACAGACAAGCATCTCAAAAATTGTATCACATTTCTCAGATATTAAAATCTGATATTCAATGAATTTTATCAATTGCAAAGTTTGATTCATACATGCAAGTAGATACACATACATATCTCCTGCATATTTCCCATAAGGGGGTTTATTGTAATCATTTTGTTGTGGTCAGCTTTGCTTTTAGTAGGGCAAATTAATAAGGTCTACAAAACAAAACTTACAAAGTAAACAAGAAAAGTGACAACTCTTAACAAGCATTTACTAGTAGCCAGGCTCTGTGTTAAACACATCAATATAATTGTAAAAATAATTGAGACAGTAAATGTGTTATTTACGCTTAGATTTTAAAATGAGAGAATTGAAGTTTTAAAAAGGTTAAGAAACTTTCCACAGATCACCCATTTGGGAGATGGTGGAGCCAGCCAAGCTTTCAATCCAAAAAAATGACCTTCAGAACCTCCAAAACTAGTCACAGTATTATGTTGCCTTCCATAAATCAAGTCAGCATAGTTACAGATACTGTGAACCAACCTGGAAAACCTTTGCGAACAGAGAGCCCTGAGCATTTAACAAAGTGAAAAGGGAGCATTTCCAATTGAATGAGTGACAGACAACTATTTTCACGGTTCATTTGATAATACATCCTAACTGATTTAATTATCTCCTCCCTGATCATTAGTTTTTCCATCATGTTTTCACTAGAAGAGAATATATGTGATCTTGGATGAATAAACCATTTTGTCAATAGGATGTACCAAAGACAAAAGATTTAGTTGTTCTTTAGTTGTTCACTTTTATCCAAGCTTGTCTTCAGTTAAATACATGCAAAATTGGGTCCACAGATACTCTTTGTAATCATTTCATTTGTGAGTTAGTGAATCTATCAAAAACATTTATGCATGCAATGTTCAGTGTTCAATATTATGCATTCACTTAATTGTTTTATTTCACCCAATTTGTCATGATCTCATAAGAAGTAGAAGACATTAGCCTCTATTCTATTTAGAAGAATTAGAAATGTTAATATATAATTATAATGTAGTGTGATGAGCATCATAAAAGAATAAACAAAATTAAATGAGTAGCTAAATATACCTGCTGGAGAATAGAATGTAGGCCAGTAATCTTTTCTCAAATAAATTGGCATCTTACCTATCAGTTCTCCCATTACCTCCCACTTGGTCAGGAATTCAACTGATAAAAATAAATATAGGAAATGTTCCAGAACCATTGGGCAAATAAGAGTTTAAAAAGATTGCATTTGTTATTAATCCTGACTTATTTTCTCTGACTCATTTATGAAGCTTCAGCAAGATAAGTTACACTTAATTCTGTTCATGAAATTCAGGTGGAAAAATGGACAGAAAAAAAAAGTGTTCATTTTGAGTGTCTGGATGATTTTATTAAGATAAGCATCTTATCCGTTTTGGTGGACAACTTGGAAAAATATATGAATTTTTAAGTCTGAAGGGAAAAGGCATTTTAAGAGGTAGGTAATTTTGGTTTCTTTATAGAATGAGATAATCAAGATATTGTTTTTTTGTTGTTGTTGAAGCTAAATAGTGATTTGGTAGAAGCCAAGTGAAGTAATTAGTGTACGTTCTCTTTAAACTAATAAAGTTATAGGATAATGGTCTTTTTGTGAAAGAAGTCCCCTGAGTGATATCTAAAAGCATTTGAGTGAAAATATGTACTACATAATTTATCTATTTATGCTAATTTATTCCAACATATATCAAATATAGAGGTTGTTTCTGATTAGTTTGCATTATAATTATCTTTGATTTGTATAGACGTTAGAAGATTTTACAGGGGCGCCTGGGTGGCTCAGTCGTTAAGCGTCTGCCTTCGGCTCAGGTCATGATCTCAGGATCCTGGGATC
>NC_138371.1:44163901-44194801 GCF_054177405.1 Leptonychotes weddellii | reverse complement strand
CTTAACGTGGAAGATAAGGTCCTTCACAATCTGACCTCTAGATTACTTTTCTAGAGATTATTATTTAATTTTTGTACCTTGTATAACAATAGTGACATATATAATATTACTCTTAAATACGCAATGCCATCTCATGTTTTTGGACATAGTCTTTCCTCTGCTTAAAATGTCTACTTTTTCCCAAGTATAGCTTATTCTTCTGCTTAAAAAAGGCTACTCACCTTTCAAACCCAATACCATATCACTTCTTTTGTTAAAAACAAATAGCACCAATGCTATTTTTCTAAATCCCTAAATAGTGCCTAATCCCATTTTAAGATACCAACTAAAATATCTCTGGCCTCTATTAAGTTGACACATTTTTTTCTTCTTGAATGTAGATACTGGCTAAGTTAACTGATTTTGTAGAAAAAAAAATGATATTAGCCTATATTTAAAACCTGTTTCTCAGAAACAAGGATTGCAATTTCTCATGAAAATTCTCTACCTCAAGAACGTACTTAGGCCCATGTCCCCACACAATTTCTCTTTATAAGTTGATAGGTAGACAACATCTTCATATGCTTATTTTTTTCGTAATGTTTTATTTGCCTGGATATTCTGGAAAAACTGCAAAATCAACAGGCGCAAAACTGAATTCAGTCATTTTAAATCTCCAACTACTCTTCTTTTTTGTATTTGACCTCATGGATGATAAAATCATTTACTATTAGACACCCAATCTTGAAGCCTTGAAAGTTAGTTCTATTTGACCCATTTTCCCTCCCACCACAGTTAATCACCAAATCTTGACATTTTCTCCAGCAGTATCCTCCTAATTGGTTGTCCTGATTTCAGTCCTACACTGTTACATAGTTTTTCTCTAAGTAAACCAGAATTGCTTTTCTAAGTGACTTACATGACAAATTCTTGTTAATCCTGCAGTGATTCTCACACCAGGTCCTTCCCATCTGGATGTTCCCTGTGCTCAGCACACCTGTCCTATCAGAGGAGTTTGCAAGGGGCACTGGAGGTATATTTAGTTATCAGAAAGTGCAGTGCAGGAGTGTAATTGGATAAGACAAACATTTTAGGAAGATCAAGAACTAGCATGGACTGTGGGGACCTCTGAAAAAATTTGGCTATTAAAAAGACAAAACTCATGGTAGGCAATCATCTAAAAGTCTTCTCTCATTGATATATTGGTGAAGATTTAGAATCACATTCCCAGCTAGTTGCCAAAGCTACAATTACATATTTTTGATCAAAGAAATGCTTTCTCTCTTAAGGTCTGGATCCAAATTAATTTTTGTTTAGTGATGTTACCATCTCTTGCCAAATATGGCATGATTTAAATTTTTATTAGGTTGCTAAAATGATACAATAGTTTGTGTGGTGGATTTTTAAAATCTATAACTCAATATATTCTATGTAACACAGCTGTTGTTAGAATACATTTTTAAATGCTAATAATTTTTTTCCTTTTATTTTCTTACATTGTATTTTATTTGTGCCATTTAGCCATATTCATAGGCCAATCACAGATAACATTAAGTTAAATTTGAAGTCTCCACAGGAAAAGCATTTTAAAGTGCTATTTGGGGGAATTACTTCAAATACCCTTTGTTTCTTTCTCTAGTTCTTTTATGTTTAAAAATATGATAATAGCTAATGGATGAAAATTGTAGCTTAGTTTATGATTCCCAGCAACTCACTGTGACCTCCTTCATCTCTCTTTGATCCTTAAGAATGGCAAATCTAGTTTAATTAAACTCGTTTCATTTGTTTGACTTAACCTTTCTTCTTTGGTATATAGATCTTGTTTATATACTTAAATATATTCTTCAATTTGGACTCAAGATAAAGCTTGCAGTGTTGCATTTTGCTTGTAATTATGAATTCATGCAATTTAAAAATCTGTGTTATAAACATTATTACTTGAAAACTTTCCTCTAGGCTCGTGTGAGGGTTTGTATTTGCTCTTCCCTTTAGATTTAATGGATTATTGTCCAGGAAACCACAAGCTTAGAAAAAAAAAATACCAAGCCAAAGTTCAGGGTTTATGATCAACTGTTTTTGTTTTTGTTTTTTTCTTTTTCCAAACTATCCTATTTTGCTGTGAAGATGTATCCATACGAAGCAAAGCTGCCTTGTCAATGAGAAAATCCTTAATGCGCTGACCTTTGGCTTGTGGAGGGACCAAACTGAAAGCCAACAAGTTACTTTTAATTAGTTAAGATGTCATTTCAAAAAAAGTGAAATAAAGTCGTAATTCTGGTAGATGTTTTCTTCAATCAGGATTTGGGAAAAGCTGGAAGGAGCCAATGCTGTCAAGCTTTAATGACTTCTTGAGCCTGAGTGACAACACATTTCATTCTAAGTAGGTCAAGGTTAGTCTGTCACTCCATAGCAGCACAAATATACGCTACAATCCCTAGAACATATATCAGAATGAAATCAGAAAAGCTAAGGAGAAAGGATTAATGTTATAAATTCATTTCTGTTTCCCCATCAACAATTTATAAAATTGGCAGAAGTAGTGTTGTAAGCTGAAAAATATAAAGCAAAATAATAAGATATTCACAATTTATATATTTCTCTAAATGCTATTTAAACAAATCATTAAATTGACAAACTCAGATAATGTACATATTATTTTAGTTTCTCAACTGTGGAAGACAGCTTAATAAGGTTATAGGTTATCGGTAAATTTTATTATTTTGTCAATGAATATATTTATTAAGGAAGAAAGTTTAAAACTGTGGGATTTCAAATTGATTAAAAAACAGCTACTTTGTTTTTATTATATAGTAATTTTATTGCCATAGTAGTTTTCATGGCTGTGGAATTCGCTACCCACTTTTTTGTCCCGACTGAATTTCTCCTTGACTGAAGACCAGGAAGGTAATAATTAAATTTGTCTTTATCCGGCTGTTCCTCAAAACTACCTCTCAAGCTCATTCTTGTTCAGCTTTGTTTTCTCTTAAGTATTTTTTAGCAACTACAGGAAAATAATATCTACTAACAAAAATAAACAGTTGTAATAAACTGTATATATACATAAAAATACACACACACACATTATACACACCTATATATAACAGTCCAAGAAAACCAAAATAGAAATAAAGGTAAATCCACATGGATTCCATTCAGTTTTTGACTTTATACGTGCAGTGACATTGCTTTATTTTCGGCTTCCTCTTGTGGCTTTTTTAATTAAAAAAAAAAGTAAATGTAATTTATAGTCTCTCAGGAAAACACAAAGATGTTGAAGGAAAAGTAATGATCCACAGTTGAACCACTGTAAATATTTTGTTGTATTTCTGTCTAGTATTTCTCATACACTTCCACTAGAACCTGAAAATTCCTTTGGTGTCAATTTGCCCACAGCTGGGTGGCAATCTTACAGGTAAGTTCAGCTTTCTGTAACACGTCAGAGAATTGAGTTTGTTTTATTTGGGTTTGAGGTGTACTATAATCCAAACAGTATTAAGAAATGAAATAATTCAAATTGCATTGGTTTTAGATGTGTGCTAATAAATAGTGTATTCCCACTGATTTTATTTCTAGCTTTAGGCCAACACCATCTGTGCTTAATTCATAGGTACCCAGTGCATTATTTGGGTACATTATTAAAGAAATGCTTATCCCAAATAAAATATTTAGATGTCTCTTAAGAGAATCGAAACTTCTGGCCATTCCTTTGCCAGTCGGAGGTTTACTTTCAATCCTAACTACAAGAGCTCAGTTACTCCTAAGCTTCATCATCATAAACATAGTTTATGTGAGCTCAGTTACTCCTAAGCTTCATCATCATAAACATGTCTAATTTATCTTATTAAAAAAAATTGATACTTTATGTCAACAAAGATTAGTGACCTACAGTTGAATGTAACATGCTCTTTTTTATTTTATTGCAAAATAATCTGGCATAATAATAATAAATAATCTGTTTGACACACAATGTCAGTCTAGTTTCAGGTGTACAACATAATAACTTTTGGTTGCTCTCTTTACAGACAAACTGCCACTGATTTGTTTAAAGCACCGATGTGCCCCGAGCAGTTTTAAGTGCTTCATAAATATTGATTAATCTTTCTAAAATACCGTGGTAATTATTATTATATTCATGAAATATGAATATATACATATACGACAAAAGTGGAAATAATGTGTTATGTTTATCGGTCACTTTTCCATCCTTTCTCACTTTGGAATTGACTCTCTATATAATCCCAGGACCACCCAAACATTAATACTGACTATTAGAGAGAAAGAGAGGGAACCATAGGAGTTTTTTTTTATACTTAATAGCAAAAAGAAATGAAAGGAAAAATACATAGAGACACTGGCTTTTGAGATTTTATCTAAGACTGTTCACCAGCTTTTTATATAAAGTCAAATCCAGTCTTCATTTATCTGATGTTCGCTATTGGAACAAATTTTTATTTCTTGTTTCATAAAACTGTTCATTTTTGTTGTAGGATATTTTAAAATTTCAAATCATATTTTATCCAGGTTATTAACTATAGAGGTGCCAAATATTGTATTTATATTAATAATTATCTAGAAAATAATGTAATTGTAACATGTCCCTATAATTCTTAAACATTCTTTGTTTCCCAAAAATTATTAGTAAAAAGCACAAGTAGACTTGATTTGCAGTCCATTCAAATCACTCTTCTGTGATTTTCGTTTCCTTTGGATAAGACATGGAGATGACTCCATTTTGCATTTTATGAAAACTACCTGATTATCAAAAATAGGAAAATCAATTCTAAAAATGGAATTTATGTACAATTTTTCCAACATTTTCTTTATTTCAAAGTTCAAAATAAAACAAATCTCCAAACTAAAAACTGATTAATTTCACATTATTCTTACACTATGTAGGCTTATGACCTTTCACTTTTAAAATAACTTAGTGGCTTATAAAATTACTTAATGTAAGATTTCTATTAAAGTTCTGGAATTGGGCCACCTAGCTGAAAGTAGTGCCAGAGCTCAGAATTTTATAGGCATAGAAAAGGCACTCAATAGATTTTTAAAAATATTTTATACAAACTTCTTTTAGGCAAGTGAACATAGCTATCTAATCTCTCCCTTTCTTGCTGATGCTAAAAAGCTCTGTTCCCAGACCAGAATTTTTTAAAGACTCAGAAGTTCTTTTTTTTTTTGGCTTTATTCTACAGTCTTCAAAAGTCTGTTGACTACTAATTTAGGTAGCCTTCATATAGCTATACATTTCCCTTATCTTTTGGTTAATCTTTATCACATTACATCAGTAAATTTCATTTTAATGAAAATAATCCCCTTTTCTAAGATAAATTTATAACAAATGAAGAAATAAAATTATTAGCCAAGAACATCATTTATTTTATAAAACCATTTTTATTTAAATATTAATTGATAAGCATTTGTTATGCTTGAAAAAATAGTTTTTTCCTTTTTTTTAAGATTTATTTATTTATTTATTTGACAGAGAGAGAGAGAACAAGCAGGGGGAGTGGGAGAGGTAGAAGCAGGCTCTCTGCTGAGCCCGTAGCCTGACATGGAGCCCCATCCCAGGACCCTGGGATCATGACCTGAATTATCCAAGCTCTGTCTCTTATGAATAAATAAAATCTTTAAAAAAAAAAAAATCTATAGATATTCAAACTGACATGTGGAAGACTATTGGTTCATTTGTCTTTTTTTTTTTTTGAGTATAATTCAACAAGGTTTATTTATAAAGAGATTATTTACAAAAATGTGAGCTGGAGGGAAAGGACCCAGAAGGGATGGTGCAGGGTTAGTAACAGAGGAGGTGTCCAAACAGAAGAGTGATGAAGCAAGGCAAAGCTGACTTCTGCTCTCTCACCACGTAGGAATCATGTGCTGGCCTGCAGCAAAGGAGTAAACCTTACTCTTTTTCCACCATATGATCTCCTATAGGAGCTCTTCGTTGACCAAACACAGACCACAAGGCACAAGAGTACACATTAGCTTCCCCAACACAGAGCAGAGTGGAGAAGATCATGGACTAGATCTGGACAATCAAATGGAAGTGGTTTGGCACAGATGGCTTCCTCAGATCATCAATTAAAATGTTCAGTAATGCAGGGCCAGGAATGATATTCTTTGGCACAACCACTAAAAACCATTTCAGCTACACATTGATCTATTAAATGGAAAGAGGCCATCAATATAAGACATATTAAACAGGAAAATTTCTCTTCATTCTTAACACATCAATTCCTCCTTCTCGTACTGTTTTCAAAGCTATTTTTACTTGATTTCCTCTATAATGCATTGAGTAAAAAAGACATAGTTCTGATTTCTCTTTCCTGAACTAAATTATGTAGGGTAATATTAGCTATTATTAACTGAGCTTGGATAATTTAAACATCTCAGGGCTAGTAAGGAGTTGTCCCAGTTTGTTTGTTTCCAGAGACTATACTCATAACTACTACACTCACTACTAGAAAATATAATTATGTATGATCTATAGATATATAGAACATTTATGCTGATATATATAATATATGTGATATATGATACATAGAAACTACGTGCTGAATATGTTCTCCTCATCTTGGTGTTTGTTCCATTTTTGCAAGAGGAAATGAGATCTTTACTTCATTTTCCTAAGGTGAAAACCCCTGCCCCACCTTTTCGAGAACAACTAGAATCTACAACCTCTTCAAAATGCACACAATACACTCATCCAAAATATAAAATAATAATCTCATTTGTGACTGAATACTGGCAAACCTGATGTCACAATTAAAGTCTGTCTCTAACAAAGCTGCAACTCTTCATTAGCTATGATAGTCTAGAATTTGACATCCATGAGTGGATTGATATTCTTTGGAGGGAAGACCCACTCTATAGTTTACCTTCAGATCAAGGTAACAGTCCTCATGGTTAAAATAAACCAACAATCATTGAACCAAGCATAATAAGGTGGAGAACACAATCAAAGATAAGTGAATAGCTTCTTAGTTTTTCTGTTCAATTTGACGCTATTGATGATTAAATTTTAATTATATTTTGTTGTCCTGTAATTGATGAGACTTAGTCATTTCAGGCCAAGCCAGAGAGAGTCTAAAATCATCCTAACATTACAGCTACATGATGTGGCTGTGTGTGTGTGAATGTGTATTAGCTTCTGGTGCTATGGCCTCTGGGGTGCGGTGATGTATACAAACAAAAGGTAATCAAGAAACCTATGTTTTCATAACTTTCATATGTTGAAAAAATAGAATCCCTGAATTTTGTAGCATATTGTAGATTCATTCACTTAGTTTCACAAATGATGGACAACATCCCCAACACATACACATACGTACATACACACACATACACAAACACATATGCTGTGTTATTTCCCAGAAAAGGAATTTAAGCATATACTCTCATATATGCTTACTAGAATACTGGAATAGAAACATATTAGATAGATATTGAAGTCAGCAAATAAAATGTCTATGAATTGATATACAAAGTCTTACCAACTATCCACCAGACTTTTATTAGTTTTGGACACATATATTCAGTGCATAAATGCCATAGAACCTCAGCAATTTGGAAGATTCATCAAAATAAATGTAACAGCAATTATTTCATTTAGCCTTAAAAATATAGGGCTATGAAGTTTAATAATGATTTTATATTGTTAAAAATCCCACATCTTTTTTGAAACATAACAACAGTAGATATTAATTGCCTTAGGCACTTCAAAAACATATTTTCCCACACGCTATTTTATTTTATTATCATCCCATATAGTTCAGTTTATTAAGGAACACTTCTTAAATTATAAAGAATCAAAATTCCTTCGGTTCAGACAGCTCTCATCATAAAAACCTGACTGTAACCCTCAAAGTGGATTAGCCTCTGAATGCAAGGAATGCCCTACTTATATTTAAACTTAATGAACTGTCTTCTTTGCTAGGTAACCAATCCAAAGACTTGATATGCTGTAGCAGTAATCAGGATCTTCTCGTCCCCAGGGAAATGGATTTTGCCATCGTGATGGTTAATTTTATGTGTCAGCTTGGCTAGACTACGGTGCCCTTTTTTTGTTTTTGGTCAAACACCACTCTAGATATTGCTCTGAAGGTATTTTTAAAATGTGATTAACATTTAAATCAGTAGACTTTAGGTAAAGCAGATTACCTTCCAAAATGTGGGTGGGTTGAGGGTCTTAAAAGAAAAGACTAAGGTCCCTGGAGGAAGAAGGAATTTTGCCTCCAGAGCATCAAATTTCCCCTGGGTCTTCAGCCTATCAGCTTCCCTGGGGATTTTGGACCTGCCAGCCCACACAGTCACAATTCCTTAAGATAAATCTTTCTCCTCATGTGTATATAGTTCTGTTTTCTTTGGAGGACCGTGACTAATACGATCTTTATATTACTAAAATACTAAAAACCTACTTGGGTACTCAGATTCAGAAAATAGGGGTTGATACTGCCAGTGGGACCTTTAGGAAATGTTTTCACATGATGGCCTAAATGACAGGTGAGCACATTTTTTGGTGCTGCCAGGCTGCATTCTGGCAAAAAAAAAAAAAAAAAATTATGTGAAGACCTTTAATTTCTCTGAGCCTTAATTATTCCAAGTGTAAAATAACTGAGTTGATATGCTAAAAATGAAATAAAAGGCAATAATCAAAACTCTTGTTTTCCCACAAAATGATCAACAAAATAAAATTATTTTACAATATTTTGTTTGGAAAATGCAAATTTTAAATTAACAGACACATAAATAATTTATAATTTTTACCAGATATTAACATAAAAAACAATCTTTATAATTCTCTTTTTGTTTGGTCAATATGGTATCATAAAACTTTTTGTATCAGGGATGTGACAGAATAAGAAGTAATAGTTTAGATATTGAAATACGAAAAGAAAAAATACAATTAAGGTACATATGTTTTTCACAAAAACTAGCAGTGATGGAAACAACTAAAAGTTACATTACTAATTTTAATGAAACATACATATTTATTTGTTTTTTTAGGCACTGTTTTGCATGTCATTTTGGCTACTAAGTTAGCCCTTGCTATAACTATAATACAGAAGTTTTACAGTGTTATATTCTTCAATAAAATGAATGGATAAATCAGATCTTTATGATCCTTTAGTTCTGAAGTCAAATGTATTTCAGTTTTTGACAAAAATATGAAGGCTGGGGTTTTCCTTTCTAAAAAATATATATTCCTCTTTCCACTTTAATCTTGCTGCTTGAAAGGCAGAGTTGTACAATCATTTCAAGAAGGATTTGGTAAATCGGGGCACCTGGGTGGCTCAGTTGGTTAAGTGTCCGACTCTTGTTTTCGGCTCAGGTCATGATCTCAGAGTCATGAGTTACAGCCCTGCATAGGGCTCTGTGCTCAGCACGGAGTCTGCTTGAGATTCTCTTCCTCTACCCCTTCTCCTCACCCCTGCGCTCACGCTCTCTCTCTCTCTCAAATAAATAATCTTTTAAAAAAAAAAATGAAAGTACAGGGGCGCCTGGGTGGCTCAGTCGTTAAGCGTCTGCCTTCGGCTCAGGTCATGATCCCAGACTCCTGGGATCGAGTCCCCACATCGGGCTCCTTGCTCCGTGGGAATCCTGCTTCTCCCACTCTCCCTGCTTGTGTTCCCTCTCTCGCTATGTCTCTGTCAAATAAATAAATAAAACCTTTAAAAAAAAGAGAAAGGATTCAGTAAATCAATGACTGAATTTTTCTTTTATTGAGTGGTAACAAACAAATTTTTATAAAACATTAAGTCCCCAAATGTTTCTCTGGAGCATTTAATTTTCTCATTTTAATGTTGTGCAGTCATTTATTTTGAGCTGTGAATGACAATGAGAGATGGCTTGTCACAATCGGTTGTCTATTGCATCTGAAATATGAAATAAAATTAAGTAAGAAGATTGTACTTAATGAAATTTTCAGGAAAAGCAAGATAGGTTTCATTAGTTGTTTCCCAGTTGAATTTTTTGTGTGAAGTACTCTAGTTCATAGATTCTTGTGGTTTTGGGAATAAACAAAATTAAAAAACAACAAATAGACTTTCTAATTCTCTTCAACACCATGGTAAGTTAAGCCTCTCTATTGGTTCTTGTCTACTTTTATATTACTTTTTAAATTTTTGTTTAATTACTATTTTGTTAATTATATTAGATTTTGAGCCTGGTCCACTGTTAGTTCAAATTCTCCATATAATAACATTCTAAGCTTTATGTTCAGATATTTTATAGGCAATACTGATAGACTCAGCTGATAACACAAATAATTGGCTTCATGGTACATTTTTAAAGATATGCTTTCATATAGGCTGTCATCAACTACTAAATCCTTTAGAATTTGCATGACTCAATTTTCATGTAGTCCTTAACCCCAAGTTTTTCATGGATAGTCTTGACAAAAATTAAATACCATGTTTTTAGCACTCCCTATGCAGCAGGCATTAGCCACAATAATTTTTTTTCTCAAAGAAACTATCATTTTACATTTTTTTCCTTCATAATGCTTTCAAGGGTTTCGTATTATTATTTTTTATCAAGACCATATGTCTATAGAGTTGTAACATTTAATTTTTCATGTCTGTAAATTTTGGAAGTATTTGGCCACTGTCATCTTCAAACCCTCTTTTTTTTTCAAAATTATACTATGTTTTAAGCTTCACCTACATTTCTTACAAATAACGATCTTGCTCAGAAAGTTAGAATTATTTCAAGAACTCAAGGGCTCCTGTTTCTATCTCTTTTCAAACCTGCCGCCCAGTGAGAAATTTTAAGATCAGTTATGCCATTGGAATAGGAGCTCAGAATGAACATTCCCTTTAGCTTGCTTGTGTAGTCCCTATAGCCCAGGCTCCTCATCTGCCCCTAACAGGTCATCATTAAAAAATTGACAATATTGAGGGGCGCCTGGGTGGCTCAGTTGGTTAAGCGACTGCCTTCAGCTCAGGTCATGATCTCAGGGTCCTGGGATCGAGCCCCACATCGGGCTCCCTGCTTGGCGGGAAGCCTGCTTCTCCCTTTCCCGCTCCCCCTGCTTGTGTTCCCTCTCTCGCTGTCTCTCTCTGTGTCAAATAAATAAATAAAATCTTTAAAAAAAAAATTGACAATATTGAAAAATAGACACAATACCAACATTTAACTTTGGAAATTTGATTTTCATTATTTTTACGTGTTAAACAAAGACCTCCTGATTTCTCTCACACCCTTTAATCAACCTCTCTATATTAATTTTTTACATGTTTACTTCATATGGCAAGTCATAGGAGTCAAGTGCCTTTTGAGGGCAGAAACAATGACTCATTCACCTTCATCATGAGCACAGTAGGAGAAAAAAATAGTTGCTCTCACCTTATTGTCTACTTATATTATTGACTCTATCATCCAAATAAGCTGAAGTTAATAGCTTTCCTCTTTAAAAAAGTCTAAAATAAAATGTCATAAATTATAAAATTCAAACTCTTTAACACTAACATTGAATTACCTGCCAGAATCAGCAGCCTAATAGCTTTATTTTTCTTCAAGTAATTTTATGGTTGTTACCATTTTTGAAAGTCTTTTTATACATAATTTTAATGGTTACCTATTTCTCTTGGAATTACATACAAGCATTTTTAAAATTCAGAACATTTGATAACATCCACATGGCAACATAAATTGACCCAAATATTTTCCTTCTTTTCTATATTATTGCAATTATTTGTACTTGCATAGTAAGATGTATTATTTTAGAAATCTTAACTGGCTCATTTAAAAGAAAGCAGCAAATTTTAAGTGGATTAATAATATTAGTGTTTGTGGACAAGATATATTTAACTTTGGTATATTAAGTTTCTTTGATATATTTATTCAGTTTATAAAAATAAATTTATTGGCTTAGTTGAATATATGTGATGTTAAAAATACTGTGAAGTATTAATGAGTGATATCTGCCATCTTTTTATTGATCTTGACATTAAGTGCTTGCCACTGAAGGCTTCTATTGATGTAAGGGTCATGTAAGCATGGCTTTTGTTTCATTATTTGATTTTGAGATATACTTTATTAAGAAGGTAAATTAGATATATAAAATATTTTGGAAACTTTATAATAACATATATATAAATATAAAACTTATACTAAAGCTCATTTACTGGTTATTATTACTACATAGCTTTCAGCTCACTTATGTGGTAATATTTACATTTTTATTAAAAGTTTTGTCAAAAAATTAATAATAATTTTGTCACATTTCAAAAAAAAACCAAAATATATTCCGAAACAAAGAGTTTAGTGCCAATATATTTAATCAACTTGAGAGGTGCCCACCATTACTTCACTAATTTTATCCTACTGCATACAGTCAGAGGAATCCATCGACACAAAGGATATTGAGGTTGTTATGAGGACATAATAGTTTTTTTTCATTCTAGATGATTCATGGTTTAAAATTTTTTAGTGTTAGATCTTGAAGCACATAGTTACAGTTCATTGGGAGATTTTGTTGCAATTTATGTATACCATTCCTGGTATTTTTGCAAGCATTTTGATTAAGAAAATGGGCAATAGAATAATTAAAATATATTAAAATGTTTTTTCTTTAAATATAACCAAAATTGGAAGCATTCTATATTTCACCTTATAACAGAAACATACAAAAAAGCTAACATCGAAGGGAAATCAATGAGTCTGACATATTAAATTTTAAAGATGTATTTGAAAGCTTACATAGGACATAATGCATAGGACACTTCAATTAATTGAAAAATAATCTGTGAGCATTTGAGGTACATTTTCTCAAGTAAAAAATGTGATATCACAATTTATTAAATCACTTTTTCAATAATGTCAACTATATCATTGGTTTGTTTCATTCCATTCTCTTTCTTTTAAAGAATAAATTTAAGGCAACCCTCTTGGGTCCCCTCCCTTCTCGGGAGCTTTGTACTACTACTTTACTATCACTCAATAAACCTTGCTTTGCTGCCCACCAAAAAAAAAAAAAAAAGGAATAAATTTAATAACATGACTAATGCTTATCCTGATGTTTCAGAGTCCTAGACACACCATGCTTTACTCAGTCACACATTTGCTTGCTCATCAAGATTTACATTATGGTTGAAGAGGAAGAAGAAAACATTTTTCTATTTATCACAAGTTGGTGGAAGGCAAGTAAATGTAAGTGGAACTCAGTAACCAAATTTGGAAGAACAGTATAATCAGTTGCATAAGTTGAGAATTGCTGATTCCTTAGAGCAGGAAAGTAGAAGGCAAATTTGGAAAATCAGGCACTGTTGGTAGTGAACCCATATTAAAAAGAAGGAAAACGTATTGGAAGTGATTTCTCTTTTGGGAGCCTTAGAATAAAAACAATGGTTTGTATATACCATTTGTCTAAAGCAAGTGCTCTATTAGAAACATTTTAGTATTAAGCTAATAAAATTAATTTGGATAAAATGATTCTACAGATCCAAAGATCATTTATGTTTAAATAATAATAGGCCATATATAACCTGGGCAAGTAAAATGTTTTAATTGAAATAACTAGATCATTGAGGCATCAGCCAGTTTTACTTGTGTCAACCAAATAAATGCAATGATGCTGCCTTTCCTTCTCTATGTGTGTTGTCTATTCATGTGGCTCTCTATGCAGCATGTTTGTATATGTACATGTTAACAGATTAAACAGTGAGTCTCAAACTATCATGAACAAATATCAAATATAACTGGAGAATATTAATAAGGAAACAAAATTCTGGCAAAAAAAAATACTTAATTTTCCCTCTAGGCTCAGAAAATCAGTAATGGAACTCAGGGATTTGAACTGTAAACTAATGATCAATGTTTAGATGGTCATTAAAACACATTTTGAGAAACACTGTTTTAAACAGTGAAAATACCCCTGTCTTAATGTGCATTGCAATTAAACAGTGGACTGAAAGCATGGGCATTTTTATTTTTCCAAATGATTTTTATTTATTCTCTGTATATTTTTTGATCACCTTGAATACATTCATGCATTCTTCCTTCCATCCATTTGTTTATCATATAGCTATTATTTACCATGTAGTAATTGTACAAAGTGTTAGATCTGGAGATATGTAAGACAGAGTACAATGCAGATAATATGTTTTAGTTATCTAATGTTTATATAAAAAAAATCCCTTCAAAGCTCAGTGTCTTTAAAGAATCTTTCACAATTTTGTGAGCAATCCAGATACAGCAGGCTAACTTCTGTTTCATGCAGTATCTGCTGGAGATGCAGCCATCTTCCCTAGGGCTTCAGTGGGCTAGTGTAATAACCAGTTCAGGCTGCCATGACAAAATTTCATTGACTGGGTGGCTTAAACAATGGAAATTTATTTTCCATAAGTCTTTGAGGAGGGAAGTCTGTGATTGGGGTACCAGCATGGTCAGGATCCGGTAAGGACTCTCTTCCTGGATTGCAGATAGCCATTTTCGTACTATGTCCTTGTAACAGGACTCTAACCAGTCTTAAGGGTCAACTTGCTTCAAGCTTCTGCACTCCTTGGCTTGCCAACCTGAGTCCCTTGGTCTGTAGCAGAACTAACCTACTTTCCTTGAGATTTGCGGACCACCGGCCTTGAGGAAAGAAGGACCAGACTTTCCCATAAGGCCTGACTACATTTGGGAAAACAGTTGCTGCTGATGCCAGCAAGTCTGTTCAGGGTCATGACAACATACAACTAATTGCCTGGACACCAACTTCTGCACATAGTACCTCCAACTCCATTTTCCATGCCTTTCCCTTTAAAACTCTCCAGCTTTGGGCACCTGGGTGGCTCAGTTGGTTAAGCGACTGCCTTCGGCTCAGGTCGTGATCCTGGAGTCCCGGGATTGAGTCCTGCATCGGGCTCCCTGCTCAGCGGGGAGTCTGCTTCTCCCTCTGACCCTCCCCCTCTCATGTGCTCTCTCTCTCTCAAATAAATAAATAAAATCTTTAAAAAAAAAAAAACTCTCCAGCTTTGCCTGGACAGGGAAGATAGTCTTTAGGAAGTTAGTGCACCATCTTCCCAGGTTCCTGGCTTTCTGAATAGAGCAAACTTTCCTTTCCCACCATCACTTGTCTCTCAGGTATGGATTTTTGAGTAGCCAGCAGCCACTCAAAGTTCAGATTGGATTCTCTGGTAACATCTCTCTTCCTTTTCTTATAAGGCCACAGTCCTATCGAATTAGGGCCCCATTCTTATGACCTAATTTAACCTTGATTACCCCCTAAAAACCCTATCATCAGATAGAGCCAGATTGGGGGTTAAGGCTTCAAATACTAATTTGGTGGGGGGGGCGGGGACACAATTCAGTTTCACAGCAGCAGGTATGTCCAAGATGGCTTATTTACATATGTGACACATTATTGAGGATAACGGGAAATCTGATCATCTGGAATACTGGGAAGACTGAGCTCTATTTCTCTGTGTAGTCTCAGGGCTTTTCCCTCTTCATACAGCATTTCCACCTGGTCTATCCAGGGTAGAAAGGGTAGAAAGTCCTTTACATGTTAGGTCAGAGCTCCCAAAGTAAACAGCAAACCACTATTAGGTCTTCTTAAGGTTTTTGACCACAACTGTCATGGCATCCCTTCCACTTCATTTTATATTTTAAATTGATTCATAGGGCCAGTCAAGTTCAATGTTGTAGAGAAATATACAAGGTCATAAACAATACTAATTGGAGCCATAAAAATCATGTTTTTTAAATATATATTTTACATATTTTTAAACAGACTGTATACAGTTAAATTAATTATAGGGTATCTTTAGTGATTTGAAAAAAAAAATGGCATTGTGATGAATACAGTAAGCAGAGTCCCACTGTGGATGGTTGGATAATGACAACTCTTGGAAGAAATAGTGTTTAAACTAAGACACAAGGATAAGAAGGAACTAATCATATCAAGACCAGGTACAAGATTATTCCAGACAGAAGAATGAGTAAGCACGAGTTTCCTGTGGTGAGAAGTAATTTTTTTCCTATGGTGAGAAGTAATTTTTTGTAAGGCCCTGAATATCCAGTAGTAGACAAGAAAGACTAGCTTCTGAACTCATGGAGTTTAAATCTAGTGGTTGTAAGAGACATTAAACAATTAATTATACAATTAGTGTTTTAATAACATTTACAAGATAGTTAGGTGCTGTTAAAGCTCATATTTAAGTAGTACCTGACTTGGTCTGAGGAATTGTAATCAGCAAGTGATGAGGTACATCAGCTGCAATTTCAAAAGCCTAAGAGTGCTGGATGAAAGAGTGTTCATAAATTCCAAAGATATTAGGCAATTTAATTGTCAACAAATTTTATCTGAAATGATGTGAAGCTATTTATATATAGCCTTTATTCATCTCAGTTAGTGTGAATATTTACACATATTACTGGAAAATTACCGTTTTGAATATATATATTGACTCAGACTCTGCTGGGAGTGTTACATAAATTAAAATCGAAAAGCTCCTAAATTCAAAAGAAACACATATAACCTTAAGGTTTTCAGATAATGAGATGTAAACTTATATTTGCAGGTTTTCCTGAGAGAGCCATTTAATGATATACTAAAGCTGAACTAGGGCTGAAAAGGGTTACATATAAGAAACAATGAGGGACACCTGGGGGGCTCCGTGGGTTAAGCATCCACTCTTGGGGCTCAGGTCATGATCTCAGGGTCATGAGATCAAGCCCCATATCTCACTCTGCACTCAGCAAAGAGTCTGCTTGTCCCTCTCCCTCCCCCTGTGCCCCTTCCCCTGCTCAATCTTTAATAAAAGAAATGAAAGAATGGGCAAAATAATCATGTAGAAGAATAATAAAGTTGAAGGATTCACACTTCTCCATTTCAAAATTACAACAAAGATGCAAGCATCAAGACGATATGATATTGGCATAAGATAGAAATATAGATCAATGGGAAGGAATTGAGAGTCCAGAGATACATCATTTATAGTCAATTGCTTTTTGACAAGGATTCCAAGACAATTTAATGAGACTTTTTGACAAATGATGTTGGGACAACTGGATATTAATATGCTAAGGAATGAAGTTGACCCTTCCCCTCTACCATATATGAAAATTAACCCACAATGAAGCATAAACCTAAATATAAAGGCTAAAGCTATAAAATTCTTAGAAGAAAACATAGGAGTAAATATCTGCAACATCAATTAGGCAAGCCTTCTTAGATATGGCACCAACAGCAAAAGTAACAAAAGAAAAAAAAGATATATTGAATTTAACCAAATTGAAAACAATTAAGAAACTGAAAAGACAACTTAAAAAATGGGACAGACTATTTGCAAACAGATATGATAGGGGATTCATATCTAGAATACACGAAGACCTCTTACAACTCAATAATAAAAACATAATTTGCCTAATTAAAAAAATTTGCAAAGTATCTAAGTACACATTTCTCCATAGAAGCTATATGAATGGCCAATGAGCACATGAAAAGATGCTCAACGTCATTATCCATTAGGGGAATGCAAATTAAAACCACAATTAGGTAATAATTCATGCCCACTAGAATGGCCATAATCAAAAAGACTAAAAGCAACAAGATCTGGCAAGGATATGGAGAGATGGGAAACTCCTTCATTGCTGTTAGGAAAGTAAAATGGTGCAGCCATTTTGGAAAACAGTTTGACAGCTCCTCAAAAAGTTAAACATAGAATTATCATATGACCTAGAAATTTTGCTCATGTATGTATAATGCAAATAATTGAAAACAGATACTCAAACTAGTACATGTATATGTATATTCACATTATTCACAATAGTCAAAAAGAGGAAAAACCTAAATGGCAATCAAGAGACGAATAAATAAATTGTGGTATATACATACAATGAAATATTCTTCAGCCATAAAAAGGAATTAAGTATTGATGCAAGCTACAATATAAGTGAAACTTCAAAACATGAAAGAAGCCATGTTACAAAAGATTACATGTTGAGTGATTACATTTCTATGAAATGTCCAGAATAGAAAACCCACTGAGATAAAAAGTAGGTTAGTTGTTGCCAAAGGACTGGGAGATGGGAATGGGAAGCGACTGCTAATGAGTATGCATATCTTTTTTGGTAGATAAACTGTTCTAAAATTAGATACTGGTATGGTTGCATAATCCAGTAAAAATAGTAAATACTAAGTTGCCCACTCAAAAGGGTGAGTTTTATAGTATATTAATTATATCTCAATAAAGTTTTTTAAAAAGAAAAAAAGCAACACAGGGAATGAAATTTAAAACTATGTATGTTGGTAATTCTAAATAAATATCTATAAATCATTTTATCAGTGACAAAATGGAGACATTTAAAAACAGGGTGGAGATTTGTCCTTTTAGCCCATATATGTAGAGTTTGGAAACTGTCATCCCCATTTTGAAACAAGAAAAAGCCCCAAACAAACTGAAAATCAAAGACTTTTCTCAGGTCAACCAGATAACTGCCTTTCAGGAAAATCCACTACTCTGAAATTTGAAGAGACAGGCACATCCAGAGAGACACAGAAATTTAGATCTGCTTACTTGGAGTCAAAACCACTGAACACATAAACTGGTAAGAACATTTAAATGGTAATTTTGACAAATTGCTGGAGATGGAGTGTGGACCAGTGATAGCAAATAACTCCTGGAAATTTCAAGGACACTTCTGAGGATTTTTCTTCAAGGAACCTCATGAAGTGAGGACTTGAGAAAGATCCTCTCCCAGTCCTGACAGGGAAAGGAAAAACAACTATTGTGAAGCAAATTCAGATTCTTCTCCATAACAAAAGTCAACACTCCAGGGGAATGGACTTCACCAGAACGCCTTTCTGAAACCTTATCCCAGCCGGTGGAGAGGAGTTCCTCCCCTGTCCAGGCACTCAGTGTTTTCTATCTCGCTGAAGTGGGCTGGAAACAATATTGTTCACAAGGAGCCAGACTTCAGGGAAATAGACTGGGAGCAGTACAGCCAGTGAAAGGATTAGGAGACTGGAAGGGCAAAGCTATGCTACGAGTGAACCGCATTGCCCTGGGACACAGGCCCATAAAGAGACTTAATCATAAGAGATTATAGAAGGATCCTCCCTTGCCCTCATTCCTTATCACATCTACAAGGTTCCAATCTAATAACAGGGGGTTACAACTGAAAGAGCTATAAGAGAGACTCTCTGAGAGGCAGTACATTTGAGAGCCCCAAAGTCAAAAGAGAGAAACAAGGACACTAGCAGAATTTGGAGCCTCTGGTACCTATAGCTACAGCAAACATTCAACACAGTTCACCACCTACCTGTATTAAAATAAATCCTCACACCAAAGGCCTGTTTGCTTCAGTTTGTCTTACCCAACACAACAACACATTACCAGGTGTGCCAAAATGCAAGAAGAGACAGTCTGAAGGGACAAAGCAATCCTCAGAACCAGACTCAGATATGACACAGTTGTTGCAATTATTATATGAGGGAATTTAAAATAACTATGATTAGATATTTAGGCCTTTAATGGAAAAAGTAGACAACATAGAGATGGTCAATGTAAGCAGAGAGGTGGAAACTTAAAGAATTAATTGATCTAAAAGTTAACTGTTTTTTTTTTTTTTAGAAGAAATAATAGTAACAATGCATTGGGTTACTTGTAGATAAATGAAATAAATTTAAAAATGTCATGAAGGGTGGGAGGGAGAAATTCAGAACATTTTTAAAATATCTGCATTATAGGGGCGCCTGGGTGGCTCAGTCGTTAAGCATCTGCCTTCGGCTCAGGTCATGATCCCAGGGTCCTGGGATCTAGCCCCGCATCCAGCTCCCTGCTCGGCGGGAAGCCTGCTTCTCCCACTCCCACTCCCCCTGCTTGTGTTCCTGCTCTCCCTATCTCTCTCTGTCAAATAAATAAATAAAATCTTTAAAAAAAAAATCTGCATTATATGTGAAGTGGCATAGTGATATTTGAGGGTGAATTTAGATTATTAAAAAATGTCTATTGTAAACTCTAGGACAACAACTGAAAAAAATTTAAAAAGTATAAATGAAATATATGTTAAGAAAGAAAATAAAATAGAAACATAAAATGTTCAGTTAAAACTAGAGAAAGCAAAAAAATGGGAGAAAGAAAGAACAAATTCAGTAAACAGAAGACAGTAATAGATTTTATTCCAACTATATCAATAATAATTTTTTAATCTGAATTGAGTGCATGCATTGATTTAAAGACAAAGATTGTCAGAGTAGATTAAAAAAATCAAGACTCAACTATATGTGTCCAGAAGAAATTCGGTTTAAATATAAATATTCGCATTCTCCCTCTCTCTCTTAAAAAAAGAGGGGGTGGCTCAGTTGGTTAAACAGCTGACTCTTGATTTTGGCTCAGGTCATGATCTCAGGGTTGTGAGATTGAGGCCTGTGTACAGCTCTGCGCTGGGCGTGGAGCCTGTTTAAGATTCTCTCTCTCCCTCTCCCTCTGCCCTTCCCCACCCTGCATAGCTCTCTCTCTAAAAAGAAAAAAAAAATTCAATGTAGATTAAAAGTATGGCAACAGATAAAACACACTAAAACTAATCAAAAGAAGGCTGGAGTGGCTATGTTGAATTTAGACAAAGCAGAAAAACTATCAGGACAATTAGCAGAGAGAAAGAGGGCTATTAAACAAGCACAAAGGAGGCAATCCCCCAATAAGACATAACAATCCTGCGTATGTACCTGACAAGAGTGTCAAAATACAGGAGGCAAAAACTACTAGACTGGAAAGGAGAAACAGAGAAGTCTGATTGGAGACTTCCACACCCTGGCTAGTACTTCTCAAAACTGCCGGAAGTCATCAAAAACAAGGAGGGTATGAGAAAGTGTCATAGTCAAAAGCTGACTAAGTAAACATGATGACTAAATGCAATGTGGTACACTGGATGGGATCCTGGAATAGAAAAAAGACAGATAAAAACTAAAGAAGCTGAAATAGAGTGTGGGCTTTAATTAACAATTCAGTGATACTGGTTTATTATTTGAGACAAATGTACCATACTAAGGTAAGATGTTAACAGTAGGGGAAACTCAATGGGGGATCTTTGTACCACTGTCATAACTCTTCTGTGAATATAAAACTATCCTTTTAAAAAAAGTTTATTAAGAAATAAACTGTGGAAATAAAAATGTAGCATATCTAACTTTGAAAATGGAAAAGAAGATCAGAGTTAAAGAGTTCAGATATTCTTACATTATTAAGAAGGAAGCTAGAAGTAGAGGTGGTAATAAAAAATATACTTTGCCTAATTAAGCATGCTACTTTAATCTTCATATTGGCCTGCTTTTCTACAAATGGAGGAGGAGATATATTGCTAAAGGAAGCAATCTCAGCAGTTGTGTTCTGAACCCACGTGTTCCCAGTTTCTCCCAGGTATCTCTAGTGATCTGAGAGCATTATTGGTACCCTAAACTACTTTCTGTTTTCATGGGAAGACATCATTTCCATTGCTGCTTCCAGTAATAATAAAAGAGCTGGGGTGAGTATTGGGAAATGAATTGCCTAGAAGTTCCTATTGCAATACCAAAGCTCTCAATCTATTGGTTTCGCCTAGAGCCCCTCTCCTCTGGCAACCATCATTTTGAGACACAGAGCACACGGTGCAGTGCTTTTACCTTCTGTGGCAATCCTCTTTCATTCCATTCTGGTATAACTTTGCTTCTTCTATCATATCTCATCTTCTTTCCATTTCATGGATTCCATACAGTTTCTGTTCCCTCAAGAACCATATTTATTATTTTCAAGTGCTATCCTCTCTCTCTCTCTCCCCTACATCTATCTACCTAGATACTTATCTTCCATCCATCTATTATATTGTTGACAATTTTCCCATGAATTTTGGCATTTGTTGTGGGAGGTAAAGGTGGGGAGGCGGTGGGCAGTGTTTGCATACATCATTTGGAAACAGCAATACTTTCCACACGGTTATTCACGTTTGAGTCATTCTCTCTGAGTGGTACCTCTGGAGTTCCTGCCCAGTTGGGCATTTAGCTTAAATCAATATTTTTATAAAATGCAGCTTAAGTTGCATGAGCTTTAAAAGACAGGAAAACAGGAATTGGCAATTGGGCAATGTTATGTAGTAGGGAGCATCACTAGTGCTCACTAAGTGACCCTGATCACATCACAATTTTGTTTCAGGACTTTTGATCCTTTTTTTTTTTTTAAAGATTTTATTTATTTATTTGACAGAGAGACACAGTGAGATAGGGAACACAAGCAGGGGGAGTGGGAGAGGGAGAAGCAGGCTCCCCGCGGAGCAGGGCGCCTGATGTGGGGCTTGATTCCAGGACCCTGGGATCATGACCTGAGCCGAAGGCAGACGCTTAACGACTGAGCCACCCAGGCGCCCCAGGACTTTTGATCTTTTAACAGTAAATGACTCTAATAACAGATTAGAGTTGGTCATAAGCACAAAAAGGAACCTTATTAAACTATTTAAAAAATATATAAACAATAGAAGTGATATACAAATGATATATAAAAGCAAAATGTAATATTTAGAAAGGTTTTTAGATGACACTTATTTTTCTTTATCAGTAATGATTAAAAGTGTATATTTGCTTAATAAACTATCAATAAAAATTGGAGTTAAAATACTGTCTCTTCTAAATTAAGGAATTAGATAAGTCAATTACCCTTCTCTGCTAAATATCTATATTCTCCAGAGCTCCTAAAATGCTCTGAAATAATCAGTAACATGATTTATTTCAAATTAGACACATTTTTTTTTCTTTTGTTTTTAAAACAAGTGATTTCATATGGTTTATTCTTTATGAGATTACATCACTAGCTGGGAATTTGAATGTTTACTTGTCAAATTGCTTGTTAGGGAATCTCATATTTTTCTTCCATATATATCTGGAAAACCTCACTATTTATAAAAGAGTGTTTATGATACCATAATAAAATGCCAACACAACTATTTCTTACTTGCCATGATATTTCTTTCCTTAAAATAATCCACAGCCTTTATATGTACCTATTTTTATAGGATTCTGATCCAAATCAATCCAAAGTGCCTGGTTACTGTTATTAATCTCTAAGAGGTAAAAATTTCTCAATGATTACAAATGGATAAAAGCAGTATTAATTTTTAATACTCTTCCTTAGTTTGAATATTACTGTCATTTCAGTTTTCATACTTGAAGATTGCCAAAATAAATGATTAATTAAAAATATAAATATTTAATATTACATTACAATGCATAAAAATATATGACTAGGAGTGAAAACTCACATTAAATCATATATGATTTTTATCTAAAATGACCCAGTATTAATAAGTGTATTACTTGAATCAATGAGATAATAAGGTCAAGGACAAAATTTGATTACAAGATTAAATTCAGGAACTATGTTTCTACATAAAGCCACAGGCAATCCTAACAACAAACTGCAATAGAAAGTGAAGTCATTGATTACATATTCACGTTGATTTTAATAGCAGTCCATTCTCAGAAAAAGGTGTGTCAACATGTCAGTAATGATAGAAAGTGTTGGATATTAATGTAAATGCATCACCTCCGCAACAAACAAACCCTAGCACAATGTCTTCCAAATACTGAGATGGCAAACTTATATCTCCACATTTAAACTTTTATTCCAATTTTTCTGTTCCTACAATCCTAATTCAAAAGATAACTATCTCTTACCTGGACCAACATAATTTATCTCCTAAAATTTGATCTCTTACTTCTATAATGTTTCTTTACACTTTTTCTGAAAAGTCAGTATCTGAAAAGCAGATATTACAACCAAAAATACTTTTGAATCATGCTAGACTCTTCATCAGAAGCTTTTAATAATGGCTTACTGATGAAAGCAGTGGTTCACAGATCTGGTTACACTTTAGAACCACCTGGGAAACTTAAAAACCACAGTAACAAGAAGAAGAAACAAATGAAAACCAATAATGCCTTAGCCCAATCTCATAAATTTTGGTTTATTTGGCCTGTGGTAGAGTTCATGCAAAGTACTTTCTAAAATCTCCCTTGCATGACTTTAATGAGGATACAGGATTAAAAATGCTGGACTTGAGATTCAAGTTCAAAATCCTTAGAAATATAATGTTCTAACTATTTTTACTGTTTAATCGCATATCATATACTACTCATACTCTCAACTACAACAGGCTGCTCATGATCCCAGAGTCTAGTTTACTGTTTTCTTTGGACTACTTGTTCTCTCCAGTTCCTCCACTGCACCCCAAATCCGTCTAAAGGACCAGTTTAAGACTCGTCATGATGAAACACGATTGAATCACTTTTATCTGCTTCTTTTAAAAATCATTTATTATTAATTTTATTTACTTGTTTATGTTTATATATTTCCTAATTGATTGCAAAATCTATGGTGCTTAGCATAACAGCTTGAGTTCTGTCAGTACTTCATTTTATTTTATGACATTGATTGGGCTTAGCACAAACCTATTGGTCTTAACAAAAATCACATTAGCTTGGGTTTTCTTAATTTCTGTCACACACATATATTGCCTTCTCAATATATGCATCATATAAGCAACAAGTGTGGTATCAAAAGGGTTGTTACATGTTTTTAAATGTTGAAAAAATGTTCAACTAATAGTAACTCAATTACACATGGAGTATAAATTTTTAGCATGAAATCATTTCCGATATGACTATATTTTGAATATCAACCTTTATATAGAACAACTGCCTTTTAAAAAGGAACACTTAAGACTCCCCTTAGTAGTGCTGGATTATATGGTCAGTTTTTCACCTATTTATATTCCACCAAATCAGTGACTTATGCTTCCAGAGAGGGGAAAAAAAGAATAAAATTTTAGAAATGTATTAGAATGAAATATATTTTATATTTGTTAGTGTTCTCTGGGCACCTACCAATTTAAAGAAAAGCTTATTCAAGGAAGACATTTGTCTACAACTGTTGGGTAATAGCATTTTATAAATCTCAGTATAAAGTCAAACTCATTTTTAAGTAGCTAACATACAAAGTGAAATATTAACTTTAGCCTGAGGAGTTAATTGAAAGCAATGAAGCAATCCTAAAAATCCCAAATTTTTAATATAAGAGAAGTTAAGTGTCTGCCTTCAGCTCAGGTCATGATCCTGGGGTCCTGGGATCTAGCCCCACAGTGGCTCCCTGCTCGGCGGGGAGTCTGCTGCTTCCTCTCCCTGTGGCCCTGCTCATGCTCTCTCTCTCTTTTTCTCTCTATCTCAAATAAATAAATAAAATTTTTTTAAAAAAAGATGATTTAAAGTTCATTAGAGCGTTAAAAAAGGATTGTCAATGCAATAGCTATAATCTCTCAGATATAAATATTTTTGTTCTTTTTTTTGACATTTTGATCAGTGGACTAATTGCGCAAAAAGCTTCTTTCTTGGTCTCCTCTATTGGTATAACTAGCATTATCTAGCAGCTTCTCAGGAAAATATATCAATATAACCTAGGCAGCTAGATACATTTTGAAAACCCAAAGTACCTGAGTTCTTCCACAAATAGAGAAATACCCTTATATTAATACTGTCTGCTTCAAGAAAGTGGAAATTAAAAATGAAAGAATTCCTTTCTGAGTACAAAACTATAAAATCAGTACTTAGTGGATCAAAAAATGTTATGCAAGACTAAAAGAAATGTAAGGAATATTTGGCCATGTGACTCGAATGAAAATTGTTCAACATCATTATTATGTGTAAACAAAGAATTTGAGCTAAAATGAGGTGTTTGCAGTAGGAAAAAAGATTTTGAAAGACGTCTAAGAACCATATGTTGGCAATATTTTCTAGCCTTCACTGGATAGTGGAAAGGCCTCCAACTCAAGAACAAAAATATTAGTTGAATATGGCAAGCATATTCCTAAGATAAAAATAACTGTTACTATTTTAGCTTCTTGAATTTAGCTATTAAGATCATTCATTCAATTAAATTACCTGATTTTTCCCCAGGTTTGTAAACTAAACTGTAATTAAAATGTAGCTATTAGTTTGTAGGTTATTATATGTCACCTAAAGAAAAGTAATGACTTCTTATTTTATATTCTGCCATATACTGAAATTGCAAGGCAGTGAGTATTGAAGTGACTTCAAATTGAGCTAACATTTTTTTACTAATTGCAATTTTTTATCAGGTTAAAAATAATAGTCAAAGTCTTATCCAAGACCATGCTACACTCTCTCTGTGAGTCCAGGACCCTTGAATATGGCAATATTCTAAAGGCTCTCTGAGTCAATACTAATGATAATAGTGGGAAATTGAATTAATAAATAGTATTGAGAACAAAAATAAGACAAAAAACTGATGATGAAAATTTAAGGGAAAACAAATTCTCCATAGGAATACTTTTTGTAGTGATATCACAGGGTCAGATAACAAAAGAACAAGACTGCACAGGGAATATTCATGCAAGGCTTTAGTAAAGGTAAAGGATATGGAACAACAGGAAAAAGAAAACACAAGTAATAGTAGAAACTCCAAAATTTCCAAACACAGTCCCCCAGGGGCCTTTTTACATCACACAGGTCATACTTTGGTTTTGGATTATGAATCACCAAGTTATGTGCAATATTTCTCTGACCCAGAGGGGCCCATACTGGAGTTTACTGAGGGATCTTTTTTTTTTTTTTAAAGATTTTATTTATTTATTTGAGAGAGAGAATGAGAGAGAGAGAGCACACGAGAGGGGGGAGGGTCAGAGGGAGAAGCAGACTCCCCGCTGAGCAGGGAGCCCGATGCGGGACTCGATCCTGGGACTCCAGGATCATGACCTGAGCCGAAGGCAGTCGCTTAACCAACTGAGCCACCCAGGCGCCCTACTGAGGGATCTTTTTAAACTCCACTTGTCACTTGGCTAAAGCCAAGCTCTGGATCCATTAAACCGGAGTAAAGTACCAATTTTTACTTCCCTGAACAATGGAGACAAATTAGTAACATGTGCTCCCAGGAAAGATTTGAATTTTAAACAGCACATTATAAATCATTAGATGGTATAGCTCATTCTTTTCTTGGCCAGTGGTCAGTTCCAGATTTCCAGGCTTCTCCAGAAAGAGGCATGAAGCTGCCCCTGCCCAGGTATAAGATAATTCTATTCTTTTGAACTCTTAAAAGACTGGATGACATGTACCTGGAATTTAACCTAAGCCGTAGCCTTAGTGTGCAAATTGTTTTGTAGGCCGTGACCCCTAAGGTGATCATGGTAAGAGCACCTGAAGAAATCAAAGCTAGCCCTTACATTGAGGTATAATACAACATAGCCAGATAGTATTTATCTCAAAATTCAAGGGAAGCTTAGTGTAACTAAATCTATTAAAATGTTGACAGTAAGTTATCAATAAAGAATACCTACAAATTAGTACAAACCACTCCAAAATTCCTCAGACCCACAGTTACAAGTCAACGCCATAAAACAGTATTTCATACCTTGATTAAGGGTCAATGTAATGGCAGTATTTTAACAAAACAATTCAGGCCAATTCCAGGTTTACTGAAATTCACTCTCACAGCACACGATCCATGAGGTAAAGTGCTCGACAAATCTTTATCTTTTCTAGAATTTTATGCAAATGTTTTCATAGAGAATGTAGCCTTTTATGTCCAGCTTTTTTCCTTTAGCATAACATTTTTGAGATTCATCCATGTAGTTGCATGTATCAGAAGTTCATTGTTTTATTACCGAGTAGCATTCATTTTCATAATTGTAGCAAAATTTACCTATTCACCAGTTGATGGACATGTAGCTCATTTTTAGCTTCAGACCATTATGAATAAACTATTATACATAAAATTGTTTGCATGGGCATGTTTTCATTTCTTTGGGGTAAATACTTAAGAGTGAAATTGCTGAGTTGTATGATAGTTACAAGTTTAACTTTATATGAAACTGCTAAATTGTTTTCAAAGTGAATGTACTATTTTGCATTCCTACCAGAAAGGTATGAAATTTCCAGTTCCATATCTGCACCAATACTTGGTATTAACATTCTTTTTATTCTTAGCCACTTTGGTGAGTATGTAATACTACCCTAGTTATAAACAAGAACAAATTTCCAGGAGAGAAAATACTAGAAAGAGAATTTTTTGGCCATATTTCATATTGATATTATAACACTGAGCCTATTAATTACTCCTACAAATGTTCTGGAGTAAAATACATAAAACTACCTACATTAATTAAGTTTCTTGAATTAAGTAATGAAAGTAAAATTTTAATTTAAGTCTTGAACTTTGAAACAAAAATACTAAATTTGGTATATATGAGTTAAGGTTCCCCAGGACCTCCTTTGTGTGTTTCTCTATGTGTGCTTGAGTGTGACTATGTGTGAGAGAGAATGTGAGAGAGAATGAACACCTATTTAATTGTTATTTTAGAAATACTGTCAAGAGATACTATAAAAGTCTAAGTCACAGCCAAAAAAGAATAAAATAAATTAAACCTGAATTACTACTGGTTTGCCAAAAGAAAGGGAAAAAAAAGTGGTTAAACATGAATATCAAAATGGTCTTGGGTAAGGGGTGGCTGGGTGGCTCAGTTGGTTAAGCGTCTGCCTTTGGCTCAGGTCATGATCTCAGGGTCCTGGGATCGAGCTCGGCATCAGTATCCCTGCTCAGCCGGGAGTCTGCTTCTCCCTCTTTCTCTGCCTCCTCCCCCCGATCATGTTCTGTCTTTCTCTCTCCCTCTCTGTCAAATAAATAAATAAAATCTTTAAAAATGGTATTGGGTAATTCCCTATGACTATTTTTGCTATTTGAAAAATATATTCCAATATAACCAGCTGATAGGATCTAAGAGCTACGTATTACAATTGAAAATGTGCCAAGCAAACTCTCAATTCAAGAGGATTGACTAGTTTGGAGGTTGCTTTGATGTTTTTAAAATTAAATATGGTGACTTGTAAATAGAAAAAAATGAACACTTTGTAAAATACTGTACCAATTTTTTTTGTGCACACAAAAACTTTAGCATACAGCGTGTGAAGTCTTCATTCTCATGCTGTGGTCTCATTTTTAAATGCATTAACTTCACATGGCTCTTTCAATCTCTCTTTTTTTTCTTTGGTGGGAAGAATTGGGTACAAAGGATACCATATACCCTCTAACTCATCTAGTTATGTTAATGATCTATAGGCAGAATCGATTGGTAGTAGATATAAACTTTAATCAGTTACTATGAAAATTCTTAATATAAAATATATTGAACTTATAATTATTTCTATATAATTTCAATCATATTATCACTGATCATCATCTCCTTTATTCAGTATGTTGCAATTTACAAAATTAATTAAAAATAATTTTATATTTGATATTTGGAGAATCCTTTCTTTAAATGTTTGAAGTTTTAGGAATTACTGTTATAATAACTCACTTTAATTAAAAATATTTATTAAAGCATATTTCAGAAAAAATCTTAATTACTTTGTGAAACAAAGCAAGCACATTTCAAAATTAGAAAGTAAAAACGATTTTATTTAGTAATATATTAAAGACCTGTTAAAAAAATAATGTTGACAAGTTTTCCCCCATTAGCTATGTAACAGCACTCCTGCCAGTCTTAAGGGTTAACTTGCTTCAAGGTAACACACCCCTAGCTTGCTGACTTAAAGTCCTTGATCTGTAACAAAACTAATTTACTTTCTTTGATATTTGCGGACCACTGGCCTTGGGGAATGAAGAACCAGAACATTCCTAGGCCACAGAGGCCAGAAACTTGTTTCAAGCCATGTCAGCCCTCTGATAGCCCAACAATCTTTTAACAAAATGTTTTTCTTTTTAAGGTCACACAAACGGCTACTGATCTCCCTTTGTGCATCTGTAGACCTCACCCTGGTTTGCAGAAAGAACAGAGTAATTTTGCACAACCCCTGGGTACCAAGGAACCAGACCTTTTTGCACAACCCCCACCATAGGCACCAAGGAACTAGAACTTTTTGCACAATCTCCGAGCTCTGAGATAACTCTCGAGCTGGCGTCATCAAATCTGCAGGTAATCAAGAAATGTCACAGACCACTGCCCTCCCTTAACTGATTAAACCCATTTAAAAATCTCTGGGCCAGGCAGAAACCTGGGAGTTGGCCTTTGGACAAGGGGCCAACTTCTCTCCCGGTGGCTGGCTTCCTGAATAAAACTCATATTTCTTTCCAGTCAAACTCGTCCCTAGACTATTGGGCTTTCTAGTGACGGGCAGCCAAACTTGAGTTTCAGTAAGTTAAAAGGTTTTATTTACTTAAGTTGAGACCGTGACCAAAATCACATGAGGTGACAAATTTTTATTCCGTATTTATTAATCTGGAGATGTGGACTATTGGGCATCAGGCAACGATGTGGAAAGAAACCTCAGGTCCTTTTAAAAAGTTAACTTATATGTTTAAAAGCCCATAAGCAAGAGTTATACACTTGAAAAAAGTTTTCCTGATTCCATATGCTACAATATACTAAAACAGTGATTTAAAAGTGTAAGAAAATACTACTTAGAGGCAGGCCCGTTGACAGTAGCAACAGTGACACTTGAGAAACTGAAAAGTAATTTTCTTTTACAGTTTCTTTTTTTTGTTGTTAAGATTTTTTTTATTTATTTGACAGAGAGAGACACAGCGAGAGAGGGAACACAAGCAGGGGGAGTGGGAGAGGGAGAAGCAGGCTTCCCACAGAGCAGGGAGCCTGATGCGAGGCTTCATCCCAGGACCCTGAGATCAAGACCTGAGTCGAAGGCAGATGCCTAACGATGAGCCACCCAGGCACCCCCATTTATGGTTTCTCTACAGAAAATAGATATTAGAACCTCATGTCTAAGATAATCTATGTAGGGTATAACCTGTGTAAACATGGTTACTGTCAAGATAAATGTTGATTACAGTCTTTGGTTTAAAATCTAATTTGTCTGATATAAGGATTGCCACCCCAGCTTTCTTTTGGTGTCCATTAGCATGGTAAATGGTTTTCCACCCCCTCACTTTCAATCTGGGG
>NC_138371.1:44130232-44163401 GCF_054177405.1 Leptonychotes weddellii | reverse complement strand
AATGGATAAAGAAGATGTGGTCCATATATACAATGGAATATTACTCAGCCATCAGAAAGGATGAATACCCAACTTTTACATCAACATGGATGGGACTGGAGGAGATTATGCTAAGTGAAATAAGTCAAGCAGAGAAAGTCAATTATCATATGGTTTCACTTATTTGTGGAACATAAGGAATAGCATGGAGGACATTAGGGAAAGGAAGGGAAAAATGAAGGGGGGAATCAGAGGGGGAGATGAACCATGAGAGACTATGGACCCCAAGAAACAAACTGAGGATTTTAGAGGGAGGGGGGTGGGGGAGTGGATTAGCCCAGTGATGGGTATTAAGGAGGGCATGTATTGCATGGAGCACTGGGTGTTATATGCAAACAATGAATCATGGATCACTACATCAAAAACTAATGATGTATTGTATGGTGACTAACATAACATAATAAAATAAAATTTAAAAAGATTTTCTATGTGATTTACCTTGTGTTTTCATCATGAAGTATAGAATAGTCTATAACTCATGACAGTGTACTTGGTGTTATGTTAAGAGATTCAAAAATATTTATTTAAATCTTCACAATTTAGAAAAGCAGAATCAATAGGCTCATTGATGTTCCCACATTATTAATCCAATTGTGAAAAGGATTTGCCTAGGAAGAACTAATAAAATACTGTTTGTTCTAGTGCCTAGGAGAATCTAAAAGACTGACATCAGCTTATTTTTACCAATAGTTTTTGCTGCTTTAGGCTGCTTACTGTGAATTCATTCCCTGAAGTTTAATCTTTCCACACATCAGAAGTTCATAAGCTATTAATTTTGTAAATATAACTATTTTTCCCCGGCACTAATGCATATATGTGTGTATTTTCTTTTAAACCTCATTTACTTTTTGTAATTGGTTGAATTTTAGCCTCCCCTAAAATGTTTGTTGGTGTCCTAACCCCAGTACCTCAGAACATTACCTTATTTGGACATAGCAGTCTTTACAGGAATAATCAAGTTAAAATGAAGTCTTTAGGATGGGCCCTAATCCAATATGAGTGGTAACCTTATTTAAAAAAAAAAAAGCAGGGGTAGCAGGATTTAGATGCAGAGATAGACACACATAGAAAGGGGATGAAGTGAAGCCAATCACAAGCCAAGGAGACAGGCCTGGAATGGACCCTTTCCACGCAGTCCTCAGAAGAAACCAACTCTGCTGACACCTGGATAATGGGTTTGTCCATAACCTCCATAATTGTGAGAATAAATTTCTATTGTTTAAACAACCTAGTTTGTGGTACTTTCTTACAACAGTCTTAGAAACATATACACTTCCAAAAAGAGGTCAGTTATTTCCAAAGTCAGTCTCTGGAACTTTCAAGTAGTGAAAGCAAAGGAAGGAAGAGGATTTCATCTTTTGTTAAAAGAAAGATAAAAGTACTATAGCTTTTTTCCAGTTACTGTATTCTAGATAGATTGTTTCTCATAGATCATATTAAAAATAAATGACAGTTAATAATGTATTGACAAAATCTTCATAATGTGCATTGTAAGAATGTTCTTATATAAACACTTTATTAATATCAAAGATTCTTCTTCTGTATCTGCTAACAGACAAATAGCTTGTTGCTATTCCTGCTTGTTCTCATCAAGATCACCTTAAAAATCTAGAACACATTCTAAATAAACATTTGAAAACATTAAAGAGTTACCACAGGTGTTATACGCAAACAATGAATCATGGAACACTACATCAGAAACTAATGATGTAATGTATGGTGATTAACATAACATAATAATAAAAAAAAGAATATTTGAAAATATATATATATATCTATAACAACAACAACAACAAAAAAGAGTTACCACAGAACCAAAGACTTCAGAATCAAAACTCCTGCGTTAAGGGAAAACACAAGCCTGATTCCTACAGCACTTAAATCCTCGAGAAGTTTGCTGATTGTTAAGTGGCACAGGAGAAAGTCTAAGAACTCAAGCAGAAAGAGGCAGAGATCAGGGTTTGAAAGACTGAAAAGTGGATTCCAGGGTCTACAAAAGAGAAGGGGCCTTGCTAAACATTCCAAACTTACGGTTTGAATTCCAAAAAGGCTACATCCTAGAGTGAGGTAAAGAAACAATCCATACGAAATATTAAAACCAGTCTTAAGTCAACACAATCCCAGACTAAATGCTAGTGACCTATCCTAATCAACGCTGCACACCAGAAAGTTAGAATTCATACTCACTAAATGACTTTTTAAAACAAAGCACCATACACCAACATTTTTCCAAGTGAATTCAACCAAACTTTGAAAGATCAGATAATCTCATGCCATGTATTTTTTTCAGAGCATAGTAAATTTAGAAAATATTTCAAAATTTTAATGTAGCAAGTATATTAGCAACTAAAATGATTAAAATGCACAAAATTATAAAAAAAATTTGATAGCAATGGTAAAGGTATGTATAAGATCTATATGAGGAAAACAGTACTAGGTATACTAAAAGTCAACTGGAACAAAATAGAAAGATAATTCTTATTTTTGGATAAAATGGCTGAACATTATTCATGTCAATTCTTTCTAAGTTTCTAAGTTGATATTCATCAATTTTACATTCCTTGTCAAAAAAAATATTAGATTTTGTTTGCTTACTCGTTTGATTTATTCAATGGAGCTAGTCATGTCAATACTAAAGTTCATAATGAAAAATAAATATGCAAAATGAGCTATGAAATAACCAAAGAAGAAAGGCTATGAAAATTGGTACTTCCCTAACAGGTATTAAAAAATTATTAAGCATAATTAAACCATAATTAAACTGGGCCTACCTCAAAAATAAGCAAACAGCCCAGTGCATAGCATAAAAAGTCAATAGGTAGACCCAAGGGGTTTCTAGTATATGACCAAAACTGGCATCTCAAATCACTAGGAAATAAAATAACTTTCTTTTAAAATAAAAGGTGAAAGGATACTGTATAGTCATAAACAAAAGCGGATCCATACCTATCATCACACACAAGAATGAATTCCAACCAGATTAGAGATCTAAATATAAAAAATGAAACCATATAAACACTTGAGGATAACATAGGTATGTTTCTCTACATTATCATAAACAAAATCAAAGACAGGTGAAAACTGAAAAAAATTACAATATAAATCATAGGTAAAGAGCAAACATCCCTATATACAGGCATCATTTAAAAATGGGAAACATGAGACCAAAATCTGACAGAAAAAACTTCATAAAGAGATATAAAAATGGCCTATAAACATATAAAAAGGTATTCATTTTCATTTAATGTAAGAGAATAAGACAAATACAAAATTAAACTAGACATAGATACAATATCTCAACTATCAGTTTGGCAATATATTCTTTTCAAAAGGCTATCATAAAACAAACACTCTCACAGCTTGATATTGGTAATGTGAGATTGTACAACCCCTAAGGAAGATAATTAGCCAATACCTTAAAAAATTACATATGAATTTACCTTTTGACCCAGAAAATCTAATTTCTAAGAATGTACCCTGAAGGTACTTTTTCAACAATGTGAAACTACATCTGCTCTGGATTATGCAGGCAGCATTATTTGTGATCAAAGCGGTTTGGAAATGATTTAAATACCCTTGCACAGGTTGAATAAACTATGGTCCATCCACTTAATTGTGTACTGAGTAGCTATATTGAAAAGTGAGTAGATATTAATAAATTGATATGTAGTAATTTCTTGGACATCTTATTAAGTGAAAAAATAAATAACAAGAGTATCAATACTATGTTACATTTTGTGTAAAAAAAAAGTATAAGAAAATAAGCAGGCATCTGCTTATTTTTGTAGCAAGTAGTCCCTTCATTAAATTTTCCTCAATTACCCCTTTTGAATAGGCCATCTGTTTAGTGACAAAAACAAAATTGACATATTATTTCATCAGTAAAAACATTTGATTAACGGGTACCTCTATATTTTTCTATCTTTGAATGTCTTTATTTGTGGTCTTCCTACCATTCTATTTGCAAATTTGGTGGTATATTGAGGCTGTTAGCTAACTTCTTCCTCAGTTCTAGGATATTCAATGACTATATTGTTACTTTGATTGGGTTTTTGTCGAAGTTATTTAAGACTGAATTAATGATGTTCAATGACATAATGTCAATGACATTCTATTCTGCGCATGGAGTTACTCCTTTTTTTTTTTAAATTTAAAGGTTAGTAACCTAGAAATGCTAGAAGACATGGAAAACAGATGCATGGGTAGGAAATATTGTTAGGAACATGAAGAGTTCTATAGGATCTAACCACATTAGAAGACAGCAAACAACAAGAAAAGAAGCAACACGATCCAAAAAAAAAAAAAAAAAGGAAAAAAGAAAAAAATGTTTTCAATTTTTCCTATACATTCTTTTTCATGAACTTAGGGTTTTTATACTTGTACATTTTATGCTTTATAATATTTGCTGCATTAAGTTCACCAAATGTTTCTCTTTTAGTTCACATATAGTTTACTTCTAACTTTTTGCTAAGCCATCAGTTTTGTCTTTTGATGGAACATCTTCAATTTATTTGTATCTATGCATTTGTAGGAAATGCCTAATTTCCATACACAACAAATATAGTGTAAATGACTGCATTAATCAGAAAACAGTAATCAGATCTATTTGGATGCAAATCAATGTGGTAAAAAGTATAAAATGTCTTAACTAACTCCCATTCACATCCTAATTTTTAATACACAAGTGGTATGAAAGAATCTATATTATGTCAGAATTGACAACGATATCAGCTCATATCTTATTACAAATATGATTTAAAAAAACAGGTGTATAATTTCAGTTTTAGTCTCCCAATAAAAATTGCAGGTTTCAAAGCTTGCTCTGGAGAAGTCTGGCACCTTGGCAGGATAATTTTATTATAGCAGTCTGCAAACTGCCAGTACCCTCTAGTGTGCATTATCAATAAAACTCTCAAATAAAATGAACAACATTGCCTTTCTCTTTAATGATTACCATTTCTCTACACTCTCTTTGTTTGTTTTAATATTTCCAAGCATGCAGTCAGGCAACAATTGCCTGGATGAAATGATGAAGCATGCTGATTATAAATATTTCTTAGCCATGGTGCAATCCATAGGAATCTATTCCTTGGTATAGGGTTGTAATTTCTATTCATGTTCATGTCAGTCGGAAAATTGTATTGATGGAAGAAGTAGATGTCAAAGTGGTTCTTATTCTAAAATTTTGTCATAGTTATTGATTTACCTGACATTTAAAGTATCATAGCATATCTCAAACATACACAAATCCTTACATACCTTTGTCAAAGTGAATGAAAATGCAGGTATAGAAAGAAAAAAACTTTAAAAGTGGAATGGGAATATTACATTCAGTTGGTTGCTTTCAGGAATCATTTGAATTAACCAGAATTCCTATTATTTCTGGCAGAAAGCCTAGAAGCCTAATTGTGCACATTGGGACATCCTTAATACCACCCAGACCCTACAGCTAGTACATAATGAAATATTTTTGTACTTCAATATTAAGCCATTGCTCTTGGTTCATACTGGCTCTCCTATATATATTAGCCCAAAGGAAATCAAATAATATACAGGATATGCACATTTGGGACCAGAAAATAGACACAATCCAACAAGAAACTTCACTTTCTTAATTTATTGTGAAAGTCAAAGAGCATTGGTCTTGAGATCCTGTTTTGGAAAACAAAATCCCAACAGTGTCAAAGTAGTTTACCAGTTTATATGCTAAGCTATTTGTATTTTACTGTAAAAATTACATTTTGTGGTTATTATGTGGGGTAATATTTCAAAAGCAAATTGGTTGTCAGAGGAAATTAAGCATTCCTAAGAATGTATATTTATCACCTGAAGGAAATGGCTATTTATTTCTTGCATATAAACATATAACCATATAATGGAGTGCTTTCATACAAGAAAGCCTATACCCACTTTTCATTTTTAGATCAAAAAATGCATTTTTAAAAGAAAACCCATGTAAGTTAGAAGCCATTGTTTAAAGGCTCTGAGAATATAGATTGAGTAGAAGAAAATAAGGAAATACTTTAATCATGAAACTACACTGGTGCAGATTCTGAGGTTTTTTAAACAGGAAAAATATTAATATTATATTGTGGTTCTTAGTTAAGTAACTTTCCCATATAGCACGAAGATTTGAGGAAAAAAAGAGAGAGAGAATATTAAATTTTAACAGCTGTTGTTATAATGTGTGTGTAAAGCTGAAACAAACACACTCATTAACACACATGTACCACTCAAGCTCTTAATCACATACTAGCCAGATAGGAGTAATGACTGAAAAAGAATCAGAAAAAGAGACAACAGAAAAATAGAGAATCTCTAAATAGCTTTCTCTGTTTTCATGTCCCAGTGGCTCCTGGGACAATGAGGGGAAAGAAAACCAAAATTAAATTAATCTTTATGATTAGATAAGATATATTTTTAGAGCTTACTAAACAAGCCAGAAAAATACTCAGAATAGTCATATCCTTTATGTAATGAATAGATATTTTCATTGCAGTTTGCTTCTTATTTTGATCTGTGTAATTTTTTTAAATTTAATTTTATAATGTTATGTTAGTCACCATACATCATTAGTTTTTGATGTAGTGTTCCACGACTAATTGTTTGCATATAACACCCAGTGCTCCATGCAATACATGCCCTCCTTAATACCCGTCACCCGGCTAATCCATCCTCCCACCCCCACCCTCTCTAAAACCCTCAGTTTGTTTCTTGGAGTCCACAGTCTCTCATGGTTCATCTCCCCTTCTGATTCCCCCCCTTCATTTTTCCCTTCCTTCTCCTAATGTCTTCCATGCTATTCTTTATGTCCACAAATAAGTGAAACCATATGATAATTGACTTTCTCTGCTTGACTTATTTCACTTAGCATAATCTACTCCAAAGACACAGCTGTAGTGAAAAGAAGGGCCATACGCACCACTATGTTCATAGCAGCAATGTCCGCAATAGCCAAACTGTGGAAAGAGCCGAGATGCCCTTCAACAGATGAATGGATAAAGATGTGGTCCATATATACAATGGAATATTACTCAGCCATCAGAAAGGATGAATACCCAACTTTTGCATCAACATCGATCTCTCTGTAATTCTTATTAAGAGTTACATATCTCTCCAAAAGCATTTTAAAGAAATAGTAATATTATATAGAATATTAAACATATAAAAGTGGATGTACAAGGATAAATGTTCATTTCTATCCTAAGTAATTAGTAATTTCCATATTTTTTAAGGATCACGGAACCCTGTAAAATGATATATTTGATGGCTTGAGGAAATCTTACTTCCTACCTCATGTTGAAGAAATCAATCCAAACAAGTTTTTTTGGAAAAAAAAAGTAATGCCTTCGAGTAGTTAAGTCTCAATATTGGAGAAGAGATTTGAATTAATAACTTTTTGTTTTATGATACTTAAAATTACTCTTTTAATTTACTGTTTTGATTTTGCTGATTATTTTTTGGCTTATTATTACTTTTAAAAAAATGTAAGGTTAGGGCAGGATTTTTCCTTAAAAACATTTTCCTAAAAAAATTCTCAGGATTCTGATTTCAATTTATAAAAGAGTATATGAAGGTTAACTTTACTTATGTTGCTTTGAACCCTGTAAAGTTGTTCAACCCTAAAAATAGCAATATTATATGGCTTAATCTGACAATTAATAGATTATGTAAATATATAAAATGTCTACAAAGCTGTTTGGTCTAGTGTTCTGATAATATATTTATCAACTAAACTCAAAATTACAGTTATTTACTCTAGGAATTCTATGAATTTATTGCTAAAACATTCGTGTGGGGGGCAAATCAGTCTTAGGCCTTGTCTGCTCGAAGTTTAAGATTGCGTGGACTCCTGTGGCCACTTCATCAGAGATCACAAGCTTCACACCTTCCCTGACAGAGGGCTTCACAACCACAGCTTCGTCTGAACTGAATTGACATTTGGGAGTCAAGAAGTGAAGCCATATTTGGCTAGGAGAGTTCTTCCTTCCCAGTGTCAGGTAAGATACAATTCAAGAGCAAAAAGAGATGATTTTCAAAAAAGTTAAGGTATGTATTATTTATAGCAATGTCCTTTATCTTCTTTCTTTTTACAGCTCTTCTAAAATGGCTTTTAAAATCCTGGATCAAGTCTAAATGTAAATATTAAATAAGTAAATATTCTTATTATTTTAAATTATACTTAACTGTTAAACATTCAAGATGATTATAAACATCTTTTGTCCTGAGGAAAGTTTATGAGAACGGTCAGAACCCTGTAAGTTGCTTTTGACATATTTTAAATATTTTATAATGTATATCTTCCAAAACATAGAATCATCACTCTAGAACATCACAGATCAGAGAATGAAAATTCAAGGTGAAGACTGTTACTAACACTAAAATAAAGCAAATATATTAAAAATAAAATTTGGATGAATATATCTTAAAATCTGAACATAAAAGGATAGAAATATTATACAGTGATATTTATAATACCAAAAGGTAGTAAAAACTATTATTAATTAAGCAGATAAAAATGTTGCAGTGATTATTATATTACTACTAATAAAAATATTGACTCCATTAATTACAAAACAAAAAATCAGATTATTTCTATAAAACATTCATTTATCTATATAAGAAAATATTTCATCACATAATCTCCCTTAAATGTTTAACTCTTTACTTAACAAAGATCTGCATAACATCTCACGCTCCAATAAAATACATTTAGCAGACCAGTTCATGTAGGACTCACAATCAGCATATGTAGTACATTTTGTAATTTCATCAAATTACCGATAAGATTTTCAAATTTGATATATGTAACTACCTAAGTTAAAAATTTATGTAGGACGATATACACTTTAAGCCAGATTAAATGATAAAAGACAAACTTTTCAAAAACATTAGCACCATATAAAATGGAAATTAAGTCAGCGTTAGGGAAACAAAAAAAAAAAAACCCTGCAGCAATTTACTATTTATTTTAGAGAAATATTCCATACATACCCAAAAGACATAAACAACAGTATTTGTTGATTTCTTTTACAACAGCAAAAAAACAGGAGTAAAATCATGGTCCATTAACAAGGAAATAATATATAAAATCTAATTTTATTGATATTATGAAATATTATGCAGCCATTATAATGAATGGAGCAATTCTACATGTGCTGTTGTGAAAAAATCTTTAAGAATTAATGTCCTGTGAAAAGAGCTTGTAGCAAATAGTAGACATTTGTCCAACAGGTGTCTATCGCATCTATATTATTTTCCAGGTACTGATCTTGACCCCAGTGCCCTGTTTATTTTGGAACAGAAATAAACAAAAAACCAAAATTCATGTCTTTAAATCTATTTATGTTCATATGTTTTACATTGACTGAGAAGAACCTAGAAGGAAGCAAAGAGAAATTACTTTTGAGAAACAGAGAGTGTGATTGTAGTGAGAGAAACCAAATGAAATTGTGTACCTGTATTGTTTAATTTTTTTAACTTTCAATTTTCTAATTTTCAAGGTTCAGTTACCACGTTTTAGTAAATAATAGCAGTATCCCAACACCACAGTTCAGTTTTAGTTATCTTGCTATGTTAAGTGTGAGTAGTAGCATAGTGTAAAGTTCACTGCTAGCTCTCTGTCCACAAATCATTATGTAAATAACGAATGCATTTCATGATCAGTGGGACCAGTCCCATCACTTCTTTCGAAGTCTCTCAGCAATGGGCCACTGTGCATTTATTACATTCAGATCGCAAAGCCTGTAGTTGTTCTGACTCCGTGTCTCACAGTGAGAAGCCCATGTGACATTTACAGAAGTGGATAACAGAATGAGGCAACTGCCTAGCAAAAATGAAAATGCAACAAAGAAATGAAAAGTGATAATACTGAAAAAAAAGGGAAATCGGAATTGAATGGAAATGGAAATATAGAAGAAATGTGGAGATATTGATGCTGCCACCATTCTAAAGACTACAAATGTGGCCAGAAGATCTAAGTAAAGATCTAAGTAAAGATTGCAATGAGGAAAGTGATTGCAATGAAAAAGATAAAGATGTCCCAGCACAGGTAACACCAGCAGAAACCTTCACATTAAAGGAACCCTTGGAAATACTTTACAATATTGAAAGAGCCAAATTTCGTCCTTGGTTTATTTTCGTATGACCTGTGAATCAAGAATTTTTTTTTTTTTTTTACATTTTTACAGAATTGCAAACTGAAGAAGGAGGAAGAGGACGGGGAGGAGGAGAATGCTGGTACCCTGAAAATCCTAAAATGTCTACTATCTGGACCTTTACAGAAAAAGTTTTCAGGCCTCTGTTCCAGAATACTGGACATCAGTAGTACTGAAATAGGACAAAGATGAGTTAATATGGTCTGAGATTCATGTTGCAAAAGGACTTGGGTGGCAATGTAAATAATTTGCACACTTCTTAAGCAGCAAGGGACTGTTGAATAGTCCTATGAAGGGAAAGGTACAGAGGGGATACATGATGGGTCTGCTAAATTTGCATGTTTAGTATGTCCACTTAGAACTCCTATATGTATGCTATACTGTCCTTACAGCTCTTAATGTTCCATGTGGTGGTCAGAAACATTAATCAAAACTTGGGCTTCTCATATCTTTCTGCTTAAAGCTAGGTGTCTGTCTCAATTTTAAAATCCTTGATTTTATAAGGTGAGCATATTGCCAAGGTGATATATTATTTTCAAGGATATGAACACTATATTTGGCAGGGGCATTGCCAAAGGTTCAGACACACAAAATCTGGAATGGTAAACTGACACATCTCTAGGAGTATTTGTAACCTTAAAAGACAACTAAGACAAAAATTTTAAGTGGACTACTGAATAAGCCACACAAAAATGCATTAGGTTCACAATATTTTATAAGATTACTTTAGCTTAAGAGCAACTAGATTATATAAATTTCAGGGGAAGCTCCGAAGCTTAGCCGTCAGAACTAATGTTGTAGATTCGGGGATATAGATTTTCAAAGTTCAGCCACTCATTGTAAGAGAAAATACAAAGTATTATTGGCACATTCTAACTCATTAGCATTGGCATTTTAGCCTTAAGATAATTCTTGTGTTTTATATGGATAGCCTTCTCATGCAGATATATTTAACCTCTTTCTATAAAAGTTAAATTTAAAATTATAAGGAGTGTCTCATGTGGACAATAGAACAATTTAAATCCTATCCTAAGGGGTACACTTTAAACGCTGACCAACCACTGGTCTGCTTGAGTATTACTCCCTGCTCATAAAACTAAATGTGCAGAGTCACATGTTTTTAAAGTGCCAACATTCTACTTTTCTGAAACAAATAAAACTTTGATTTATTAATATTCCCTGCATATGCCTTTGGATGATATGACTGGGATTCAGCTTAAAATTTTAAACTGGCACCAGATTAGAGGATGGAAAGGAAGGCTTTTGCAGGAGACCAGCATCCAGAGATGCAGAGGCCTAAGCCGCAATTATCTCAGAAGTATAAGGTCGTAAACTATTGTGATAACTTTGAAGATGGAAGAGAGGATGTGAACCATGATAAAAACAACAGTAATCATTCTGCCAGACATAGTTTGGATATTAAATAAATAGAGCTTTTAACCAACCGGTGGGGTGCATGCGCACACACACACACACACACACACTCACACACAAGCATCCATACATTCACCCACAGGAGAAATATTTCTAAATATCCAAATAATCGATACGATATTTTTGGTAAGAAGATGACATTATGTAGATAATGCCACATTATAAAATTATGTTTTATTTCTAAGAGTATTATTTAACTGAATCTTTAAAAAAATTTTTTTTGCAATTCTTTGAGCTGAATTTGTTTACCTTGGAAATCCTATGAAAACAGAAATTCCCTCCTTTTAATAATCTAATCTTATATCATCAGACTGTAGTAATATATTTTTAGGGTAAACATGATAGCATTTTTTATGCTTGAGATATCGCACCTGCACCTGCTATTTTCAAAAACTAGAAGTACTGCAATTGAGAAAAGACCGTAATGAAATGGTCACTTTTCAAATTTATAAGAGAACAAAATACTGGGGGCAAAATACTATGGGTTCAAAAAGCAAATACCAGAGGAAAATCAGTAAAATCATTGTTACGATATACAGAAAATAACTCATCTGGGGTTTTTTTATCCAACAAAAACTGACACAGACAGATACATTCTCAGTAATGCATCCTGTCATTCAAGGTTCAGAGTGATCAAAGCTGAGAACTAGAAGTTTTTAGCTTGGTGGAAATTTTAAGATTCAATAGAGGCTCAGGTCTGATCCCTGACCTAAACTGGAATTTCAGAGGTGTCCTGCCAAAGTCATGCAAAAGGATGAGAGCATTTTGAAATAAGTGGAAAGCAGTTTCTGAAAGGTTAGGCAAAACAAAAGAAAACATGCAAGAGGCAGAAATGGGTCAAACTGTAAAGGGGTGGGAAAAGACAGAAAAGGATATAAAACATATGAGAATCTGGAGAGAAACAGTTTTAGTTGGGGAGAATATGGTATCCCGTGATTAGAGCTAGCAATATCTCCAAAATAAAATGGAATACAAATCATGAGAGAGAAGCCAGTCGACCCCTCTCCTGGACTCATATATACTGCTATATATAAAAAGATACATGCCACATACAGAACGGCCTGTTACATACTGGGAGCCAGATGGCTATTTCAGTGATGGAATTAGTATTACCCACCAATGAATAGTTCATTTGAAATCAAATGGCCTCACTTCAGGCATCTCTTATATTCCAAATTAGCTTAATAGCAAGTGACAAAGATCCCAACCAAACTATTTAATCCAATAAAGGGTTCTTGAATCATGGAATAAAAATTTCATGTAATGAAAGTTATGAAAATGAACGGTGCAGCTGATGCAGATGCCCAGACAATGTGGCTACTTGCAGATTGGCTCACAGACTCTCTCTCAGCAAAACGCTTACAAGAGCTCCAGCTCTTACTTGCCCTCAAGTTCATAAATAATGGGGAAAAACATCTGACTCTGTTCCAGAAGTCTGACACTAATCTCATAATTCTTCACTGGTTCCAGTGGGAAATAGGTCCTGTGTGAATGGGATACACAGATGGGCTTAGGCTTGGGTCAGATGCTTTATTCCTGGGCCAAGCTTCTCTCAGCTGAAATGCAGACTTGGAGTTGAGCAGCCAAAGAGAGAAGGTCTCTAAATTAAGCACACAGGTCTTTCCACATGAAATAGATTTCATCTTGGGAAAGCAGACATCAAAAGGCCAAGGCTATTGCACAACTGTAATTTTACATCTCAACTTTGCCATCAGGTATCTCTAGTTATTAGACTTTACCTCGAGAGAACTGCTATATGACAATTTATTGCTAGAGCTAAACTCAAATATTACATCCCCCACTTTCTAATGATTTGAGTTTCAGCAAGTTATGAAATTGAGATTCCCTTCTGTAAAATGTGCCTATTTAATGGGTTTTGTGATAAATAAATATAAAAAATGTATGAAAGTACTTCACATAGAAATTGGCTGATAGTGTTTTTATCAATAGGAGACTATATGTAGAAGGGATAATTTAAAGATAAGAGGAAATTTTGGTAAGAGATTTTTAAAAAGTATAAGTAGCTTGAAAAACCATATAAAATGAAAGCATCTGGTATGAAATTCTACTTCTAAACGTCCTCATCACAGGATCAAAATTTTAAAAGCCACACTAAGTGGCATGTTCATATAAAAACAAAATTTGTAGGGAGACAGATTTCACAATAAAACCTTGAGTGAACAAAAGAGTAAATTATTTTTTCTGTGTTTATGCTTAGGTCTGCACTCTCATTCCATCCAATAGATGCAAACAGACCAGATTCTAGCCATTTTATGATTAACTCGTCATTTCTGTGATTCCTTGGTTATTTTGAGACTTCCTGAATCATTTCAGAATTTAAACTTTATCTACTAAAGATTCAGTCCCTTCACCCTCTATTCCCAGGAATGGCATCTATGTTCACTGGGAAAAATTGTTTGCATATGTCACAGGGGCATTCAATGCTCAGCTGTAATTTCTTCCACTGTACTATGTAATCCCCACTGGTCCTCAGTAAGCATCAATCCCTAACAGCTAAGATACCAGTTCAGCTATGGCACCTTTGCAAGACATCTTCAAACCTTGAGCCCTTCTTGCAAGAAGTTAAAGGATCTACTTTCAGGTAGATCTTTAAAAACTTCCTTAGAGGGGCGCCTGGGTGGCTCATTCGGTTAAGCGTCTGTCTCGGCTCAGGTCAAGAACCCGGGGTCCTGGGATTGAATCCCATGTCGGACTCCCTGCTCAGCGGGGAGTCTGCTTCCTCCTCTCTCTCTGCCTCTCCCCCTCTCAAGCTAATTCACTCACTCTCTCTCTCAAATAAATAAATAAAGTCGTTAAAAAACAAAAACACAAAATAAAACAAAACAAAAACTTCCTTAGAATACTGGAAACCTTGGCTGACCTCTCCACACAACCCAGTGGTACACAGGACTGTGCGTCTTCTCAGATTCCCCTTTTCCCACACGCCCTGGTAGCCACTGCGGCTCCGTTTGCTTTAGTGGCATGCTGGATGTCAGTTTCTCCACCAGGATTATAGTCTCCAGCAAGTAATTCTAGCGAGTGGTTGGATTCTGACCCCTTTCAAGAATCTTCCCACTATATAATATTCTTAAAAAAAGTCTAATCAAAGCAAAAAACAGAGACAGAACTTATTCAGGTGCTTTTGGGCTTTTATGCTTTCTAGACTTATCCACATCTTTCCCCTGTCAAGCTTTTCCTAAGTGTAGTATTGTGTGATATAATGTACTTCATTTAGCTCATGTGAACTGTGGTTAAGTGGAGATAAATTGTTGCAACTTCTTCAGTCAAGAGTATCTGGACCATACAACATATATTTAACAATTTGGATTCTTTCTTGAATAACTTCAGTAAATAATTTTAAAATTATTCTTCTGTCCTCAACCTGCAGAAATAGTAGAAAAATGTAAGAAAGCAATATAATTTTGTAACCGCAATTTAAAACACAAATATATATATATATCTCAGGTGAGAGAGAGGTGCCACATTTTAAGGTTAGATATTTATCACATATGACAGAGGTCCCAAATCTAACTAGCCTAATAGCAGTCAGAACATTATGAGAAAAGTGCATCCTCCTGCTTATTGGAACTTGAAACCACTTCAAATTTCTTCTAAATCATGTGGTTGTTCACCAGGGATTTTCAACCTTAACACCTACCAATTTTCTCTTTTCCTGCTCCAGTTCACTTACTTTGGTTACCCCTAGATGCATTACAGCTTCAAAATTCAATGTTTGGTCTATGGACTAGCAGCATCTATAACATGTAGAAACATTATTCAAATGCAGAATCTCAGTTCTACCTCAGACCTACTGAATCAGTATCTTCAATTTCAATAAGATCTTCAGGTGATTCATATGCATGTTAAACTTTACAAAGAAAAGGATGAGATGACAAGAGTGGAATCTGTGCAGCCAAAAGATTAATGTAATTCCCCCAGGGCTACTGCTTGCCACTAGCACAACGTGGGCTGGCTCTCGTCCATGTGCATGCTGAGGCTGCAGCATCAGTGCCAATAGTGCTGATGTTTGCTCCCAGGACATTGTCCTGCCCCTCCCGGAGCAATCACAGCACCAGCTGCTCTCGTACTTTAGACCCTCTTACATCAATGGTGTTGATGCTGCGTGTTGTAGTAACGTTTGTGTGTTTTCTTGGTCTTGATCTCTTAACTGCCCTAACCTAGAACTGAAAGCCATGAATTCAAAATGGCGAGTCAGAGCACAATCTGAGTGACAGAAATTGTATTTTATTTAGAATTATTTCTCCTCTCAAATATTGGCCAATTGTCTCTAATCAAATTTAAATACACTCTATTCTATGGATGATTTATTTCTGTAGAAATCTCCCTCATGGAAAAACAAATTTTATTCCTAGTGATGTGCCTAGTCATACCTAAATCCTAAATTGAGACAATTTACTCAAACTCTAAGATACCTTAAATATCTTGACTATCTGAACCTTTTTGAAATAGGACCGAAGGTATCAGGAGTTGTTTACTCTTTATTTTGTTTTAAGGAGAGAGGTTATTTTGACAGATAGATGGAGCATTTTAAGTTTCAGAATGATAGTGGACAATTTTCTACAATTTGAGTTAATGGTCGGTCTTTAAGAAAGTAATCTGCCACTGTTATAAAAGGTAAATTTAAAATAGAAATCTTAAAACCGTTATATTGGCAATTATATCAAAATAAAGTAATAGCTATTATATATCTCAGGGCAAAAGAGAAGTTTATTAAATACTTTGTCTTTCAGAAAGAGAAGTTGAATCAGAATACACGTTTAAGTTTTGAAAAGAATGCCGTGCCTTATAATGACAGGTAACGTGCTCTCTAGTGACAGATTTTGAATAAGAAAAGAGGAAGGGATATAAATTATAAGAAATATTGGTCAGTTTTTATAAGGTGGTTTTAGTGTCATTATAGGAAAATACAAATGCATTTGGAGAGCAAAGGAGCTTTGCATTGTTACTTTAGTGCTAATCTTCTAAAGCCTTGGTTTATGTAGGGTTGTTTCTTCTCCATTTTCTCAACCTGTTTAGATCCCCTCTTTGTTGGCACACTGCTATAGCAGCAATTAATGGTAGTTATTAAAATGTGTCCAAATTCTATACCAGCACATCTGGTGTAATAATATGACTTTAAGGGATTTTTAATAATTGAAGAAGCACCAACTTTCTCAGGCTCTTGGTATAGTCTGGCTAAATTTCAAATGAAAAATTACCTTCTGTCTATTTATATTCCCTAGTACTTTCATTTGTTTGGCAGTTTCTTTAAAACAAAATAAAACCAAATGAAATAAAAATAAAACACAAGCTGCAAATTTGTCATGTAATAGAAATGCACAGAATACTTATAATATTATCTCTGGCTCCACAATGGATATGTAAGCCTGTGCTGAATGTGTGTATCTTAATGAAAGGTGGTTAGGGAGGTTACTTTGATGGTCTTGAAAATATTTCCTGGGGCGCCTGAGTGGCTTAGTTGGTCGAGCGACTGACTCTTGATTTCAGCTCAGGTCATGATCTCAGGGTGGTCCCGTGACCGGCTCCCGGCTGTGTGAAGTCTGCTTGTCCCTTTCCCTCTGCTCCTCCCCCCACTTTCTCGCTTTCTCTCTCTTAAATAAATAAATAAATAAATAAATAAATAAATAAATAAATTCTTTAAAAAAATTTCTTCATAAAAATAGGAAAATTGAAGTTCTATGAGTAAATTTATGAACTATACTTGTATATTCTTCCACTAAGACCTGAAGGGAAAAAAAAGAATGAGTAAATTAGGAATTATATAAAATCATCACTCCTCTATATACAAAAACCTTGTCACTTAGATCTTGGAAGCATACCCCCTGCCACCAACATCATTCTCCCGCCGCCCACCCTGCACAGCTCATGTTGTATATTTTAGAATCAAATCTATGAACAGAAAGAAGCAAAGGTTACTTTTACTGAGAAAACACTGAGGTATAGTTTCTTTCTGATACTTAGTCTCACGTTTCTTTTTATTTTTTCAAAGCAGGCACTTCAGTAAAAAACTAGGATCACAGGCAAATGTAAGGTTTTAATAGGAGGTAAAAAAAAAAAAAGGCATTCCATTCTATGTCTATGTCAAGATGCTATAGAATTCAAACACACTCTTCCCCTGCGTTCACTCCTAATAAGAAATGATCTTCAAAATATTAAGGACAGTGAAATAGATTCTATATATAACCATAAATATGAAAAGGAATTAAATAAATCTAGCCTCATTTATGAAGGTTTCCATGATTTGGTAATTGATGAAACATCAGCAAATTATAAAGGGTTACTTAGGAAACTTTAAGGCATGGGGAGGAAATATTTCCCTATTAGGAAATATTGGCTCTAATAGTTTGCACATCATGTGGAAAAAGCGAAAAGTGGATCTGTTTTTACTTCTTGACAGTACAGCATCTTTTCCATTGTATTTGAGGAATTATTTAAGAGATATTTCACCAAGCTGTGAGAAGTAAGCTATATTATCTCCCTGTTGAAAAGATGAGGGATAGTGAAATCGGAAGGTTAAATGGTTTGCTCACCATCTCATGCTAAGTTATTGGCAAAGGAAATATAGGAGAATAGCCTCTGGACTTTAAATCTGTTGCTTAGCTACTGATCCACAATAGCTCCCAACTGACGAACTACAGAGTACTGGAGAATTTGAAGATTCAAAAAAGATTATGCCTCCACTGAAATGAAAAGTGGAAAATCCTATCATTAGATTGTTCTATAAACAAACCATTTGGTAATTCTCATCAAATAGATTCTTGTATTTGTATTTTCAGTTTATTTTTTAATTTTAATATTCTTATAAATAAATTTCTAGTTGATGCTGTGTTGTAAATATTAACTAGAAAGTAATTACCTTTGCTCTCCTCAAATGATCTCTTTAAAATATATGTAGGTAGAGGAAATTTCTTAAAGTGATCTCCATTATTTAACCTCAGTTGTAATGGGATAAGCCATTGCAACTGTCAGACAATGTTGCTATGCACTCCACTCCACAATAAAGGAAAACTGAAGTAGAATTAATACTTTTTTCACAATTCAAATAGTAAGTATATATTGATTTAAAATATACCAGTCATGTAAAATTTGGTTTTGCTCAGAACAGTTCAGCCAGAAAAATGTCCTGATTTCTAGTATCCTAACAAAAAACAAAGATGAGGGCGCCTGGGTGGCTCAGTTGGTTAAGCGACTGCCTTAGGCTCAGGTCATGATCCTGGAGTCCTGGGATCAAGTCCCGCATTGGGCTCCCTGCTCGGCAGGGAGTCTGCTTCTCCCTCTGGCCCTCCTCCCTCTCATGCTCTCTGTCTCTCATTCTCTCTCTCCCAAATAAATAAAATCTTAAAAAAAAAAAAAACACAAAGATGGATTTAATAGATTCATTGATATTTCTTTCTTTTTTTTATTTCACTGTCCACATATTAAAAGAAAACAAGTATCTCTGTCCCTTGTACTGACAAGTAAGAGTTGCCGGCAGAAAGAAGAGCATTAATCTCTTCCTTTTCCATTTGTACATCTTGCTTATTCAGGTAATATTTTGATCTCCACTATGATCCTTTTGACCCCTTCAGCTGACCCCCATTCAGTTTTCCCATGGGGAAATGCACAAACCTCTTGGTGATGGTATGGACAAGAAAAGCAGGATTGTTTGGCTCTGAGGCTCAGTTACACAGGGCACTATACTCTTCTGAGCCCTGATTTCTTCTTCTTTTTTTTTTTTTTAAAGATTCCATTCATTTGACAGAGAAAGACATAGCAAGAGAGGGAACACAAGCAGGAGGAGTGGGAGAGGGAGAAACAGGCCTCCTGGCCGAGCAGGGAGCCCAATGCAGGGCTCAATCCCAGGACCCCAGGACCATGACCCGAGCTGAAGGCAGACGCCCAACAACTGAGCCACCCAGGCGCCCCGAGCCCTAGTTTCTTTTAGTCAGACAGTGGCCAACAGAACATGGAAGATAACATGAGCATGCAACACTAAGAGTTATTACTGACATGGAATTGAGTATAATCAGTGGCTGAGGAAATGTTAGTGCTCAGCAGACTTCTGGAGCTTGCAGACTCCCAAGTAATATTTTTATACCTAAATCAAATGCTCTCCCCCATGATCTAAATTTTATTCTACAATGAAGAAACACCTCCCATTTCCTTCCCATACTATTGCTAGGACTAAAATGGGCCATATGTTTACTTCATTTGCAAGTACGTTTCTTAGCATAATGTCAGTTGTGTGATAGGAAAAGCCACATTTGTTTCCTTAAAAAGAACCTCCACTTTGGCCAAACTCCTCTCAAGTTTCTCTCATCTCACAGTGGTGTGTACAAATATGTAAATATTCTCTAATTTATTTTTTATTTATCTCAATTTCTTATTTATGTTTTTTATTTGTCATATATATATATATATGACACTTATTTTTTCTGGCATAAATATTGCACTGTCAACATACCCCACAAGAATAAACAAACCAACTAGACATAAGGGCTAGTATTACACTCATAACACAAAGCAATCATCAGGAGAAAAATCTATGGTAAGCATTTTTTTTTTTGAGTATAGTTGACGCACAATGTTACATTAGTTTCAGGTGTACAAATCTAGTGATTTGACAAGTGTATACATTATGCTCTGTTCACCACGAGTAGAGCTACCATCTGTCCTGTTATGTTGCTATTGCAACATAATTGACTTTATTTCTATGCTTTGTTTTTTATTCCTGTAACTTAGTCATTCCATAACTGGAGGCCTATAACTCCCTCTTCTCTTTACCCATTTAGCCCAACCCTGCACCAATCTCCCCTCTGGAAACCATCAGTTTGTTTTCTGTATTTATAGTTCTGATTCTGCTTGTTTATTCATTTTTTGATTCCATTTATGAGTGTAATCATGTGGCAGTTGTCTTTCTCAGTTTGACTTATTTCACTTAGTATAATACCATCTAGATCCATCCATGGTGTCTCAAATGGTATGATCTCATCCTTTTTATAGCTGTGCAATATTTCTTTATCCATCCATCTGTTGATGGACCCTTAGGTTGCTTCCGTAATTTGGCTATTGTAAATAACGCTGCAATAAACATAGGGATGCGTATCTTTTTGAGTTAGTGTTTTCATTTCCCCTGGGTGAATACCCAGTAGTGGAATTACTGGATCATATGGTATTTCTATTTTTCTTTTCAAAGATTTTATTTATTTATTTGACAGAGAGAGAGATAGCAAGAGCAGGAACACAGCAGGGGGAGTGGGAGAGGGAGAAGGAGGCTTCCCGCAGAGCAGGGAGCCCAATGCGGGGCTCGATCCCAGGACCCTGTGATCATGACCTGAGCCGAAGGCAGACGCTTAACGACTGAGCCACCCAGGCGCCCTATGGTATTTCTATTTTTAATTTTTTGAGGAACCTCTATACTGTTCTCCACAGTGGTTGCACCAGTTTGCATTCCCACCAACACTGTATGAGGGTTCTTTTTCCTTCACATTCTTACCAACATCTATTTTTTGATTTTAGTCTTTCTAACAGGTGTGAGGTGATATTGTGGTCTTGATTTTCACCTCTGATGGTTAGTGATGTTAAACATCTTTTCATGAGCCTTATAGGCATCTGTATGTTTTCTTTGAAAAAATGTTTATTCAGGTTCGCTGCCCATTTTTTAATCAAATTGTTTGTTTTCTTGGTGTTGACTTATATAAGTTCTTTATATATTTTGGATATTAACTCCTATCCAATATGTCATTTGCAAGTATCTTCTCCCATTCAGTAGGTTGTCTTTTTGTTTTCTTGATGGTTTCCTCTGCTGTGCAAAAGCTTTTTATTCTGACGTAGACCCAAGAGGTTATTTTTGTTTTTGTTTTCCTTGCTTAGGAGTCCTATCTAGAAAAATGTTGCTATGGCTAATGTCAGAGAAATTACTGCCTGTGCTCTCTTCTAGGATTTTTATCATTTCTGGTTTCATGTTTAGGTCTTTAATCCATTTTGTGTTTATTTTTTGTATGGTGCTAGAACGTAGTCCTGTTTCATTTTTTACATGTAGCTGTCCAGGTTTCCCAGCACCATTATTGAAAAGACTGTCTTTTCTGCATTGTATATTCTTTCCTTCTTTGTCATTAATTAATTGACCATATAAATGTGAGTTTATTTCTGGGATCTCTATTCTGTTCCTTTGATCTGGGTCTATTATTTTGTCAGAACCATTCTGTTCCAATTGCTATGGCTTTGTAGTAAATCTTGAAATCTGGAATTGTGATACTTCCAGCTTTGTTCTTCTTTTTCAATATTGCTTTGGCTACTCAGGATCTTTTGTGGTTGCATACAAATTTTAGTATTATTTGTTCTAGTTTTATGAAAAATGCTGTTGGTATTTTGATATGGATTGCACTGAATTTGTAGACTGCTTTGGGTAATATAGATATTTTAAAAATATTAATTCTTCTAATACATGAACATGAAATAACTTCTCATTTGTGTCCTCTTCAATTTCTTTCATCAGTGTTTTACAGTTTTCAGAGTACAGGTCTTTCACCTCTTTGGTTAAGTTTATTTCTAGGTATTTTATTCTTTTTGGTGTAATTGTAAATGGTGTTGGTTTTTTAATATCTCTTTCTATAACTTCATTGTTAGTGTATAGAAACAATACTGATTTCTGAGTATTAATTTTGTATCCTGCCAGTTTACTGAATTTGTTTATTATTTCTAGTAGTTTTTTGGGGGTGTCTTTAGGATTTTCTATGTACAGTATCACTTTGTCTGCAAATAGTTTAACTTCTTTACCTATATGAATGCCTCTTATTTATTTTTCTTGTCTGATTGCTGTGGTGAGGACTTCCAGTACTATGTTAAATAGAAGTGGCAAGGGTGAATATCCTTGTCTTATTTCTAGCCTTAGAGGGAAAACACATGTTTTCACCAATGAGGATGATGTTAGCTGTGGGTTTCTCATATACGGCCTTTACTATGTTGAGGCATGTTTCCTCTAACTCCATTTCGCTGAGAATTTTTATCATGAATGGATGTTGAATCTTGTCAAATGATTTCCTGCTTCTACTGAGATGATCGTATGATTTTTAACCTTTGTTTTGTTGTTGTGGTGTGTGACGTTTGATTTGCAAATATTGAACCATCCTTGCATCCATGGAATAAATCCCACCTGATTGTGGTGAATGATTTTTTTTTTTTTTTTACAATACACATGCTTTTATTAAAGTAGGTTGTATTCACTTGTAAGTATTTATTTACGTGTCTCTCCCTCCCCTACCCACCTCTCCCAAGTTCCTCAAAGAGAACTGGTTCTTTTTTTTTCCTTTTTAAATTTTATTTTATTATGTTATGTTAATCACCATACATTACATCATTAGTTTTTGATGTAGTGTTCCATGATTCATTATTTGCTTATAACACCCAGTGCTCCATGCAGTACGTGCCCTCTTTAATACCCATTACCAGGTTAACCCATCCCCCCACCCACCTCCCTTCTAGAACCTTCAGTTTGTTTCTAAGAGTCCATAGTCTCTCATGGTTCATCTAACCCTCCGATTTCCCCCCCTTCATTTTTCTCCTTCCTACTATCTTCTTCTTTTTTTTTTTTAACATATAATATATTATTTGTTTCAGAGGTACAGTTCTGTGATTCATCAGTCTTACATAATTCACAGCACTTACCATAGCACATACCTTCCCCAATGTCTGTCACCCAGCCACCCCATCAATTGTTGGAGAGGTAATTTTTTTATAAGCCATACTATGTGTGCCACTTATTAAAACCTGCATCTTAACTAGCCCATAAAATATTAATAACAATATATTTTACATTAAAATTATTTGTTCATAGACAAGATATTTCTAAAAGTAGTACTAAAAAGAAGAGCTGAAACAATACTGATTGAGTTTAAATTTTTTTTGTTGTTTTTTAGAGAGAAAGTGTGCATATGCACATGATGCGGTGGGGGAGGGGCAGAGGGAGAGAGAGAATCTTAAGTAGGTTCCATGCCCAGCATGGAGCCAATTGTAGGGCTTGATCTCATGACACTGAGATCATGACCTGAGCCAAATCAAGAGTCAGATGCTTAACTGACTGAGCCACCCAGGCGCCATGGGTTTAAATATCTGAATATATAAAATCAACAGTCATTTTTTATTTCTCTTTTCAAAAACTATCAATTTATGAATGGAGAAGGAAGATGGTAGTGGAGTAGGAGGACCCTAGGCTCTCCTCTTCCCATGAACACAATTAGATAACTATCAAATCATCTTAATACCCCAGAAATGAACCTGAAGACTGATAGAACAAACTTCACAACTAAAGGAAGAGAAGAGGCCATACTGAAGAAGATAGAAGTGTGGAAATGTGATTTAAGGGAAAAATTGATCAAGGCTACTGCAGATGGGAGGGAGCAGTGGTCATGGAGAAGGGCGAGAGAGAGGAGCACACAGGGGAACACACAAAGAGAGCATTTCCCCAAAACCACTGGCTTGGAAAAGGAGAGAGGCTGAATTTCGTGAGTTCTTGCAATCAGTGGGGCTCATAGCCTGGAGTTTTAAAGGTCAGTGGGCGTGGACTGAGACAGATCACAGAGGGAACTGTGCTGCTCCTGGAGAGAAGGCAGGCAAATAACCTGGGGCCAGACAGCATGGAAACAGCAATCTGAAGAGCACCTGGGGCACACAGCAGGGAGATATTTTACTCTTCTGAGTCCCTGAGAGGCAGAGTTCACAGAAACATTTCTGGGAACAAAGGAGCTGGTTGTCACTATTACACTCCCGTGCCCCTCAGCATAAATACAGAGCCACCTGTGGGAAGCAGTACAGCCCTGACACTGGCTGCCGAACTTGCTTATACCAAGACCCACACGCTGGTGTTCTGGTGGGACTGCTCTTCTCAGTCAAGCTAGCCTCAGTCCCAGCACAGTGGGCCCCTTCCCCAGAAACCAGCACAAACTCCTGTCCACACCACATCTTCTGACCAGAGGGTGCTTCAGGGACTCAGTTCCAGTGAAAGTGGTATCAGGTCTCAATTCACAAGCAGACCAGAGAACACCTAGTTAAAACTTGCCACATTCAGACCAAGGAGCAAACACTGCTCACAGGAGGCAAGGAAATCCTCTGCAGATGATTGGTCTGAAGAATAGAAAGCCAGAACACAACAGCAGAGCACATACAGTGCACGCAGGAGATGATCCCTGAAGTACCAGGCCCTGGGCACTACATGACTTTTTCCTCAGGAGGCCAATCAGGAGCAGGAGATATGACTAGCTTTTCTAACACAGACAAGAAGGCAGAGACTTAGACAAAATACCAAGACAGAGTAATTTATCCCAAGTGAAAGAACAAGATAAGGCCACAGGCAGAGATTTAAGTGAAACAGATATAAGTAACATGCCTGATGAAGAATTTAAAGAAATAATCATAAGGATACTCACTGGACTTGAGAAAAGAATAGAAGACATCAGTGAGACCCTTACCACACAGATAAGAGTTAAAAAAGAATCAATCAGAGATGAAGAATGCAAAACTGATATTGGAAACCCCTGATGCAATGAATGGCAGGCTGGAAGAAGCAAAGGAATGAATTAGTGACACAGAAGACAAAATGATGGAAAACAAGCTGAAGAATCATGCAACACAAGAATAGACTTAGGGAACTCAGTGACTCCATCAAATGCAATAATATTCATATCATAAGAGTTCCAGAAGAAGAAGAGAGAGAAAAGGGGGGAGAAAATTTATTTGAAGAAATAATAGCTGAAAACTTCCATAATCTGGGGAAGGAAACAGACATCCAGATCCAGGAAGCACAGATATACAGATCCAGGAGCCATCAAAATCAACAAAAGCAGGCCAAAAACAAAACATATTGTAGTTAAATTTGCAAAATCTAGTGATAAAGAAATGATCTTAAAAGCAGCAAGACAAAAGAAATCCTTAAGTTACAAGGGAAGACCCATAAAGGCTAGCTGGAGATTTGTCAACAGAAACTTGGCAAGTCAGAAGAGAGTGGCATGTTATATTCAAAGTACTAAATAGGAAAAATCTGCAGCCAAAAATACTCTATCCAGGAAGGCTGTCATTCAGAAAAGAATAAGAGATAAGGAGTTTCCCAGACAAACTAAACCAAAGGAGTTTGTGACCACTAAACCAGCCTTGCAAGAAATATTAAAGGGGGCTCTTTGAGTGGAAAGGAAAGAACAAAAGTGACAAAGACAAGAAAGGAACAGAAAAAAATCTCTAGAAACAATGATTTAACAGGTAATACAATGTCACTAAATTAATAGCCATCAATAATCACTTTTAATGTAAATGGACTACATGCTCCAATCAAAGGTATAGGGTGTCAGAATGAATAAAAATATAAGACCCATCTATATGCTGCCTACAAGAGACCTATTTTAGACCTAAAACCACCTGGAGATTGAAAGTGGGAATGGAGAAACATTTAGCATGCATATGGATATCAAAACAAAGCTGGAATAGCAATATTTATATTGGTCAAACTAGACTTTAAAATAGACGGTAACAAGAGACAAACAAGGGAACTATATCATTACAAAGGGGACAATCTAACAAGAAGATATTACAATTATAAATATTTATGCATCCAACATGAAAGCACCCAAATATATAAAACAGTAAATAGCAAACATAAAGGAACTAATTGATAATAATACAATAATATTAGAGAACTTTGACACTCACTTACATCAATGGAAAGATCATCTAAACCGAAAATCAAAAAGGAAACAATGGTTTTGAATGACACACTGGACGAGATGGACTTAGATATAATCAGAACATTCCATCCTAAAACAGCAGAATACACATTCTTTTTTAAGTGCACATGGGACATTCTCCAGAATAGATCATATATTAGGTCATAAATCAAGCCTAAACAAATACAAAAAGATTGAAGTTGCCTTTTCTGACCACAATGCCATGAAACTAGAAGTCAGCCACAAGAAAAAAATCTGGAAAGACCACAAGACAAAAACATGAAGGTTAAACAGCATGCTACTAAACAATGAATGGGTGAACCAGGAAATCAAATAAGAAATTAAAAAATACATGGAAACAAATGAAAATAAAAACACAATGATCCAGCAGAAGTGGTCCTAAGAAGGAAGTATATAGCCACACAGGCTTACCTCAAGAAGCAAGAAAAATCTCAAATAAACATCCTAACCTTAAACCTAAAGGAGCTAGGAAAAAGAACAAACAAAGCCCAAAGCCAGCAGAAGGAAGGAAATAATAAAGATTAGAGCAGAAATTAATGATATAGAAACTAAAAAAAAAAAACAAAAACAAAAACCCGATCAATGAAACCAGGAGCTCATTCTTTGAAAAGATAAACAAAATTGATAAACCTCTAGCCAGATTTATCAAAAGGAAAAGAGAAAGAACCCAGATAAATAAAATCACAAATGAGAGAGGACAGCCAATACAACATAAATACAAACAATCATAAAATAATATTATGAAAAACTATATGCCAACAAATTGGGCAACCTAGAAGAATTGGATAAATTCCTAGAAACATAACCTACCAAAATTGAAATAGAAAGAAATAGAAAACAGACCAGTAACTAGCAAAGAAATAGAATCAGTAACAAAAAACAAAAACAAAAACAAAAAAAAACCAACTTCCAATAAACAGAAGTCCAAGACCAGATGGCTTCACAGGCAAATTCTACAAGAAAAGTTAATATCTATCCTCAAACCATTACAAAAAGTAGAAAAGGAAAGAAAACCTCCAAATTCATTCTATGAGGTCAACATTATCCTAATACCAAAACCAGATAAAGACATCGCAAAAAAGAGCTACAGTCCAAAATCCCTGATGAACATAAATGTAAAAATTCTCAAAAATTACTAGCAAATTGAATCTAACAATACATTAAAAAATCATTCACAACAATCAAGTGTGATTTATTCCTGGGTAGCAAATGGGGTTCAGTACTTGCAAATCAATAAAATAAAGAATAAGAATCATATGATCATTTCAACAGATGCAGAAAAAGCATTTGACAAAGTACATCCATTCACAATAAAAACCCTCAACAAAGAAGGTTTAGAAGGAATATAACTCAACATAATAAAGGCCATCTATGAAAAGCCCACAGCTAATATCATCCTCAGTGGGGAAAAACAGAGCTTTTCCTCTAAGGTCCAGGAATAGGATAGGGATGTCCACTCTCACCACTTTTATTCAACAGAGTACTGGAAGTCCTTGCCACAGCAATCAGACAACAAAAAGAAATAAAAGACATCCAAATTGGCAAGAAAGAAGTAATATTTTTACTATTTGCAGATGACATGATACTATATATAGAAAACACAAAAGACTCCAAAAAATGGCTAGAACTGATAAACAAATTCAGTAAAATCACAGGACATGAAATCAACATCAGAAATCTGTTGCAGCAGAATGAGAAATTAAAGAACCAATCCCATTTACAATTGCAGCAGAAAGAGAAATTAAGAAATCAATCCCATTTACAATTGCACAAAAAACAATAAGATACTTAGAAATAAACCTAACCAAAGAGACGAAAGACCTGTACTCTGAAAATTATAAAACACTGATGAAAGAAATTGAAGATGACACAAAAAAATGGAAAGACATTCCATGTTCATGGAATGTGGATGAACAAATATTGTTAAAATCTCTATACTACCTAAAGCAATTTACACATTTAAAGCAACCCTTATCAAAATACCAACAGCATTTTTCACAGAGGTAGAACAAACAATCCTAAAACTTGTTTGGAACCACAAAAGACCCTGAATAGCCTAAGCAATCTTGAAAAAGAAAAGCAAAGCTGGAGGCATCACAATTCCAGACTTCGTTATATTACAAAGCTGTAGTAATCAAAACAGTAGGGTACTGGCACAAAAATAGGCATGCAGATCAATAAAACAGGATAGAAAACCCAGAAATGAACTCACAACTATATGGTCAATTAATCTTCAACAAAGCATGAAAGAATATCCAATGGGAAAAGAATATTCTCTTCAACAAATAGTGTTGGGAAAATTGGACAGCAACATGCAAAATAATGAAATGAAACCAGACCACTTTCTTACACTATACATGAAAATAAATTCAAAATGGATTAAAGACCTAAATGTGAGACAGGAAACCATAAAAATCCTAGAAGAGAACACAAACAGTAACTTCTTCTTTGACATTGGCCATAGTAACTTCTTTCTAGATATGTCTCCTGAGGCAAGGGAAACAAAGGCAAAAATAAACTCTTGGAACTACATCAAAATAAAAAACTTTTGCTCAGCAAAGGAAGCAATCAATGAAACTAAAAGGCAACCTACAAGATAGGAGAAGATAATTGCAAATGACATATCTGATAAAGGGTTAGTATCCAAAATATATAAAGATCTTATCAAACTCAACACCCCCAAAATGAATAATCCAATCAAAAAATGGGCAGAAGACATGAATGGATATTTTTCCAAAGAAAACATCAGATGGCCAATAGACCCATGATATTCACCATCATTAATCATCAAGGAAATGCAAATTAAAAAAACAATGAGATATCACTTCACATCTGTCAGAATGGCTGAAATTAACAACCTAAGAAACAACAGGTGTTGGTGAAGATGTGGAGAAAGGGGAACCCTCTTGCACTGTTGGTGGGAATGCAAACTGGTGCAGCCACTCTGGAACACAGTACAGAGGTTCCTCAAAAAGTTAAAAACAGAACTACCTTGTAATCCAGTAATCATATAATTAGATATTTATCCAAATAATGCAAAAATACTACTTCAAAAGGACACATGCACCTCGATGTTTATAGCAGCATTATCTACAATAGCCAAATTATTGAAACAGCCCAGGTGTCCATCCATTGATTGATGAATGGATGAAGAAATGGTCCATTTTATATATATATAAAGACATTACAATGTCTTTTATGGCTGTTAAAAATGAATGAAATCTTACCATTTGCAATGACATGGATAGGGCTAGAGAGTATATGCTAAGTGAAATGATTCAGTCAGAGAAAGACAAATACTGTGATTTCACTCATATGTGGAATTTAAGAAACAAAACAAATGAACAAAGGAGAAAAAAGAGAGAGAGAGAGAAAGGCAAACCAAGAAACAGACTCAACTATAGAGAACAAACTGATGGTTACCAGAAGGGAGGGAGGTGGGTGGGAGGCTGGGTTAAATAGGTGATGGGGATTAAGGAGTGCACTTATTGTGATGAACACCAGCTGATGTATGGAAGTGTTGAATCACTATATTGTATACCTGATACTAATATTACACTGCATGTTAACTAATTGAAATTTAAATAAAAACTTTAAAAACTACCTATTTATTTCAGAGAATATACTGATAATACTAGAATGTGAACATTTTTGGCAAAGAATGTTCGGTGTCTTAATTACGCTTTCCAAAGACAGTGCTATGACTACCTAAACCACATACCTCCCTTACAAAATTTGAAAAAAAAGGATAAACAACTGGCATTAATTGAAAAAGTCATATGCAATCTAAGCTCACATAAGATAATATGTACTAGGATGGATATCTTGATTGAAAGATTATTGAAATAATTCTGTACAGGTTGGTAGATAACTGGGACTCTGAGTGAACTGAATGCCTCTCTCCCTAGACTTCTGTCTCCAAATTTCTTCCATTTAATCCAGCAATGAATAGGGATAATGCCTGGCACAAAATAGGACTCTGAGAAACAGGGCTTCTAAGTAAGGCCAGCATCATTCTGACTTTTTGCCAGACCATTCAATAAACATTGTCACTATGTAGTTAAGCAATTTAATCACTCAAACTATTACCAACAACTTGAAGAAGTATGGAGTACAACAGTGAGTTAAGAATTTTGGAGAGGGGTGAAAGACTGTATGGTAAGCAACATTGGAAGCTTTTCCTTAGTAGTACATGGAGTATCATTTATCCTTCAACCAGCTAAAAGTCATATCTTATATGAAGTTAGTGTAGTATCACACCAGGAACATGTCATTGTAAGTGGTATTGTGTTTTTAATTTCAATTTCAATTTTATGTTCATGGCTAGTATATAGAATATGATTAACTTTGTTCATTTTTGATCTTGTATCTTATGACTTTGAGAACTCATTCTTAGTTCTGCATTTTTTTTTTTCAGATTCCTCAGAATTTTCTATATAGATAACCATGTCACCTGCAAAGTGGGACAGTTTTCTTTCTTCCTTTCTAATTTATATGTCTTTTATTTCTTTTACTTGCTTTATGCTTGTTAAGAATTCCAGTACATGTTGAATGAAAGTGGTGAGAGTGAGCAACCTTGCCTTTTTTCCCATCTTTGGGGGGAATAATTCAGCCTTTCATTAGGAAGTACAATAAGGGGAATAAGTTAGTTGTAATATGAATAAGCATAAGTGAAGTGTGGGTTTTGTATGAATGCTATTTATCAAATTGAAGGAGTGTTTATTCTTAGTTTGCAAGGAGCTTAATCATTAATGTTGAGTTTTGTAAAAGATTCCTTCTGCATCAATTGATAGGATCTCGTGCTTTTTCTTTTTTTATTCTATTGATATAATGGATTGTAATTCTGGTCTTGTGTATACTTATGTTAATATATTGCTGAATTTAGTTGCTTAGTATTTGTTGAGAGTTTTTACATAGAATTTCATGAAAGATACCAGTCTGTGCTTTTCTTTTTTCTGTGATGTCTTTATGTGTTTCTGCTATCAGGATAATTGTGGCCCTCATAAAATGAGTTAGGGAGTGTTCCTTGTCTTTTATTTTCCAGAACAGATTAGTAGAATTGCTGCTATTTTTTCTCTCCCTGATTCGTACAATTCTCCAGTGAAATCATATGGGTCTGTTTTTCTAGTAAAACCATCTGGCCTTTCAGAAGCTTTTTAATTGTGGGTTAAATTTCTATTTTATATTGAGTTGGTAGTTTGTGATTTCTTGAAGCATTGGTCCATTTCATCTAAGTTACTGAATTTATGTGAGTAGAGTTGTTTATAACTTTTTAGTGACAATAGAATCTGTAAATATCCTTCGTTTTATTCCTAATATTGGTTAAGTTGTGTCTGTCATTTTACCTTAGTCTGTCTTTCTTGATATTTATCAATTTTATTATCTTTTTAAGGAACCATTTTTTGTTTCAATAAATATCCATGGTTTTTCATGAGGCATATTTTTAAAAAGAAGTGTCTTTAGTTTTGTGATGGTGAGTCAGTGTTATCAAACTGCTAAAGGCTTCAATTTTCTTCCTTTATATTGCTTTTATATTGAATGGCTAATTTCTAATGGCCTAAATTAATCCAACCATATGTTATCAGGTTGTGCAGAACTTTAAAATACCGATACTTAATAGCATAATTTCAATTAAAGGGTTGCAGTTGTCAATCCTGGCTTTTAATCTATGGTTAATTCAAGGTTTTTGAAATAAAAAGTTAACTATTACAGAAGGGGGAAATCCCCAAAATAACATTTTCTTTTTTTTTAAATTTAATTTAATTTTATTATGTTAGTCACCATAAAATGCATCATTATTTTTGATGTAGTGATCCACAATTCATTGTTTTCATAAAACACCCAGTGCTCCATGCAGTACATGCCCTCCTTAATACCCATCACTGGCCTAACCCATCCCCTCACCCCCCTCCCTCTAAAACCCTCAGTTTGTTTCTCAGAGTCCATAGTCTCTCATGGTTCATCTCTCCCTCCTATTTCCCCCCTTTACTTTTCCCTTCCTTCTCCTAATGTCCTCCATGCTATTCCTTATGTTCCACAAATAAGTGAAACCATATGATAATTGGCTTTCCCTGCTTGACTTAGTTCACTTAGCATAATCTCCTCCAGTCCCATCCATGTTGATGTAAAAGTTGGGTATTCATCCTTTCTGATTGCTGACTAATATTCCATTGCATATATGGACCACATCTTCTTTATCCATTCATCTGTTGAAGGGCATCTTGATTCTTTCTACAGTTTGGCTATTGGGTACATTGCTGCTATGAACATTGGGATGCATATGGCCCTTCTTTTCACTACATCTGTGTCTTTGGGGCAAATACCCAGTACTGCAATTCCTGGGTCATAGGATAACTCTATTTTTAATTTTGTGAGGAATCTCCACACTGTTTTCCAAAGTGGCTGTACCAATTTGCATTCCCACCAACAGTGTAAGAGTGTTCCCATTTCTCCACAACCTCTCCAACATTTGTTGTTTCTTGCCTGGCAAGAAATTGTCAATTTTTGCCATTCTAACTGGTGTAAGGTGGTATCTCAGTGTGGTTTGGATTTGAATTTCCCTGATGGCTAATGATGATGAACATTTTTTCATGCATCCATTAGCCATTTGTATGTCTTCTTTTGAGAAGTGTCTGTTCATGTCTTCTGCCCATTTTTTGACTTGATTATTTGTTTTCTGGGTGTTGAGTTTGAGAAGTTCTTTATAGATCTTGGAAATCAGTGCTTTGTCTGTAGTGTCATTTGCAAATATATTCTCTCATTCTGTGGGTTGCCTCTTTGTTTTGTTGACTGTTTCCTTTGCTGTGC
>NC_138371.1:44038698-44129732 GCF_054177405.1 Leptonychotes weddellii | reverse complement strand
AGGAGAATAGGTATTATTTCTTCTTTGAATGTTTGGTAGAATTCCCCAGGGAATCCATCAGGCCCTGGACTCTTGTTTTTTGGGAGGTTTTTGATCACTGCTTCAATCTCGTTACTGGTTATTGGCCTATTCAGGTTGTCAGTTTCTTCCTGTTTCAGTCTTGGGAGTTTATAGGTTTCCAGAAGGCATCCATTTCTTCCAGGTTGCTCAATTTGTTGGCATATAGTTGTCGATAATAATTTCTAATAATTGTTTCTATTTCCTTGGTGTTAGTCATGATCTCTCCCTTTTCATTCATGATTTTATTAATTTGGGTCCTTTCTCTTTTCTTTTGGATCAGTCTGGCCAGTGGTTTATCGATCTTATTAATTCTTTCAAAGAACAAGCTTCTAGTTTCATTTATCTGATCCACTATGTTTCTGGTTTCTAATTCATTGATCTCTGCTCTAATCTTAATTATTTGTCTTCTAATGCATGGTTTAGGCATCATTTGTTGCTTTTTCTCCAGTTCTTTAAGGTGTAAAGTTAGTTGGTGAATTCGGGATTTTTCTTTTTTTTTGAGTGAGGCTTGAATGGCTATGTATTTCCCCCTTAGGACAGCCTTTGCAGTATCTCATAGGTTTTGGACTGATGTGTTTTCATTCTCATTGGTTTCCATGAATTTTTTAAATTCTTCTTTGATTTCCTGGTTAACCCAAACATTCTTGAGCAGAGTGGTCTTTAGTGTCCAAGTGTTTGAATTTCTTCCAATTTTTTTCTCATGATTGAGTTCCAGTTTTAAAGCATTATGGTCTGAGAATATGCAAGGAATAATCTCAATCTTTTGGTATCAGTTGAGACCTGATTTGTGACCCAGTATGCGGTCTATTCTGCAGAAAGTTACATGTGCGCTCGAGAAGAATGAGTATTCTGTTGTTTTAGTGTGGAATGTTCTGCATATATCTATGAGGTCCATCTGTCCAGTGTGTCATTCAAAGCTCTTGTTTCTTTGTTGATTTTCTGCTTAGATGATCTGTCTATTGCTGAGAGTGGAGTATTGAGGTCTCCTACAATTAACGTATGACTCTTTATTTTGGTTAACAGCTGGCTTATATAGATGGCTGCTCCCATGTTGGGGTCGCAAATATTTACAATTGTTAGATCTTCTTGTTGGATAGACCCTTTAAGAATGATATAGTGTCCTTCTGTGTCTCTAACTACAGTCTTTAGCTTAAAATTTAATTTTTCTGATATAAGAATTGCTACCCCAGCTTTCTTTTGAGGTCCGCTGGCATGGAAGATGGATCTCCATCCCTTCACTTTCAGTCTGGATGTATCTTTAGGGTCAAAATGAGTCTGTTATAGACAGCATATGGATAGGTCTTGCCTTATTATCGAACCTGCAACCCTGTGCTGTTTTATGGGAGCATTTGGGCTGTTCACGTTGAGAGTGTTATTGAAAAATATGAATTTATTGTCATCATGTTGCTTGTGAAGAATTTGTTGCTATAGATTGTCTCTATAAATTTCTGTTCTATATCACTCTTGGGGTCTTTCTTCTTTTATAGAACCTCCCTTAATATTTCTTGAAGGGCCAGGTTAGTGGTCACATATTCTTTCAGTTTCTGCTGGTCTTGGAAGCTCTGCATCTCTCCACCCATTCTAAATGACAGCCTTGCCAGGTAAAGTATTCTTGGCTGTATGTTATTCTCATTTAGAGAGAATATGTCTTGCCAGGCCTTTCTGGCTTGCCAGGTCTCTGTGGATAGGTCTGACATTATTCTGATGTTCCTCCCTCTGTAGTAAGGAATCTCTTCCCCCTAACTTCCCTTAAGATGGTTTCCTTTGTTCTAAGCTTTGCGAGTTTTACTATTACATGCCAGGGCGTTGGCCTGTTTTCCTTGATCTTGGGACAGGTCCTCTCTGCCTCTAGGACACAAATGTTTGTTTCATTCCCCAGATTAGGGAAGTTCTCAGTTATGATTTGTTCAAATATATCTTCTAGTCCTCTCTTTTTCTCTCCACCCCTTCAGGCATTCCAATAATTCTGACATTGGAAGATTTCATGGTGTCACTTATTTCTCTGATTTTATTTTCATGGCTTCTGAGTTGTTTTTCCCTGGCCTCCTCTTTTTCCTTTTTGTCTATTAATTGGTCTTCTAGATCAGTAATTCATTCTTCTGCCTCGCTTACCCTAGCTGTTCGATTATCTAGATTAGATTGGATTTCATTGATAGCATTTTTAAGTTCTGCCAATTCACCTTTCATTTCTGCCCTTAGAGACTCTATGTTGTCATTAATCAATTTCTCCATTCTAGCTATTGTCTTCGCAATTGCTACCCTGAATTCCATCTCCCACATCTTGGTTATATCTGTATCTATTTGTAAATCTGTGGCAGAAGTCACAGTCTGAGTCTTCCTAGTTTGGGGGTTCCTCCTCCTAGTCATTCTGTTGAGGGTGGTTGAAGGAATGTACAGAGTCCAAATTATTGACCACAACCCAAGCAAGATGCACCTGTTTTATAGGGACCTTAGGGTTGCTGGCCTCTTGTTATCCCAGCCTGTTTTCTGGTGGAGGGGACTGCCATGCTGTTACTCAGGCAACCCTGAGATCATTTGCAACTCTCTGCCTCAGAGCAGAGAGATCACAATCTGTTCTTCAGTGAGCTCTCCAGGCCACACTATCTCTGTTTCTGTCTTTGCTGTTATAAACTGCAGCCTGGGTTGTGTGCCCCTCAGCAGTGCTCCCAGTCCTTGCCTCCAGGTCGGGGCATGTCTCTGCCCCTTTTACTTCTAAAACTGCCAGCTGCCCCCAGTTTGCACATGTGGCCCGCCCCTCTGTGTTTCAGGGTTTCAGTCCAGGGGGCTGCCCTAAAGTCCTTTCCTTGTCACTATCGGTCTGCGAGCCTGTGCCCTGTCCCCAGCGTGGGAGGCTATCACTCACCAGTGGTGTAGGATCACAGTTCCCTCTCCCTTCTGTTTATCCTCTGCTATCTGCCCCCATAATCACAGCTCCCCACTTCATATCTCAAAATCAACTGCCTATGATATTCTGTTTGTAGAGTTCCAGATCTATCTTCTTACATCTCAGGCTGATTTTGTGGGTGTTCAGAGTGGTCTGGTAGATATCCAGCTCAATTCTGGGGACCAGTTGGAATAGGGTCCCCTACTCCTCCACCATCTTTTCAGCATCCTCCAAAATAACATTTTCAATGGAAAATCTATTTTAGTTTTAACTAGTCAACCAGCTCAGTCATTGATAATATTTATTATAACTTACAAATATTTATCACCTCTATAATTCTGATTAATGTGATAAGACTATTGGGAGATACAGAAACATGAGAAAAATAGAGTCACATTAGTTTGCAGGTTGACTAGAGAAATATAACTGGCACTAATTCATTAAAAATCCTATTTGAGTGTCTACTCTATGCCAAGCTCTTTGCTAATCATATGATACCATTAGAGAATGATTTATTTGAGTTAAAATGCTAGTTGTTCCAAAATGTATTAGTAACTTGTAACAACTGTATGAGGGCAAGAGCAATGGACCATGGAGACTATAGTTTCTTGGAGGAAGATTATTGGATTGTTAGAAAAGGGTCTAACTAGTAGGAGGGGTGTGTGTGTGTGTGTGTGTGTGTGTGTGTGTGTGTCTGAGAGAGAGAGAGTATACACAAAGAATGGGCTTATGCAACTGTGGAGGGTAGCTAAGGAAATATGAAATCCATAGGGCAGGTTGTCAGGAAGAGAAGATCATGAGCAGACTGTACTCCATGGGCACAAGCTAAATAAAGTCTCTGAACACAGAAAAAGCCTATCATCAATAAGGCTCACCTGATTAGGTCAGGCCCACATACAATAAAGTCCTAATTAGGGAGCTTAATCACATTTGCAGAATCCCTCCACAGCAGCACCTAAATTATTATTTGAATAATTGGGACCCTAGTGGAGCCTAACCACATTAACATGCCATAAAGCTGTCACAGTATTATAGGCTTCTCCTGTTGGTTTAGGAATTTGAGGACTATTCCACAAAAATATAATTATTCTAAAATAGAATGGGCATCTCAGAAGATGTATTAGTTATTTTAAAGTTTCACTGGTGGGGTGCCTGGGTGGCTCAGTTGTTTAAGGTCTGCCTTTGGCTCAGGTCATGATCCCAGGGTCCTGGGATTGAAGCAGCATGGGGCTCCCTGCTCAATGGGGAGCCTGTTTCTCCATCTCCTTCTGCCTGCTGCTTCCCCTGCTTGTGTGCACTCTCTCCCTCTCTGTCAAATAAATAAATAAAATCTTTAAATAAATAAATAAAGTTTCACTGGTAATATTAAAATTTAGTATTTATTGAATACTTAATATATGTTAGGTAATTTCCAAAGTATTTTACAGATATCAATTATTTAATACAAAAACAACTTTATGGGGTAAAAGATCTAGTCAAATAGCTTTGAGGTCCTGATATAAACAGATTAAATAGAGACATGAATATAAAAAAATTACATTTGGATAAATATAATGCATAAGTGAGAGAGTCAAAGTCAATTCAAAATAGAGAAATTGGGAAACTATGTATACTGTGTTAATATAAGTAAGAGATTTTCTGAAAAAGACTTAGGGAATGATGAGTGTTTACAGTTAGTTGAGATGAATCTTTCGAAAAAATAGATTATAAAAAGATAACAAGGAGTATTAGTAATTGTTTACAATTTAAGAACAGAGAAGTAACACAGAAAGACAAGTAAACAAGAGAAATAAGATAGGGACTTAGTAAAATAAAATACATAGTATAATGAAAGAGGGATGATTAATCATGTTAAATAAATTTGAGAGTTTGAGTAGGATCTTCTTTGAATTTAGCTAGGAGAAAATCAGTAGTGATATTTAAGAGGAGGACCTCAATACTGTAGGTTAGAATGCTAGCCACAGAAAACAAACAAGGGGCAGGAGATGAGAATATTAGATAAGTTAATTATTCATGTGAGGATTATTGCTCTAAGAACAGAGAAATGACTGAGTTATAATCAGGGGACTACTGGGTCAGTGGAATGCTCTGTCTGAAGTGTAATTTAAAGATGATGATGAAGAAGAAGAAGTAGGAGAAGAAGGAGAGGAAGGAGAGGAAGGAGAGGAAGAAGAGGAAGAAGAAGAAGAAGAAGAAGAAGAAGAAGAAGAAGAAGAAGAAGAAGAAGAAGAAGAAGAAGAAGAAGAAGGAGAAGGAGAAGGAGAAGAAGGAGAAGTCAATAAAGAGTACATGTGATCGAAAGAGGTATGAGAACAAACAACATGTAATACTAAATATATTCATGGGATATGTTTCTAACAGCTTTTTTTTTAAGTGGGCTCCAAGCCCATTTTAGGACTTTAACTTATGACCCCAAGATTAACAGTTGCATCCTCTACTGACTGAGCCTGTCAGGCACCCCTTGGATTATATCTCTAAACATTAGTCTGATGTCAGACTCATTGCAAGGTCTTAAGTATCAATTAATTCAGATATCATCAGATTTAATCTGGCACATTGAAATTTCACAATAAACAGAATTAAGAACATCTATGAAAATGATTTTGTGAGACAACAGAGGAATTTAAAGAAAGGATTTAAGGAAAATCATTTGAAGAAAGGCCCAGGAAAAATTTTTAAATTGCCAATGTTAAAATTGCTCAAAGTTAGAGAAAGGATATTTTATGGATTCAGATACAAAGGAAATGAATTTTCTAAATCTGACTCCTTTATCTTCCAAGTGTTGAGTCATTAGAGTTTGCATACCAATACTGAAATGGAGGGTTTATGCTGTTAAAAATCATATTGAATGACTTTCTTTTCTTAATCAATTGCTAGCTTTCAGCTTTGACTGCACTGCCATGACTTTTTATTTTCTTCCAGCCCCTTGCAGGTCAGGTCCAATTCCCCTTTAATAATACAAGGACTGCAAAATAAATAACATATATTTTATACACACTAAAGTCCTCAGATATTTAAATGTGTATATCTCCAATTTGCATTAAGATTTGTTCACATGGAAATAGGTTAGTTCATGATGGAAAAGCCTCAAAAAATATATTTTCCAGAGACAAATTATTTTGAGTATCTTACTATCTTCTCTAACCTTGTATTCAGTGATATTTCTTTTGATTTAGTAACAGGTTATTTGTTAGACAGCTATGTCTTTTAATTCAAATTACCTTAACATAGAATCTATCTACATCAATAGACATCACTGAACATGAATCTGCATCAAAGAAAAAGATGGAGAAAATAACACATAAAAGAAAATAAGAAACATGGAGTTGTAATATGATGAGACCATGCGAAGTCATAGGACTTCATCTGATAATGAAAAATGGAAAAAAATTAATGATAGAAGTAGTTTATTGGTAACTTAAATTTTAATACTGGTTTGTCATTTGTTTTTGCAAAATGATGAAGTCATTGAAGATACTGTATTTAAAAAACAAATCCACATTATTAATTCCCACTAAAAAGTCAGTTCTTACAAACTAGAATACTTAACATTACTTAAATAGTTGAATACTAATTAATCCTTCTTTTTTTAATGTGCTTTACTCACTGAAATGCTAATATAATGATCTAGTTTTCAGATCTTTCCTCCTGAAACTTAACTATAAATCATTTCACAGGCTGTGCATGTCAATAATTTTTTAAGAAAAAAAAAAAAACAGTAAATGTATGAATACATTTAGAATATTCAATGCCATTCATGTGCACTGTAGCAAACAACCCTACATGAATGTTTGACTTCTAGGCCAAAATGTTTAGGAAGCAGAGATCTGGTGATACCTTACTAATCAAATCACATAGAATTCCATCTATACCTGCACACCTGCACCTGCCAACTGCTTTTATCTTATTGGAACTGAGGTCTACTGACATGACAGAAATTGTCCTTTAGGCTTTCCTATTTATGTTATCAATAATCATTTGTAATTATCTTCCTGTTCTTCCACAGTTCTTCTGTCCCTCTATAAAATTATGTTAATTATTCCTATGCTATCAAAGGTAAAGATGCATGTCCAAAATGCATCTGAATACTGTCTGAAAATAAATCTTGCTTTCCTATATTCATTATCACTGGAGTCTAGTTGAAAAATAGAACAGAATACAGCCAGTGTCTGTCTCAGTGTAACTGGCTACTGGTAACTAAATCTTGTATTGGAGTAAAACTTTATAGAGGCATCAATCATGTACCAATGTTATAAAAAGGACTGACAGCCATCCAATCCAATCCTAACTGGATATTACTGTGGAGTTAAACTCACTTATTCCCTGATAATATTCTCTCCTCTGGTTGCAGTTTATTTTTAATTCCTCATTAACCTCTCCATATACTCCAGTGTAGTGTAGAAAAATCATGTTTCCCAGGCTACATTATATAATTTGATCTGAAACAAACCCATACCTGTCACACTAGGAAATAAATGATACTCCCAAACTGCAAACAACCAGCACAAATTTAAAAAGTCTATTATAAATGTGCTTTCTCTCTCACCCTCACAAGAGCAATACTACAGCAAACCCCATTTTCCTGCCTCACTTTTATATAGTCATCACATACATGTTTGTATATGCACAGTCTTATACTAATATACTCCTTATAAAATTTGATTTTGTCTCTGATACTATGAAAAACTGAGATAATATGGGAAATATCTTTTTTTGTGAGAATTAATGCACTATTTGATAATTATGGAATCTCTCTTATTATGTCACTTTATTCACTTAGAAAAAACAAATAAAGACATGAAACCCAAAGTGTCTTTATAATAAAATCCTTGGAATAAAATCCCTTGCCATTTATTTATGTTAAGTCTTCACTTACTGGTTAGTTTATAAATTGCATAATACTTTTGTATTTTAATTTTTATTAGTTATTACTTGTTGATTACAGGGGAAACTAAAGAAGCACAGAAATGAGGGTGATAATAAAATTTAAAGTGGTTAGTTTTGCTATTTTAAGAAGAGTTGACATTAATTTTTTAACATGAAGACTGGAATTTTCTAAGTGGATGCAATTTAAATGTCCAATAAAAGGAAATTTTAACATAAAATACATATTCAGAGAATATAACACTCTGTAGAAATTAGCCATAGTGATATAATTCACATTTATTGACACTAAATCTTATTGAAATTAAAACTATAGCTATGTTACAGAAAAAAATATATATGTGCATGTATGTGTATTTTTTAAACAGTAATTTACTAAATTATTCATTTAAGGGATAATTTCCTTTCTATCTTTTAAATATTTCCTAAATTTCTAACATAAGTATCAGTTAGTAGTGTAAAACTATAATACAAAATTAAATTGAATTGACTAAAATATTTCTGTTAGTCTATTATAATGTGTATTTCATTTTTGGCTTTTATTATTAACAATTTAGTATTTTGTCACAATTGATGTGACATTTATGACAATGTGTATCTATTATGCAGATTTATAATATAAACTTATTTTAATAGGCATTGCCATTTCTCAGGACCCTGTTTCATTACAGCAGAAACAGAGACTAAGCAAGCTTAAGGCTGGGATGGAGACACTTGTAGAAGGGAATGAGGCCAAAAACAGTTGCAGGTCTTGGAAGGAAGCACAATGTGACTGTGACAATGTATTATCCAAAAAAAGTGCTCATAAGCAATATTTATATTAGAATACAAAGACACAATGCTGGAGAGTGGGGAAAAGTTATTAAAAATGATACCAATAGAAAGCAATAGAAAGGGCTGATAGGTATGAGAAGAAAAAGTCATCTAGAAGATTTTAATATATGGAAATATTATCAGCAAGTTTTGGCACTTTGGAAGTCTATTTGGAAATAAAGGAGTCTTGCAAATAAAATTTGAAACAAAGAACCAGACTCCACTTTTTTAGTGGAATATTTTATGAGTGAAACAGATATCAGAAGGCTAACTAGAATGATGCTCAGATACAGAGACAGGATGGATGTTAGAAAAATGATCTGCAGCATGTTACAGAAGCAGGTGAAGTAAAGCCAGACCAGAAGTAACTGTGACAAAGTAAATGAAATATAATTATTATATAGAAAAACAAAAAAGTAAAAGAGTAACATATTTAAAATCCATTAATTTATTTTGGGAAATATAGATTAAAATTTATGTCTATATGATATTGTTACAGCAATAAAAAGTTAAAATCTGAGGCTTCATTTCTAAAATTTGAAAAAATTTTAACACAAATAGAAACTAAACTTAATCACAAAGAAAAGTGAAGTCAAAGTAACATAGTGCTATTATTGTTAAATTCACTGTTTAATTTACTGTCTAGTTGCAGGAATATGTAGTGCCATAGAGGTTGGAGAAACAAATTTAGCCCAAATTATTGCTTGAATTATTCCAAAATATTAGGAATTTTCTCTTTAAATGAACATGTATAGCTGAGTAAATGTGTGTTTACTGTACAATTGGGAATTTTCCAAATAAACTTCCATGTAAAGTACAGTGTAAAGAATAAGTAATAATTACTAAAGAATAAGTAATAATATTGTGCTAATTTGGGGCATCTGGGTGGCTCAGTTGGTTAAGCAGCTGACTCTTGATTTCACCTCAGATCATGATCTCAGGGTTGTGAGATGAAGCCCGATGTTGAGCTCCATGCTCAGCGAAGAGTCTGCTTGAGATTCTGTCCTCTATCTCCTTCGGCCCCTACGTCCCCACTCTCTCTCTTTCTCAAATAAATAAATAAATCTTAAAAAATATAATATTGTACTAATTTGATAGTTTTGTGTAAAGCCAGTCATTACTTTGCATAGTAATGTAGACAGAAAAACAACTGTATGAGTTGAAACTGTGCAAAGTGATTTTAATAATCCGTTGGAAAATTTATAATTATTCCATGACCTTTAAAATTTTGTTTCAAAACATTAAAAACTCATTCACTGTTGGTTATAAATGTATAGGGCAGTGAAAAATAATAAAACATTATTTAACCATAATTTAGAACATTGAAATTAAAATATTATATTTCTTAGTAAAAATATGTGCCTTCTTGTTATATAATTTATGATATAAAGCAAGCATCTTTTCTATAGATTGAGGAATTATCATCCTCCATTCTAATTTTGAATCAGCTTTCAATATTTTAATATTTGTGCTTTCAATATTTTCAATATCTCAAAGAGTCCTCTAATGTAAAGGTTTTTGCTAGAGTTATTTCCTCTGGGAAATCTTTTTCATTGCAATCAATTTCTACAATATGTCTTAAAATTTGGCTTCATTGAGATATTCTGGCTGCATATCAAGAGTCTCTAGCATGATTACAGTATCAACCTTCCCCTGGTCAGTTATTTCTTCAAATATGCATTTGAATTTAATTCAGGTTTCACCTTTTTTCAGCATTACCTCTTTTCCTTTCTTGCTGCACTTTCATCTTTATCGTCCAAGTTGCTTCATTTTATTATCTGATTTTGTAAATGCCACAAGGCCTATCCCTGTGAGACAAGGAGAGAGCACAACTACAGGCTTTGCTGTCTGTGCTGACCTGAGTAACAGATACAGTGACAAATCACTGACAGACTTTGAAGTGATATGATTAGCCACTGATCATGATGTGCATTTGTTATTTAAATAATTTGTGGACTGAAAAGTTAAGAGTGAAGTTTATACTTTTCTACTCACACTTAACATAGAATGTGATAACTAAAATTTGAGCTGTGTTGTTGGGACAGTGTTACGTTTTTAAAATGTGGAAACTGAAATTTGTATATATCAGAAACATACATACTGAATACTGCCTGTATTAAAAATCAGTAACTGCAGCAGTTGTTTAGAACTTAGGCTGATAATTACCTTTCAGGGAGAAATATTTTATTGTGGATTTTTTTAGAGTTGCCAATGCATAAACTATATTTGGATTTTTTATTATTTTTAAATTCTTTACATAAAATGTATTCCTTTATTGGCTGCATCAGAGACAGACAGCTTTCACTGCCCCACCGTTGGTAAGCCACTTAGACAGGGAAGATCATTATGATAATGAGTCTATTGGAAACTAGAGCATTCACTTCTAACATTGCCATGAAAAAAAATGGCTGGATGGTGAGATTAAACAGTAAGGTTGTAAGTAAGGCCCATTAAAGAGTCTCTTGGACCAGCTATGGAAAGAAGCACTAAGGAATTTCTGGAATTGTGCGAAAAGCTAGGCAGAAGCAATGGATATCTCATTAACCTTGTCTTTTTCAAATAGCTAAATATCTCACAGATGACTCTGGGTGAAATTATCAGTCCTTTGTTTGGTTTTCTTGCATTTATTAAAAAGCAATTTCAACTAAATTAATTTTCTTCATATACTACATTGCTGTTATTATTAAGATCTATTCATAATTTTATACTTTCTCTACCTAGAGTGAATTATGTTGTTAAAACCTTATTTAAGAAAAAGTTTATTTATTTTTTAAGGACCTTAAGTATATAATTGGTATACTTATTAAGGGATTGATATTGCTCCAATGCCATGTCCATGTTTTTTCACTTATATATATTTTTATATATTTATATATATATAGTCTATATAAAGATATATATATCAAGTTTTTCCTATTCACTGGGAGGGAAAAAAGCCTAATTTAAAATCTGCAGTGTTCAAATGATCTTCCCTTTCTTTTCTTAGAAAATTCTTTATACATTGACTCTCCTTCTGCCCCGATGCATTTACTTTCTCCTTGTACACAGACTATATTATGTCTCCTCATACTACACAGCTCTGAAATATGGCTCATTCTTTCACCCTATTCATGCCCTTATGTTAAGTTTTCCATCCTTGACTCTTAAACACCGAATAAATCTAAATATTCACTTTCTCTGTCCCGTAATTAAACTGCTGAATGTTTTGGATAAAATCATCCAGATGGTTATAGTGACACTACATGAAATTCACTGTTAGAAATCTCATCTGGTGACTAAACAATGCCCAGAAATCTTTTACTATTGTCCCACTTAAGCATTTTACAATTTTCATAATAATCATTTAAAAGTATTTTCCCTTTCTGAAAACTTCTGCAAAGTCCCAACACCCCCAATGGTTTTCAGCAAATGACCTGGCCTTTTAATTCACAAAGAAAATATGTCATCAGATATTCACTAACATAACTTCCTGACATCATATATGAAAAAAAATTATATCTCAACTGTGTGTATGTTTTATACACAGTTTTTTCTTTCCTCTTGCAATAAGGAAAATTCTATCACAATCTAAGTGCTGATCTTGTAGCTGCATAGTCCATCTCAGCCTCTATTTCTTCTCCAAGGAAATTTCATTATCATTTATCCTCCTTCTCTTTTATATCTTCAACTCCTCCCTCTCATATTAGCTTTTAATAGGGTCAAGTTTATTCCATACTTCAAGACATTTTTTTCTACTCATCTTCTCCATTACTTACTGCTTTTTTTCCCTGCTACTCACAGCCTAATGTCATGTATGAGTTGTTTACACATATTCCTTATATTATCCCACCTCCCCATGAATCCTCAAACTACTGTAAACTGGGATTTGCCTGGATCAGCTAATCAATATGATGACAAAGGACAGACGTACTACCCAATCTCCTAAGGTCTTGTGGACACCAATATCACATTTGGAACTGTTGGCAACTATCTCTTCAAAGCATGCAATTGTCTTAAAATCTTTTATCATCACAGGTATCAAGGCCAACTCCTCAGAAATAATATACAGAAAACTAATAAAAATATTTAACAAATACACACACATATACACAGATTAAAAAACTGAGCAAACTAGGTAAAATAAATTCAAAGAAAACCACATTTAGCTACATCTTAGTCAAATTCCTGATTATGAAAACAAAAAAAAATTCTTAAAAGTGTTCAGGGTAAAAAAAAAGACATATTTCTTTAAAATTCTAGGAAATATTAAAACTGAGAGTTGATTTTTAATCTTTTCAAAAAAGATGATGAAAGCCAGAAGTCAACAGATTGACAAACTTTAACATGATGAAAGAAATAAACAGGCAAACAAAACCAACTTTCAATCTAGAATTTATACACAGAAAAAGCATCTGTCAAAAACTAAGAGAAAATAAATAAATTTTCAGTCAATGAAATTGTAAGGGAATTTATCACTAAGGAGTATTGCACTAAAAAGAAACCCTAAAGGAAATTACTGAAGCAGAGGAAAAATATTCATATTTCAAAACATAAAAATTAATGAGGGAATAAAAAAATACCTGAAAGGGCAAACATATGTGAAATTAAATGAATACTGACTATAAGAATAATGAATTTTATTATCTTTTGGAGTTTAAGATATGTAAAATGAAATTGCATGCTAACAATACTGAAAAAGAAGGAAGTTATTAATACTAACAATTTTTTAGAATGAATTAAGACAAAGGCTCAGATTACAAACACTGAAATAATAATAAAATCATGTATGAATAATAACTATTACAAAAAAAAGGAAAAAATTAATACTCCCAAAAAAGGGAAAAGAGAAATATAATACTGAATATTATACTGAATAGAGGAATATAAATTATACTGAATAGAGAAATATAAAACTGAAATAATTAGATGGTCGATTTAAAGTCATATATATTAGTAATCATACTACATCTTAATGAATAAAATACTCCAAAAAATTATAATATTTTGATCCTCTTTAAAAAACAAACATAACTATTACTAGAATGAAAAGGAATATTTCACAGTGTTAATATATAATCTAACAGCAATGTGTTATTCTCCTAAATCATAAGTCCAAACAATCTAGCTATAAAATCTATAAAGATTATAAGACAAAATTATAAACATACAAATCCACAATAATACATTCATATAGTTCATTCAGCAAGACAGAAATAAAATACCTCAGAGATAAAAAATATCAGTAATACAGAATAATCAAAAAAATCACAGATTTAACCTAATTGATATATATTGAATCCTGGACCTCAAAGTAATCCAATTCACCCAATATTTTCAAATGCACTTAAATATTTCCCAAGATATGCTGAACCATGGAGAATTCCCATGTATAGGCATTCCTGGAAGATATTGTGGATTCACTTTTGGACCACCATAATAAATCAATTATCACAAAATAAAGTGAGTCAAATGAATGTTTTGATTTCCCAGCACATATAAAATTTATGTTTATACTATACTCTATAGTCTATTAAGTATGTAATAGCATTCTGACTACAAAAACAATGTACACAGCTTAATTAAAAATACTTTACTGATGAAAAATGTTAACCATCATGTGAGCTTTCAGAAAGTTGTAATAACTGATCACAGATCACCATAATAAATAAAATAAAGATAAAGTTTGAAATACTGTGAGAATTACCAAAATGTGACAGAGACATGTGAACAAATGCTCTTGGAAAAAGGGTGCTGATAGACTTGCTCAAAACAAGGTTGCCACAAACTTTCAATTTGTAAAAAAATGCAATTATCTGTGAAGCACAATAAAGTGAAGCACAATAAAATGAGCTACGTCTGTATTTCAAAAAGTTCAACTTATTCAGCATATATGTTTGAAAAACAATGCAATTAGCCTAAAGATCAATAACAAGAGAATCACCAATCTGCTATTATTTAAGCATTATATTTTTAAATAATCCAAAATTGAAAGAAAAAATTATCGAAGTGTGAAGTAGAATATATTTTGAACAGAAAAAGTAATAAAATATCCTCAGTTATACAATGCAAAAAGATCTGTGTTTAGGAGGAAATGTTTAGATGTAAATACATATATTAGAAAGAATAAAAAGTATATATAAAATAATTTACCCTCCCATCTAGAGAACTAAGAAAAGAAAAAAAATCAAACTTAAAAGATAATAGAGCAAAAATAATATTGACAATGGCAGAATTTAATGAAACAGAAAACAAATGGAATAGTGAAGAACAACAAAGTCAGATTTGGTTTTGAAATTATGCATAATATTAATAAATCCTTCTCAAAACAAATCAATGAAAAGAAAAAAATACATATTTTTAGTTAAGAAAATGAAAAAGGATATAAAAATAGAAGATATAAAATTGTCATTATTTGCATATGACAGGATTACATAAAAATTTCAAAAAAGATTTATAATCTATTCTATTAATAGATTATCATGGCAAGACCCTTGAGGGAATACCTATACACAGAAATCAATTGTATTTCTGTACATTAGTAAAAAATAGGAAATACTTAAAAATGATATCAATTTCAATAACATCAAGAAATTATAAAATTCCCATGAACAAACCTAAAAAGTGCTACAAACCTCTACACTGAAAACTACCTGAAAGTATTAAGAAAAATTTTTAAGAACTTAAATAAGTGTAATGTAAACATAGCAACTCATCTCAAATTAATCTGTATATTTACAGTAATACCAATCAACATCCTGGCATTATTTTTCAAAAATTAAAAGCCAATTTTGAAATTCAAATTCATAGGATTAAGTAGCTAAGTCAATATTGGAGACAAGTAAGAAATTCTTCCCTGATATTAGGAGCTATTCTAAACTGTAACAATTAAGACTATGTGATATTATTTGAAGGAAAATCAAATAAACCAACAGAGCAGAATGAAAGTCCAGAAAGAGACCCTCATACATACTGTCTCTTATGTTATGATAGAGGTGACATGCAGTACAGTAAGGAAAAGAATTTTCAATAAAAATTTATTTGCAGCTCTTCCTGTTGAGGGTTTTATCTATTTCCCCAGCCCTGAATCTGGGCAAGCCTTGTGACTTGCCTAGATCTCAATAGGCCATGAAACCTCCCCTAGATAGAAGTGTTCCAGTGGTGAAAGCATTTGGAGACAACTATGTAAGAAAGCCAGTCAAGCTTACCGTTGGATACAAAGCCAAGTTGAGAACTAGCACAATTGCTACATATGCTAGGGAGGCCATCTGAGACCTTCTGACCAGCTGAATGATGCAGCATGAATAAGATCAGCAGAAACCAACCAAAAAGCTGCACAGAATATGAGAAATAATAAATGATTGTTATATTATACATAACTTTTGCAGTGACTTGTAATGCAGTAGTAGATACTTCATACAATTAGTAATAAGGGAAATGCAACTAAAAACACACCAAATACAGAATGATTAAAATTTAAAGAAAGATGGAACATATATAACAAATGTTGGGCTGGCAAGAGTGTAAATAATTTAATCACTTTGGAAATGCTTTTGGCAGTATCTACTAAAGCTATTTATATGTGTACATTGTGACCATCCATTCCATTTTTAGATATACACCTATCAGAAATGACACATATGTTCACAAATATATATGTATTATAATAATATTAATACCAACACTCTTCATAATTGTCAATAATTGGAAGCTATCCATCAATGATAGAATAAATAACTTTGATGTATTACACAATAGAGTACAGTAATAATAAAGAAAGAGCTATAGGTACATAAAAAAGAATGGATGAATCATTCTAATGTTAAAGAAGCCAGTCACCAGAGAGCACATACTTCATGCTACTATTCATCAGAAGTAGAAAAACAAAATGAATGTATGCTGTTAGAGGTCAGAATAGTGGTTAATACCTTCGGGTAGTGTGAATAGGAAATGAGCATTTTGTTGTTTCTAGATACGGTCACTTTCTTAAATCGTAGACAACCTAATAAAGTGTATGGTTTTAATTGACATTTTCATAATGACTATTTCAGTATTCTTTCAGTATTCTTCATGTATGAACTTGCTATAAGTCTCTTTAGGTCTACAAAGCTCATGCCCATTTTTTAGTGGGTTATTTGATTTTGTATTATTGATACTTAAAATTTCATTAAATATTCTGGGTATAAGTTCTTTAACAGATAAAATCTCTTTATTAGGTATTATCTCCCAATCATTCCCCTGATAGTGTCTTTCAAAGGGAAGTTATTAAGCTAGAATGCCACCTGTTTTCAGAAATAAGGCTTTGTTTTACTAGAACAAAACCACACTCATGTTACATATTATCTGTAGCTGTTTTGGTGCTACAATGATAGAGTTAAGGAGTTGCAATAGAGACCATATGACAAAAATATTTACTATCTGGCCTGTTATAAATAAAGTTTGCAACTCCCTGACAAAATATACAGTACATTGTTGATATTGCTTTAAGTCTGTTATCTCTTAGAGCAATTGAAAATTAAAAAGTTGATTTATTGTCATTTATCAAATTTTGAAATATTTTTTATTATGTTGTAAACATCCAAGATTTTTTATTAATATATCCCTTTTGTCTGAAGAACTTTTTAACACTGTTTGTAAATTAGGTCTGCTCACAGAGCATTAATTTGTTTGTTTATCTGAGAGTCTTTAATTTTCATTCACTTTTGAGGATGATTTCTACTGTCACTGATATCAGAGTTGACATATTTTTTCAGCCATTGAAAAATATAATCATTTTGTTCTTACTTGCATTGTTTCTGAGATAAAAGCTACTTTACTTCTTATCCTTCACGTTCTGTAGGTAATATATCATTTTCCTCTGGTTGAAGATTTTGATTTTGTCTTTGGTTTTAGCAATGTGAATATAATATGTATGGGTGTGTGTATGTGTGTGTGCATGTGTACAGACTGTTTTGGTATGCATTCTGATTGATGTTTTCAGAGGTACTTTGACCTATGGAAAATCATTTGACTTATTATTATTCTTTCTTCTTTACTAACATTAATATTTAATGCAATTTTTTCTTATATCTTCATTTGTACCTCATCCCACATATTTTGATATGTGATATTTCTAATGTTCAGTTTTTATTAAAATTCCATTATTACTAATTATTTGACTTGTAAGTTTTAAAAAGTGATAGTTTTAAAATTTAAAAATGAATGAATGTCTTAATTATTTTTATTATCAAATTCTATATTAATACTGTATGGGATATATAATATCAATTACTTAAAATTTGTTATAAAATTTCAAAATGTGCAGTGGGAAATAAATGTTATTATATTTCTGATGTAAAGGGCATAATTTCTTAAACTAAATCCAGAACTACCATCTCTACAAAATTTTGTTAATTTTGGATATATAAAAATTAATATTTCTGTTTACCACACTAAAATAAAAAGACAAAATGCGATCTCAGTGAATATATTTACAACCCATAAGAGAGGGAATAATGTAAGAAAAACACACTAACACACCCACCACACACACACACATTTTTCTAAAAATCAATTAACAAAGACAAACAACCCAATAGAAATATGGACAAACTCAAACCACTAATTTTACAAACATTTGATTACAACACATTAGAGTTCTGATGATACCAAATGTTGCAGTATATGTCTGTCAGTACTTTTCCTTATAAATCACTGGTTGGAATGTTAATCAGCACAACCAACTTTTTTGTTTGTTTCAAGTTTTTATTTAAATTCTAATTAACATATAGTGTAATATTAGTTTCAAGGATAGAATTTAGTGATTCAATACTTACATATAATACCCAGTGCTCATGACAAGTGCCCTCCTTAATATCCATTACCCATCCCCTGCCCACCTCCCCTCCAGAAACCTTCAGTTTGTTCTCGTAGGTAAGAGTCTCTTTTACATTTTGCCTCTCTTTTTTCCCCACTATCTTCATCTGTTTTGCTTCTTAAATTCCACATATGAGTGAAATCATATGGTATTTGCCTTTACCTGACTGACTTATTTTGCTTAGCATAATAAACTCTAGCTCCATCCTTGTTGTTGCAAATGGCAAGATTTCATTCTCCTTTATGGCTGCGTAATATTCCATTGTGTGTGTGTGTGTGTGTGTGTGTGTGTGTGTGTGTATCACCATTTTATCCATTCATCAGTCAATGGACAATTTGGGCTCTTTCCATAATTTGGCTATTGTTGATAATGCTGCTATCATCAGGGTCTATGTGTCCCTTAGAATCAGTATTTTTGTATCCTTTGGGTAAATACTAGTTAGCACAATTGCTGGATTGTAGTAGTTCCATTTTTAACTTTTTGAGGAACCTCCATACTGTTTTCCACAGTGGTTGCACCAGTTTGCATTCCCACCAGCAGTGTAAGAGGGTTCCCCTTTCTTCACATCCTCACCAGCATCTGTTGTTTCCTGTGTTGTTCATTTAGCCATTCTCACAGGTGTGAGGTAATATATCATTGTAGTTTTGATTTGTATTTCCCTGATGATGAGTGATGTTGAGCATCTTTTCATATGTCTGTTAGCCATCTGGATGTCTTCTTGGGAAAAATGTCTGTTCATGTCTTCTGCCCATTCCTTAACTGAATTATTTGGGTTTTTTTGGGTGTTGAGTTTGATAAGTTCTTTATAGATTTTGCACACTAACCCTTTTCAGATATGGCCTTTGTAAAAATCTCCCATTTCAAAGGTTGCCTTTTAGTTTTGTGGATTGTTTCCTTCACTGTGCAGAAACTTTTTATCTTGATGAGGTCCCAAGAGTTGATTTTTGCTTTTGTTTCCTTTGTCTCAGGAGACATGTCTAGTAAGAAGTTGCTATAGCCGAGTTCAAAGAGGTTGCTGGCTGTGTTCTCTTCTAAGATTTTTATTGTTTCAGATCTCACATTTAGGGTATTTCATCCATTTTGAATGTATATTTGTGTATGATGTAAGTAAGTGGTCCAGTTTCATTCTTTGCATGTTGCTGTCCAGTTTTCCCAACACCATTTGTTGAAGAGACTGTTTTTCTTCCCCCATTGGATATTCTTTCCTGCTTTGTTGAAGACTAGTTGACCATATAGTTGTGGGTCCATTTCTGGGTTTTCTATTCTGTTCCATTGATCTATGTGTCTGTTTTTGTGCCAGTACCATATTGTCTTGATCACTAAAGCTTTGTGATATAGCATGAAGTCTGGAATTGTGATGCTCCCAGCTTTGTTTTTCTTTTTCAAGGTTGCTTTGGCTATTTAGGTACTTGTCTGGTTTCATAAAAATTTCAGGATTGTTTGTTCTAGCTCTGTGAAAAATGCTGGTGGTATTTTGATAGGGATTGCAATAAATGTGTCGATTGCTTTTAGTATAGATATTTTAACAATATTCCTTCTTCCAATGAATGAGCATGGAATGTTTTTCCATTTCCTTGTGTCATCCTCAATTACTTTCATATGTGTTCTATAGTGTTCAGAATACAGATCTTTTACCTCTTTGGTTAGGTTTATTTGTAGGTATCTTATGGTTTGGTGCAATGGTAAATGTGACTGATTCCTTGATTTCTCTTTCTGCTGCTTCATTATTGGTGTATATAAAAGCAACAGAATTCTGTACATTAATTTTGTATCTTGCAACTTTGCTAAATTCATGTATTAGTTCCAGCAATTTTTTGGTGGAGTTTTTTGAGTTTTCTACATGGAGTATCATCATGTCGTCTGCAAATAGTGAATGTTTGACTTCTTCCATGCTGACTTGGATAACTTTTATTTTGTTTTCTGATTGCTGAGGCTGGGACTTTGATCCTATGTTAAATAACAATGGTGAGAGTGGACATCCCTGTCTTGTTCCTGGCCATAGGGGAAAAGCTCCCAGTTTTTCCCCATTAGGATAATATTAGCTGTGGGTCTTTTGTATATGGCCTTTATGATGTTGAGTTGTGTTCCTCTATCCCTACTTTGTTGAGGGTTTTTATCAAGAATGAATGCTGTATTTTGTCAAATGCTTTTTCTGCATCTATTGAGATGATCATATGGTTATCTTCTCTTTTCTTATTCATTTTTTTGCAGATTTTTTATTAACATATAATGTATTATTTTTTTAATGGGTACAGGTCTGTGATTCATCAGTCTTACACAATTCACAGCACTTGCCATACCACATACCCTCCCCAATGTCCATCACCCAGCCACCCCTTATCTTTTCTTTTATTAATGTAGTGTATCATGTTGATTGTTTTGTAAATATTGAACCACTTCTGCAGCCCAGGAGTAAATCCCACTTGATTTTTGTGAATGATTCTTTTAATGTACTTTTGGATTCAATTTGCTAAAATTTTTTGAGAATTTTTGCATCCATGTTCATCAGGGATATTGGCCTGTAATTCTTTTTAGTGGGGTCTTTGTTTTGGAATTAAGGTAATGCTGGCCTTGTAGAATGAGTTGGAAAGTTTTCCTTCCATTTCTATTTTTTGGACAGTTTGAGAAGAATAGGTATTAACTCTTCTTTAAGTGTTTGGTAGAATTCCCCTGGAAAGCCATCTGGCCCTGGACTTCTGTTTTTTGGGAGATTTTTGATTACTGATTCGATTTCTTTCTTAGTTATGGGTCTGTTCAGGTTTTCTATTTCTTCCTGTTTCAGTTTTGGTAGTTTATATGTTTCTAGGAATTTATCCATTTCTTCCAGATTACCCAATTTGTTGGCATATAATTTTTCATAATATTCTCTTGTAATTGTTTGTATTTCTGTGGTGTTGGTTTTGTTCTCTCCTCTTTCATTCATGATTTTATTTATTTGGGTCCTTTCTCTTTTCTTTTTGATAAGTCTGGCTAGGGGGTTTATTCTTTGAAAGAACCAGCTCTTCATTTCATTTATTTGTTCTACTGTTTTTGTTTGTTTGTTTGTTTGTATATCATTTATTTCTGCTCTAATCTAGATTATTTCCCTTCTGCTGACTTTAGGCTTTATTTGCTGTTCCTTTTCTAGCTCCTTTAGGTGTAAGGTTATTGTATATTTGAGAGTTTTCTTGTGTCTTGAGGTAGCCATGTATTGCTATATACTTCCCTCTTATGACTGCTTTTGCTGCATCCCAAAAGTTCTGGACTGTTGTATTTTCATTTTCATTTGTTTCTATATAGATTTTTTTCTTCTTCTTCTTTAATTTCCTGGTTAACCCATTCATACTTTAGTAAGATGTCCTTTAACCTCTGTGTATTTGTGGTCTTTCCAAAGTTTTTCTTGTGGTTGACTTCAAGTTTCATAGCATTATGATCTGAAAATATGTATGGTATAATCTCCATCTTTTTGTACTAGTTGAGGCCTGATTTGTGACCCAGCAGGTGATCTGTTCTGGACAACGTTCCATGTGCACTCAAAAAGAATGTTTATTCTATTGCTTTAGGATGAAATGTCCTGAATATATCTATTAAGTCCATCTGGTCCAGTGTGTCATTCAAAGCCCATTGTTTCCTTGTGGATTTTATGTTTAGATGATCTGTCCGTTGCAGTGAGTGGGGTGTTAAAGCCCCCTACTATTACTGTATTATTATCAATGACTTTCTTTATGTTTGTTATTAATTGGTGTATATATTTAAATGCTCCCAAATTGGGGGCATATATTTTTTTTTAAGATTTATTTATTTATTTGAGAGAGAGAGAGTGAGAGAGCATTAAACTCTGTTTTAACAAAGAGAGAACAGGTTTTAAGCTCAAACCCTTGACAGGCAGGAATATCTAAGGAGAACTTAATAACAATGTTTCCCACTATGTATTTTTAGATTTAGTTTTTATATATGGTAAGTGATACTGGTTTTCTTTTTACCATAATAATAGTGTTGCCTTTTCAACAAAAAATATTACAAAAAATAGTAAGTGGATGTAAAGAAAATAAATTCAAGCCAAGCTAATATGAATTTTGAACAACTGTGGAAGTACTAGGCATATAACTGGTATTTGGGAACAAAGAAATTGAGCATATATTTAAAGCAGATTCCATTCCAAAACATAGATGGTACTACAGGTATCAGATTCAAAGAAAATAATAGAGTGCTTTACTAACCACAATGGTAGGAAAACAAAGCATTTTTAATTAGGAAATTTAGGTAAAATATTCATCAATTTTGCCTAAATATTTAGATCAGTAATATATATTTAGATAGTGTTTCTACCTGTAAGTCATATTTATTCTTATAAAGATACATCCATTTCACATTATCATTTTCTTTTTTAGTATATGTGCTGCCAAAGCAAGGTACCACATTATCATTTTCTTAACTATATGCCTTAATACTAATTTTTATTAACTAAATTGGTAATTTATTTTACAATAATTTTGTTGTGGGCTTTATAACTAGAGATATACCAATTGTTCAGTATTAATAAAACAAACTGAATTTCAGACTTACAATAGTTGCAATTTTCTTGATACAACTCTTTAATTTGACAAGGGGATCAGGAGTCCAATACCACAAACCACATGGATCACTATCTTTCCCATTAGTGAAATTCAGACTTTACTCTTTAGAGTAGACTCCTGCTGTATATGGACGGTAGCCTGAATTAAAGGCTCATCTGCTACAGCTGGGATTTATGTAACATGAGTTATATCTTAATATTAAAATTCAATCTTTGGAAAACTCCAAACAAGTTAAATTTGTATGTCCAATGACAAAAGGTTCTGGCATAGATTAATAGTAGCAGAATTTAGAGAATCACCTAGGAGTCTTACTTGCAATCATCAGTTTGAATTGAAAGCCAACACTGCTGGTGGAGAGTTTAGGAACAAGAGTAAATTAATGCATTATATAGACTCATCCTGTTGTTTCTCTTCCTTTTTCTCACCATTTTGATTTTTAGAGGGCCCTGCATGATTAGAGATATAAAAGATGGTGAGGAAGAGAATTTATTACACTGTGATAATTACATATAAGTCCTATTCATCATCCTTATAGAATCCATTAAAATCACAGATATTTATATTCCATGAATATATTTGAGCAGCATACATATTTATTTATTAAATTTTTGTTTAGAGATTCAAATACAAGATATATCAAATACAGCATGTATCAAGCACATTATTTCATTAAGCAACAATAGTGGAAAAATCATCCCAAACTGGTATATATATATATATATATATATATATATATATATCTTTAAATCTGATCAAAATAAATATATTATACTTGTAATTCAGGCAGACCAGTCAGTAGTCAGTACAGTTCTATGTGATACCAGTACAATCTCCTCTCATTTCAATCTTTCTCATTAAACTCCAACTTGAGTGTCCTGTCATTCCTTGAACACGGTATACCATTTCTCATCTCACAACATTCATATTTTTTATTTTATAACTGAAACAAAAAGTTCCTCAAATTTTGTCTGGATCATTCTGATCTAAAGTAGTCCTCACTTTTATTGTCTCATATAACATTAGGACATCAGGTTTATTTTTGTTTTCTTTAATAACAACTAATTATTGTTTTTTAGTTATTTGTTTTATTTTATTTTATTTTATTTTATTTTTATCCTCAACCATAATATGTGGTTCAGGAGGGCAGGAACTTGCCTGTAATGTTCTCTCTTCTGTAACCATGTCAGAAAAAGAACAGCACAGAATATCTTCTCCTTTATATTTGTTGAATGAGTAACTATGTTATCATAACATTTGATAGTGTTTATATTTCTGATCACATTACATTTCACAAGCTCTCATCTGATTTTCAGAAAAGTTAATCTAACTTGCTATAATATTGAATTTTGTATCAGTCTATGAACCTTTGAAAATTTTTCATATTTACCATTCTACTCTTATTCTCTCTTCTCTATTACATTTTTAACATTGTTCCTTGGGTCAAAAATTACTACTTCTCAAATCCTAGGTATTTTTAGAAACTGGCTTTATTTATGTTTTTAAGTGATAATAAATAGGTTATTCCTTGTCCCTAAAATTGTCTGACATATTATTTTAACATTTTAAGCCAAATAATAGTGTATTCATAAATTAAACTTAAAACTTTTAAATATCTTATCCTGTGTCTAAAATGTAGCAATAATACAGAGTGACATAGTTTTGCACCATGTCTAATTATTATTTACCATGCTTTTAAAGTGCTTTTTCTTCTGCTAATTAGCTTTTAACCATTAGAAATGATGTTTCATAAGCTACTGTTCTCTTTTTGAAGAATTGAGTGATTGAGCTTGAAATTAGAAATATGTGGGTTCTTATCATGATGTGCAATATGAAGGGTTTTAAAAATCCATTTTAGGCCAGGCTTCTGGCATAACAAAAACATGTGATATTTTGTCATATTTTTACTCATAAATTAAATCTAACTAAAGACATGCTTTATATATAAAACCAATATACTGAAAAATACCCAAGATATGTGCTATTTATACAAATGATTACATATCAAAGTCTTGAAAGCTTAAATATTACAAGAGTTTCAATATGATTCATTAAGGCATTGAGCAACTTGTTTGGAATATTTTTGAAAAACAATTAGATTGTCCTGTCAGGATTATAATATTAGTAAAATACTGCCTTTAATGAAGAATCAGTTTAGCAAAAAGTATTAACTTTAGGAGTAGAATGACTCCCTGTATAATCATTAGAAAAGCCTAGTAAGAATAGTTACTATACTGAGTTACTATTCTGATAAATTTATTCTTTGTATGATATACTTCAATAGAAATAAGCTCTAAATAATTTTCATTCAAGTATAGCTTATTTTAACTCAAGACAGTACTGAATATTATTTTCTTATTTCACATATGTGCCAAGGAGTCAATAACAAAGAGGTAGCTGGGAATTCACAAGGTACTTGGAGATTAAACAACACACTACTAAATAACACATGAGTCAAACAAAAAGTCTCATGAGAAATTAATAAATAAAAATAAAATAAAACAAAAATACAACTTATAAAATTTGTGGGATGTAATATAAGAAGTACTTATAGGAAATTTTGTACCACTGGCTGCATATATTAGAAAAGAAGGTCTCAAAATTTAAAAAAAAAATAGTCCAAGCTTCCAGGTTTGTCAAATAGAGAAAAGAAAAAAGAAAAGAAAAATCGAATCAAGCAGAAGAAAATTAATGATATAAATTAGAGCAGAAATCAATGAAACTGAAAATGGGAAAACCATAGAGAAAAATCAACAATATCAAAATCTAGTTCTTTGGAAATATCAACATTATTGATAAATTTCTAGACAGGCTAACAAAGAAAAAAGGGGAGAGGGCATAAATTACTGATATCAGAAATGAAAGGGATCATCACTAGTGATCTTTAGGACATTAAAAGGGTTATAAAGGAATATTATGAAAACTCTATACTCACAAAATTGATAACTTAGATGAAATAGGCCAATTCCTTGAAAGACATAGTCTAGCAAAACTCACACAAGTGAAAATAGATAATCAGAATAAAACTATATCTATTTTATAAATTAAATAAATAATCAACAGTTTTCCAAAACAGATAACACCAGACCCAGATGGATCCACCAATAAATTTACTAAATATTTAAGGAAGAAATGATACCAATTCTCTACAATCACTTCCGGATAATAAAAGCAGAGGAAACAGTACCTACCTCATTCCATGGTATCTAAGACCAAAACAAGGAAACATATTACAAGAAAAAAAAAGTACAGACTGATATCTTTCAAACATAAATCCTCAATAAAATATTAACAAGAAGAATCCAACACTGCATAAAAATAATTATGCACCATGTTCAAGTGAGATTTATTCTAAGTATATAAGGCTGAATCAATATTCAAAAATCAATAAATATAATACATTAAATCAACAGGGTAATGGAGAGAAGTCATATAATCATATCATTAGATACAAAGAAAGCATTTTATAAAACCCAATACCTATTCATAATAATAAAAATAACTAAACAAGTTAGAAATAGGGGGAACATCCACAACTTGATACAGAACATCTATAAAAACCTACACCTACCATCATACTTAATGGTGAGAAACTTAAAGCTTTCCCCTAAGAATGGGAACAAGGCCAGGATGTCCCTTTCACAACCTATTGAACATCATATCAGAAGTTTAGGTAATGTAATAAAAAAATAAATGTAAATAAAAAATATACTGATTAAGAAAGAAGAAATAAAGCTATATTTGTTTGCAGATAGCATGCTTATGTAGAAAATTCCAAAGAATCAAAATAATTTTTGGAACTAATCAGTGAGTTGAGTAAGACTGAAGGACACAAGGTTAGCATACAAAAGTTCATTGCTTTCTTATACACCAGCAATGAACAACTGGAATTTTAAATCAATACCATATATATGAAAACCCCCCAAATGAAATACTTAGGTATAAATCTGACAAGGTATATGCTAAAGCTGTATGAGGAAAACTAGAAACCTCTGATAAAAGAAGTCAAGGAAGAGCTAAAATAATGGAGGGATATTTCTTATTGGTGGATAGTGAATAGAGACACAACAAGCAAAGATGCCAGTTCTCCCCAACTTGTTATATAGATTCAATACAATCCCAATCAAAATCCCAGAAAATTACTTTCTGGTTATTGAATAACTGATTTTGAGGATTACATGGAAAGTCAAAAGACTTAGCATAGCCGAAACAAAATTGAAAAAGAACAAAGCTGTAGAACTGACACTACTGAAATTTGAGACTTGCTATAGTAATCAAGACAGTCAGGTATTGGCAAAAGAATAGAAAAATAAATCACTGCAACAGACACAGAGTCCCCAGAAATAGACCCACACAATATAGTCAACTGACTTTGACAAAAGAGAAAAGGCATTTCTATGGAGAAAAAATACTCTTCTCAACAAATGATAATAGAATACCTGGATAGCCACCTGTAAAAAAAAGAATCTAGATACAGACTTTACATCTTTTATAAAATTAAATCAATTTTAATGTACTATTATAGCATATCTAAATGGAAAATACAAAACTATGAAATTCATAGAAGATAACATAGGAGAAAATCTAGGTGACCTCAGTTTGGTGATGACTTTTTTTTTTTTTTTTTTGCCAAAATAGACTTTACTTTTGGAACAATTTTAAGTTCACAGTAAAATGGGTATAAAGTACAGAGAGTTCCCATATATTCCCTGGTCCCATACATGTCTCCACTACTATCAACATCCTGTATCAGACTGGTACATTTATTACAATCAGTGAACCTGCCCTGACAAATCATTATCAAAGTCCATGGTTTCCATTAGTGTTCACTCTTGATGTTGATATGATGTTCTATGTATTTAGACAAATGTGTAGTAACATGTTTCATTGCCCTAAAAATCCCCTGTACTCTGTCTATACATCTCTCCTTCTACCCTAACCCCTTGCAACCACTGATCTTTTTGTTGTGCCTATAGTCCTGCTTTTTCCAGAATACTATAGAGTTGGAATCATACAGTATGTAGCCTTTTAAGATTGACTTCTTTCACTTAGTAATACATATTTAAGGTTCCTCCATGTCTTTTCATGACTTGTCAGCTCATTTCATTTTAGCACTGAGTAACATTCTATTTTATGGATATACTACAGTTTATTTATATGCTTACTTACTGATGGCTATCTTGTTTTTTTTCCCCACATTTTTGCAATTATAAATAAGGCTGATATAAATACTTGTGTGCAGGTTTTTGGAAGGCAGCTATGCTCACAACTATGCCACCAACACTGTGTGCAGGTTTTTGGCTAAACAAAAGTTTTCTGCTTATCTGGGTAAATATCAAGGAGTAAGATAGCAATACCAATAGTAAGAAAATGTTTAATTTTGTAAGAAACTGCCAAACTGTCTTCCAAAGTGACTGCACCATTTTGGATTCCCACAATCAATTAATGAGAATTCTTTTTGCTCCACATCTTCACCAGTGTTTGCTACTGTCCTTATTTTGGATTTTTACCAGTCTAATAGGTGTGTGGTATCTCACTGCTGTTTGAATTTGCAATTTCCTAATGACGGTGATGATTTCTTTAGGTACAACAAAAGCATGATCCATGAAAGAAAAAACTGGTAAGTAGGACCTCATTAAAGTTCAAAACTTCTGCTCTGTGAAAGTCACTGTTAAGAGAATAAAAAATATCACATACTAGAAGAAATGTTTGCAAAATACATATCTAATAAAAGATTTGTATCCAAAATATACAAAGAACTCTTAAAACTCAATAATAATGTAAAAAGTTAACAAGAGATTTGACCAATCACCTTACCAAAGAAAATATATATGTGATAAATACACATAGGAAAGATGCTCAATATTACATATATAGGGCTAATATCTGAAAATACCAAATGCTGGCAAAGATGTGGAGCAATAGGAACTCTCACTCTGCTGGTGGAATGCAAAATGCAACAGCCACTTTGGAAGATGTTTGCCAGTTTCTTATACAGCCAAACATAGTCTTATTATATCATCCAGCAGTCACGCTCCTAGGTGTTTACTCAAATGATCTGAAAACTGTGTCCACACAAAATAGGTAGGTGATTGTTCATACCACATTAATGAAAAAAAAAATTTATGTTATAGGCTTGAGGCAGAATTCGTTTATATCCGGGAAAACTTGGTTTTTATTTTTACTATTAAGGCCTTCGAATGATTGAATGAGGCCCAAACATATTATGGAGGATTATTTTACTTTAAGTCAAATGATTGTACATATTAATCACATCCACAGAATATGTTCACAGTAACATCTAGACTAATGTTTGACCAAAGAACTAGGCATCATAGACTAAAAATTGTCGCATAAAATTAACTATCACAACAGGTGAGGAATGTACAGGAATTCCCTGTAATATCTGAAATTTTTCTATAAGTCTAAATCATTCCAGAATGTAAGATTTTTTTTAAGAATAAACATAACGTGTATTTCCATATAACAAAAGCAACATTAGAACAGCTTAATATTGATTATCTGAATAATAAAAATTAACACATGAAATAATTGCTTTGGGTATTTTTTGAGGTAATTTAATTCATTTCTTAGACATCTCTCTCTGATACCAAGTTATAACTTTTTTTGTTGTTAGAAGAATGTACTTTTAAAAATATATTCTTGTATTTTTAATCTTTTCACAAAACTGCTTGCAATTTTTTAAAGGTATATCTAATAATTAGTTAATTTGAAATTGTGGGCATGACGTGGGGCTCGATCCCAGGACCCTGGGATGCTTAACCATCTGAGCCACCCAGGCGCCCCCATACTATCAAGTTTTAACTCTAAAGTAGAATATTACATGCAAACTTTGTAAGTTCCTTTTACTTCCATTTCTTGAGATAGAAATATCTGTGGAGAATATGATATAGAGTTTCTGTTTCCATGGCTTTAATTTCACTTTCCAAAGACTGCTGTCATATTTTCTCCTTCACTTCTGTCTTTCACTTTAGTTCCCTACCCTACACCACCCACCAAAAAGTAAGGAATAAAAGGAGATTAAATTCAGCAAAAAATATTGTTACTTTATTTTTCTAATCCTCAAACTATACTTAAAAAAATCTATTACTCATTTCATATCCTTGTTTCCTTTCCTCACCTCCAATGGACTCCAACCAGATCAAGTACGAAAGGGAAGCTAACTGAATGCCCTATGTTTGGACACTGCAAAGTTGCTATCTCAAATACTAAGAATGGTGCACAGAGATTTGTTTTTCCAGTTTACAATTAACATTTTCCAAAGACTTTGGAAAAAATAATAAAAATATGAATTAAATGTGTCATCTCCAAATTAGAATAGGTAGTGAATTCTAGCAGTAGTCCTTTTTTTTTACTTTCAAATGAAACAATAAAATCTTCACATAGACTAAGTTGATTATATTTTAGTCTTGGTCTATTGCTCTGCATTAAGCAGACCAATCTTTATACACGCTGTATTGTTTTAAATAAAATTTTAAAATCACTATAATGTTAATTTCATAATTAATTATGAGATTGAAATATTCCTAATAGTCATATAAGTCAATTTGTTGGAGAGGTAATTTTTTTCAGAGATTTAAACAGATTTTTTTCAGCATTTTTATCCCTAAAATTGAAGTGAATTGAATGAGTCTTAGAATAATTACCAGATATTTCAGAATATACAAAGCGCAATCACATTTTATGTTTTAAGAGCAAGTGCAATGCGAAGAGACAACTGAAACCAGAAGATGGGAGAAACCTCATAAATGAATATAAAGGTTGTAGTTTACATCTTCATAATAACACTTACTGTTTTGTTACTGGAAACTTCATTAAATATATATAATGTGAAAGATACTACTAACTACTGAAATTAATTTATTCTAGAATAAAAATGTATTTTTAAACAAATACCTATGACTAATTTTAGTAAGGAAAAGGCATTTATATTCACCCCCTTAGGGAAGATGACAGGAAAGCAACTACAGAGGGGTATATATGGAAATTTATGCAAATCTATTGACTATGTGAAGAGCATGCTATTAATCTTAGGCAATGAAAAGACAGGTAAAAGCTACAATTCTCAATGATTTGTGCATTGGGAACTGTACACCTCCCTGATTACATTAATTGAGGACGAGATGAGGTAGCAATTTTGCAGATGTCACTCTGAATGCTGCACAGATATGCATAGCTGTCAGCATCAGGTATGCCACTATTGTGTTTAATTTCTATATTATATGGATGTGACAGTTTCAGTCATGAGGTACTAGTGTGAGGTGGACAAACAATAAAATCTACTCTTGTCCTAAAAAATTATAAACTGGTTCTAAAACACCTAGACGAAGCCCATAAAAAAACAATTCTACATCTGCAACATGGGATTACAGGAAAGTAAGAATTTCCCAGATTAGAAAAGCAAGAGATTAAATCCCATATTTAAAAACCAATTTTATGCTAAAGCAGGTGGTTGGTATTTTAAAGTCGTATCATACTTATACTTGAGATAATTCATTATACTGATAAGAAAAATTGGTAATATGTTAGCATGGAACATTTATAACCACAGAGAATTTTGTAAGAAACTTTAATTTAAAAACTAGTAGTATGGATCATCTCCTTTCAAGGGCTTGAAATCATTCAATGACAAAATTTCTTTTGTGCTCCTGTTATTCCCTGCTATGTCTTAAAAGGTCAGTAGGAGAAAAGTTATTTTTTAAAGTTACAATTTGGATATTTTTTTAAACTTTAGATTGGATATAATTTATGAGTGGCTATTTAAATACTGATTTTCAATGGTCATAACAAAATGGACATTAAAATGCCAGCATTTTGTTACAAGAAATATAATTAAATGATAAAATTTGGCAACACAGCTATGAAACTTTGATTCTGATATAAAATCTGTATTATTTGAACTTATGCCTTTTATCAAGTTTTAAGGATAATAAGAAAATTCTATGTAATAAAAATGAGTATCAAGTAACTTACTTTCTTTTTTTTTTTTTTAAAGATTTTATTTATTTATTTGAGACAGAGAGAATGAGAGACAGCATGAGAGGGAGGAGGGTCAGAGGGAGAAGCAGACTCCCTGCCGAGCAGGGAGCCCAATGCGGGACTCGATCCAGGGACTCCAGGATCATGACCTGAGCCGAAGGCAGTCGCTTAACCAACTGAGCCACCCAGGCACCCAGTAACTTACTTTCTTGCAAGAAAAATATAGCATTTCTATTCACTTAATAAGTATATACTTTAAAATATTTTTTCAAAGATTACAGATTTCTATTGATCAATTTGTATCACCTTTTCCAACTTTTTATTGTCCAGGCTGTTGCACATTTGTAAGATATTTGTTGGTGGGGAGAGTGATGGCTAGTAATGTTATCAGTGGCTATGGATGAAAAGGAAATTCCCTGACCAATATTACCCACAAACCTCAAGTTTACTATTTTTTGTTTAAATCAGTAAATTTTTGTTAAATCACTGGTGCTAAGAAAGAATATATGTCTAACAGAATGCACAGTTCTGTACAAGTCCACTATGGGATTTGTGACCAGCATAATGGCAGAATGGATAGAGTATTTTGAAGGTCTTATAAAATTTTTCCAGACGATGACAACAAATACTTATTGATTCTCTACTCTTTAAACTTTAAAAGAGTGAAACAAAAGTATTACACATCATTGTTTTCTCTGATTCAGTCAGTCATGTTATTTGAATGTGATAGGTAGATGATTAGAAGGATTGATGATAGATTAGATAGATAAATACATAAACTTTCAATCAATAAATATATTTTATAAGAATAAATGTATTTATGTAAGAGTTTATTGCAGGATAATAATGACAGGTCAAATATACTCTCATAATTTTTTAGGCAATATGACACTTGAGATCTTTTACATTATTATGCATGTATATGGTTAACTTACATTATTGCAAATGTAAGATATCTTACAGATCTTAAGATATCTATCTTAAAAAATTGGATTTTAATACTTATGGAGATTGGGCATTGGAGCACAATGTGTTATGTGTCTTAATTTAGTGTGTTATGAAGGGGAAATAGTTGCAATACAATTTTTTCCTAATTCAGACAGTTGACAAAGTTCTTTAGGAAACATTTTAAGGTGTTCTTAAAAGGTAGCACAATATTTAAAGCCATCAGCTCAAAAGAAATAAAAATTGTGAATTCATAAAGGCACAAAGGAAAATGATGAGTCATGGAGTGGTCCTATATCAAGATTCTCCTGTTTCCTTTTTTGTCTTTTTTTATTGTTTTGCTTTGTTTTATGGAAACTCCAATATTATCTAAAAAAAGATGATAAATCAGAGTTAAATATCCCAAAATACAGGGTTGAAAGGAAGTCCTGTTGGTGAAAAAGGAATATCTGGTGGTTTATAAAATCTGAACTAAGTATTCCAGCATTTTTCTATAAAGTTGAAAGCAAAAAATTAAAAAGAAAATAAACCTCTCTTAACATTAGGATCACATAGATAGGCTGTCAGGAGATCTTACAAATTGAAATTTATTTTTTTGTTAAATTATCACAACTCAGATTCTTGTCATTCTAGCTTGAACACTCACAGGCCTGGCATTGTAAGACCGGTCAGATGGATTCACATAACTAAAATTCATGAGATCGATTAATTAATAGACATGTTAATTTATTCATTTTCTATTATAAATATAACAAATCTATCAGAATATTCTTCTCCTTATAGTCATTGCAATCACTTCCTATACCTAGATTAGATGAGAAGCCAATCCCTATTCCTAAAGTTTTATGTGGGCATGGCATAAAAATAAAACAAGCTAAGTAGATCAATGTATGTTTCACAGTATACACATAAATGTACTCCTCCTTGGTTTAGAATATTGGACCAGCATACTTTGAAGACTATTGGCCAAGATCTCATTTCACCTGGTCAGGGCTTGGGTGGATACTGTTAAAGTTTCTGTGGGTAAGAATACTTTTGAAGTTATCTTTTATATCTGATTGGAACACTGTTTCTACAGTTGTGTAAATATATTCAATCAGGCTATCATCAAATCCAGTAAGCTGTGCCTTTATGGTGGCTTTTCCTGGTCTCCTTACTCATAACTTTTGGAAAGTTCTCATTGCAAGATTCAAGTACTGACAATATTCATATTTCCTATTTGAAAAATATACATAAAGTTTCCTGAAGTTAGAAGTCTAATTTTCCTCAATCTAAGTATGTGAAAGCAAAGGTAATAGGCATATTGGAACATTTAATGCAGAATTTCTCCATCAAATATAAATTTTCTGGCTGAAAAATTCTTGATAACTATTTATAAAATTGAATGTTAATTAAGTCTGTACTCAATTCCATTATTTTGGAGGTAGAGAAACTGGAATTTAATAAGACAGTTTTATCTATTTGCAGTCCATCACTACTACTTATCTTTTGGTTAGTGTCCTCTACTATATGTTCATAAGTAATGTGTATCATCACAGGATCCTTTGTTAAAATAATATTGGATGTAAACTAACATAATCCACACACTATAAATATAGTATACATATATTCAAAGGATTCTGATATTTACCTCAGCAAATAATTCAAGGCAATTTAATTTATACCCCTGAAGAATATTTCTGCTATTCTCTAGCAGTTATTTTCTGCTTCAGGATCTTTTTTTAAATCCCCAATCCCCCACAACAGGAGTCTCTTCTTTCTCACCCATTTTTTTCACTGTCATTCATCACCATAAAATTAGAATCACCAACAAGCAAAGACTCTATTCCCTGATATCCCCTTCTCCAATCTGTTCATTCCTGTGATATAAAGTTAACCAAGAGGCAGTTGGTTCTCAAGAGTTACTGAAAATTATAAATATTTAAAACTTGCGTAATTAGAATAATCCCCCTACTTTTTTTTTTTTGGTTGTTCTCCCAGAATTGAAAATCCTAATTCTACCAGGTAAATATTTACTTCTGGGGAAAAAGGATGTGTGTTTCTAAATCCCAATAGTTCTATAAAAATATCACAAAATAAATTTTGTTTGCAAAGAAAACTTTTGACTTAGAAGACATATCTCAAAGTAGACATGACTGTACAGTAAAACTCTTGATTTTGGATATTGCTTTCCAAAATTGTACAAAGATTATTAAAAAAAATTAGAATAATTTCTGGTATACTAAAATTTACATCTATGATACTAAATGATTTTATACTCTTTTGCCACAAGATTTATTTTGATGTTAAAAGTGAAACTGCTAATTTAACATTTAAGACAATAAACCCAGACTAATGCTGCTAAGTTTTAAAACATATAAAGTAGGTACTGAAATCCATTCACTTATCATTTGTTATGAAAAGCAGAGTAATGTTTTGGTGTCAAAATATAGAGAAAACTGACACTGCAGTTTATAGAAAAAAATTAACAAGATCAAAGAAAGCTATACAAAATGGACAGTCAGTAGGTTTTTATTCAGCATTAATTTTATATCTCATTGTGAATTAAATTCTATGATTTTAAAAAGATAAAACATGTACTTAAAAAAGTTTTTAATCTAGTATTAAGTCAAGCTTGCCAATTTTTTAAGTTGAGGAATAACTGATATTTTATTATTATAATATATTAAAATTGTATTGTGTTAGTAGTAGGTGTACAGCATAGTGATTTGATTTTATACATTATGAAATGGTCATGACAATAAATCTAATTACCATCTGTCACCAAAGTTGTTAAAATATTATTGACAATATTCCCTATGCTGTATCTTACATTCCTTTGTCTTTTTTATTTTATAACTGGAAGATTGCACTTCTTTTTTTTTTAAAGATTTTATTTATTTATTTGAGAGAGAGAGAGAGAGCACATGAGAGGGGGAGGATCAGAGGGAGAAGCAGACTCCCCGCCGAGCAGGGAGCCCGATATGGGACTCCATCCCAGGACTCCGGGATCATGACCTGAGCCGAAGGCAGTTGCTTAACTAACTGAGCCATCCAGGCGCCCCAGAAAGATTGCACTTCTTAATACCCTTCACTTATTTTGTCCATCCTCCCACCCCTCTCTCCTCTGGTAACCATTAGTTTGTTCTCTGTATCTATGAGTCTGTTTCTGTTTTGTTTTGTTTGTTCATTTGTTTTGTTTGTGAAATATATTTCACATATAAGTGAAAGCATATGGTATTTGTCTCTGATTTATTTTGCTTGGCATAATACCACCTAGGTCCATCCATGTGATGGCAAATGGCCAGATTTCATTCTTTTTTATGGCTGAGTAATATTCCATTTCTTTATCCATTCATCTATCTATGGACATATATTTCTTAAAAGGTTTTATTTTATTTATTTATTTGAGAGAGAGACAGCACAAGAGGGGGTAGGGTCAGAGGGAGAGGATCCCGATGTGGGACTCAATCCCCAGACTCTGGGATCATGACCTGAGCCAAAGGCAGTTGCTTAACAAACTGAGCCACCCAGGTGCCCTATCTATGGACATTTAGATTGCTTCCACATCTTTGCCATTGCAAATAATGCTGCAGTGAATATAGGGGTATATATTCTTTTTGAATTAGTGTTTTTGTTTTCTTCAGATAAATATCTTTAAGTGGAATGAATCAGTGGATTGTATGATAGTTCAATTTTTAATTTTTTGAGGAATCTCCATACTGTTTTCCATATTGGCTGCACCAATTTACATTCCCACAACAGTACATGAGGGTTCCTTTTTCTCCACATCCTCAACAACATTTGTCATTTCTTGTCTTTTTGATAATAGCCATTCTGACAGTTGTGAGGTGATATCTCATTGTGTGTCTTGACTTTCATTTCCATGATGCTGAACATCTTTTCATGTCTTGTGACCATCTGTATATCTTCTTTGAAATAGTGTCTATTCAGGTCCTCTGCCCATTTTTCAAATTGGATTTTGGGTATTGAGTAGTATGAATTCTTTATATATTTTGGATGTTAACCCTTTATCAGATATATCATTTACAAATATTTTCTCCCATTCAGTAGTTGGCCTTTTCATTTTGTTAATGGTTTCCTTCACAGTGCAAAAGCTTTTTAATTTGATACAGTTCCATTTTTTAATTTTGCCTTTTTTGTCCTTGCCTAAAGAGACAGATCCAAACAAATATTGCTAAGACTGATGTCAAAGAGCTTACTGCCTATCTTTTCTTCCAGGAATTTTAAGGTTTCAGGTCTTATTTAGGTCTTTGATCTATTTTGAGTTTATTTTTTATATGGTATAAGAAAGTGATCCAATTTTACTCTTTTGCATGTAGCTGTCCAATTTTCCCAACACCATTTATTGACAAGACTGTCTTTTATCCATTGCATATTCTAACCTCCATTGTTATAAATTAATTGAGTACGTAAGTGTAGGTTTATTTCTTTGCTCTCTATTCTGTTCCACTGACCTATTTCTGTTATTGGGTGAATACCATACTATTTTGATTACTGTAGCTTTATAGTATAGTTTGATATCTGGGAGCATGATACCTCCAGCTTTGTCCTTCTTTTTCTAGATCTCTCTGACTGTCCAGGGTCTTTTGTGGATCTATACAAATTTTAGGATTTTTTTGTTCTAGTTCTGTGAAAAATACTATTTGTATTTTTCTTTTCTAATTGAAGTATAGTTGACATACATCGTTATATTAGTTTCAGGTGTATGACATAGTGATTCAACTCTTCTATATTAAGCTATGCTCACCATAAGTGTAGTTACCATCTGCTACCATACAATCTTACTGCAGTATTATTGAGTATATTTCCCCAGGCTGTACTTTTCATGCTGATGATGCCACTGGTATACTGATAAAGACTGCATTGAATCTGAGGATTGCTTTGGATAGTATGGATATTTTTTTAAAGATTTTACTTATTTATTAGAGAGAGAGAGCAAGCAAGCAGAAGCAGGGGGAGTGGCAGAGGGAGAGGGAGAAGCAGACTCCCTGCAGAGCAGAGAGCCTGATGCAGGGCTTTATCCCAGGACCCTGGGATCATGACCTAAGCCGAAGGCAGATGCTTAATAGATTGAGCCGCTCAGGTGCCTCTGGATAGTATGGACATATTTAGGATATACTGGAAGTTCAAAATAGCAAAAATATAAAAACTGTGTGCCATCTAGTTCTATTTGCTAGAATTTTTTAATCAACACATTGATAGAAAAATTGATAGCAATTTTTAAAATGCTAAGTATTTATCATCAAGTTCCTTTTGTAAGTTCTTAAATGATTATTTCATTCTTTATCCCCTTAACATAGCATAATTTTATATCTTTTATATTTTGTACATATGGATGGGCAGAGGAATAGCACTCCAACTTATCATCCATAAGAGATCATGTATTCTTTATGTAATAGTTTTCCCCCAGATTAGACCTCCAAATGTACTTCATCTAGTCTTCCAGTAACTCCCATGGACTCCACTATAGGGTCAACATCAAGTCTCTGCATATCGTTTTGAAATGGTGAATCAGATGATCCTTATCAATAGGACCAATGCAAAGTGTCATATTTTCATAGCTGTTATGCAGACAGAATAAGAAATTTAGAATATCAAATAACTTAGATTTCTATTATCTTGAGAGTTCTAAGAAGCAAGAGTCATAAGTTTATTTAAAGTTTAAGGTTATATACACGTCAATAAAAAAAAAACATGAAAGAGATTTGGAAAGGGGCATGGAAGATGACTGGTTCATTCTTTTATGTTGATTTTGAGAAATTCTGGGGACTCCAAATGTGGAGGTCTAACTACTAACCCACTGGATATACAGATCTGGTTTTATCAATTTGGAGGTGAGAAGTTCATAAGTGGCAAACAAAAGAGTTGGATTAAGTTAAATAAAATATCTATTTAGAATGAAAATAACACAAGACCAACAAGATGGGGTAAAAACCAACATATTTAAATGATTGGAAGAGGATAATTATGACAAGTGAGAGGCAATAAGAGAGAAAAGTAAAAGAGAAGAAACTTCAAGAAAAAAATGACTAATAATAACAAATACCAAAGAGAGGTAATATGAGAAGCAAAATGAAAATTTACTTTCAATTCATTCTTTGTTGTGGTTGACGGTTCAGAGTAGTTTTGGTCAAACTGTGAGGGTAGAAACTGAACAGCAATGAGATGAGGGATAAATGGGAAAGAGATGACTAACTGGATTAGTAGGCATAGACCTTCCTTACTTTCAAGGAGCCTAGCTGTTAAGAATGGCAGAAATGATAGGACAATGGCTAGTAAATAACTTGAGGTTAAGAACTTTAAAAAAGTAATCAAGAAAATGTTAATATGCATAAAATTTATAAAGGAAAATGTGAAGATTAAAAAAATAGCATAATTGAGTGATGGAGTCAAAGTCACTGTGAAGATAGTAAGAGTAGGGACAACTTATCAGTGTCCTAGGAAAAAAGGAAACAATGGTATTTTAGGGAATGGAGGATTGGATTAAGAGATTTCTTCCTTTATATTTTCTAACACTCAGTGCCTCAGAATGCAACCTTATTTGGAGATAGGGTCTTTGCAGAGGAAATCAAGTTAAAGTGAGATCATTAGAATAGTTATAATCCAGTGTGCCCGGTGTCTTTATAAAAAGGGTAAATCTGGACACAGAAACATACACATAGGGGGAAGATGTTGTGAGAGATAGGAAGAAGATGGCTATCTGCAAGCCAAGGAGAGAGTCCTACAACAAAACCTGTCCTTAGTTCTCAAAAGGAACCAATACTTTGATTTTGGACTTCTGGCTTCCAGAACTGTGAGACAATAATGTTCTGCTATTTAAGCCACCTGAACTTTGTTGCAGCAGTCCCAGCAAACCATTACTGAGGGTTACATAAAGAAAAATAAATTAAAAGATCTGTTTAAATAATTTATGAAGATGGCCAATGCATTTTCTATCCTCCTACTCCCAAAAGGCTAAAATTTGTTCCTATGTATATGGATAATTGCTCCAAATTTTTCATTTTATTTATTTTATGAATATGTAATATAATGAATGTGCTTTCACTTGAATTTATATGTCAGGAAAGCTTAATATGATGTACTCTGAATTAGATTGGAAAAATTCTGGGAAATAGTCCTGGCTCTACCACTCAATGTCTAAACAATAATAACAAACTAAAAATAAATAGAACTATTTTTTCTGACGAATTTGTTGGATATAATTATACCTGACTCTCCACTTCATCTGACTGCTACCACAATAATGCAAAAATGATATATTTGTCAAACTCTGTAGATTACAAACTTGTAATAAATATTGATTAACATTTTAAAGAATTTGACAAATATAAAACTGAGAACAATATAACCTGGTATATTAAAAATATAGACTACTAGTGACATCTGCAATCAGGTAATGTGCTATCTAAAAGGGATAAGTTTTAAATGGTAAATTTTAGTTTTATTTTCATTAATTCCATTTAAATGGCTATAAATGGAAAATAAAAGTCATTTAAATTCTGTACACTCTTAAAGCAGGGAGCATCTGTCAGCGTAATAAACCCTTTAGCCTCCTGCTGGGCAAGCCCAGCTAGTAGACATTTTAAAATTGACTGAGTTTGAGAAGAAGCGATTTTTCATACAAAAGCTGGCGGTTAAGGAGGAAAATGTTTTTATCCTAATTGGATTGGATTTGGCCACTGGGATCTTTTCTATTCACCACAATAAATTTAGATACCTTTTGTAAATTTATACCACTCAGAATTTTCCTAGTTACCTGATAAGTTGTCCAACTCAGCTGCTGATGCTGAGTCGGCTCTTCACTTTCTAATAGTTTCCTGCACTCCTTCCCTTGTGGATTCCTGAAGAATATAAGGAGGGATCTGGGTTTATTTAGCAGCTGATTGTCTCCTGCTAATGGCTGACTAATGGGCACCCCTTGAAGATACTATTTGCTTTGCTTCTCTATTAACTCATCCTGCTTATTTGAAGGTGTGGTTCATTGCTTGAAGCTGTCAGAAAAATAACACATACTCTCAAAGAGTTACAATTAACATCCATTATAATGTTATGCCAATTGCTTATTCTTAATTTTACATTTTTTAAAGCAACTGGAATAATGTGTTTCAAACATTGTGCTTCAGCAAACAAACATTATTGTTTGATTAAATTAGTACTAGTACATAAACTGGTACTCATTTTTTAAGCTGGCAATGAAAATGATGATACTTGTATATATACTTGGTTTTATAGTTATTATTACTTGATTTCCCCTTAAAATGGAAACATATTTATGCACACACACAATCACATACACAAATGCATGATTATTTCTATTAGTTTTATTTTCTAATTAAAATAATTAGTGTAGAATACATTTGAGTGCATTTAATGTTGATTTCTCATTTGTTGCTGATTATATTTTAAATTTTCAATTTCTTATATATCCTCAAAAATAATGCTAGGTTATCTGAAGAATCCATACTCTAATAACTAATATATTTCCATATGATTTTGAATGGTATTTTTCTATTAATTTGGATTGAAAACCAGCACTTGAATCAGGCAAAAAAATTGCTGTATATACCAAAAAGAGGATTAAAAAATTGGAAGTCAGATCTCTAGAATGGGGCTAAATAAAAGGCAATTACACTAGTTCTGTTATCCAGAAATGTTTTCCCCATCTTCACACAGCCCCCTGAAACTGTATATACAGAATTCTAGAGAAGGAGGGAGAGGAAACTTTCAGAATTCTCCAAAGAGTAGGTTACCGTCAAAACAAAACAATAAAGACAAAAACAAGAAAAAACTACTAAAAAAATTGGAGAGACTGACACAAAGGAAATATCAGTATATCGTTCTTGAGTTAGATATCAGCCTTCTTAGGAAGCAAAATTACTGACAGCCACGTGCCTATCTGATGAAGGAAATGGAGAGAAGGGAGAGAAGGCAGGGTGAGAGAAAGGCCTCCATGGATCTGAGTCCATCGCCAGCATCTGCTTTGGCAAGACTATGTATTTCCTGTGAATCAAGTAGGCAGAGTGGCTAGTAGCAAGGGATCAGCAACCTTGCTGATACTGCAGATGGCTATATAATTTATTGTCCTACATGGGACAGTTTTGAGAGCAAAATGTGTCACTACTAATAATTATTCAGACAAAAGGCATAAGCTGGGAGAGAACTAAGCAAACTACTATGTATGGTTCCCTGACTGCCAGCTCACCTGACCAGTGTTCATAATTGCACATTTTATATCTTCTGCTTTCTCTTGGCCAAAGTTTTAGTCAGGCCTCTGTCCTCCCTATAGGCTCCTGAACTCTGCTTACCCTGATGCTATTTCTGTCATACCTGTTTGTCATTTTCCCTTATTTGCTCAACTTCCCCTTACTTATTGCTTACTGTTTCCTCTTAAAAGAAATACCTTTTCTCTTTTATTTTGAGATACTTCCTATATCCAAAGGATTCTCCCTGTTGCAATAGTCTTTCCAGTTAAACTCTTTTTATCTAAATCTGGATTTGTTTTCATTTGACATACCCAACAATTGCCTCCAGAAAAGCTGCTTCCCTTTATAATGGAATGCAGCCGCTTTAGGGCACCCAGAAGAACACACTTCCTTGCTCTCCTAGGGAACACCAGCAGAGGGACGGTAGCATAAATGGTTGGGTGTTCACATGTAAAACCAAGCTAAGTGAAAAATACCTTTGCCCCTTTAACGAAGTTGGTCCAGGCCTTACCTCCAGACTTGCTGGAAGGAGAGGAGGAGGAATAAAAGACCACATCCACACTTCCCAACTCTACAACACTGGCCTCTATTTGGGGAGATGGTGAGGGAAATGAGGGTAAAATAAGAGGAAATAAGGGCTACAATAAATAAGAAAATGAATTTTTAAATTGAACTAAATTGAATTGGACCTCATAAATATTTAAAATGACAACAGAGCTATGGATCTGCCCAAGATACTCCTAAGAGATTTGAAATGGAAATTCAACATAGTATGGTTGAATGTAGTATTTAGAAATTATTAAAATTATTTTTTGTTTATACTCCACTAAGTTAAGACTCTTTGGTAGTTATATCTACTTGCTATCTTAATTAGAATTCTTCCAGCACGGAAGTAGAAGAATACCTGACTCACAGTGGCTTAGATAAGAATGACATTTAGTTACCTGATACAAGAAGTCTGCAGGAAGATAGTTGCAAGGTTGGATCAGATGCTCAATGTTATTACCAAGGACAGAGTTCTTTCCTTCTTTTTGCTTTGCCATCCATAGTCTGGTGTCCATATCTTTACTCGTGGTCTTAGTAGGGCTACAAAACCTACAAATAATGCCCTTACATAACAACATACAAAGAAATAAAAGAGAAAGGACAGCCTAATTGGTGGGAGTGTACTTTTTAGGTATTTTTATATTTTTATCTGGGAGAAAACTTTTTACCAGAAGTCCCCCTACCTGATTCAGTTTTTGCTTCTCATTGTCCCAAATCTCATGACTAATGAAGAAGCAATTTCTAGCTTCTGACTTTGGAGGCAGTCTTTGCCAGCTTAAAAAGGCAAGAGGTAGTACTGTTCAGTACTAATAAACTAGTAACTAATAAGCTAATAGTGTTTGTCTTACAAACTTTTCAATTTTGCCAAAATCAATCTAATCTATTCAAGAATAAAGTGAGACACAGTGGCATCAATTTTTAGGAGATTTCATGTGAAACAAATTGGGTATATCTACACTTACTGATTTAAATAAAGATATTATTTTTTCTGAATAAAGTATCTTTAATGATGACTGGTTATACTTTTCTTTATAATCTTGGTCTACTTGCAGTAGACATTACTACTGCCCATCTACCTAAAATTTCTTCAATGATAGTAATTACATCATTCAGTCACTCAAGCTAAAGATCATCATGGACTCTTCTTATATTGCCTTTACAGGCTATCAGATGTTTCTGCAAAATTTATTCCAACTAGTTCTATAATATCTGTGCCTTCTCCACATAGCACTTTTTTTTTATCTTGATTTGGGATCTTATGTTCTTTTACCAGAATTATTGCAAAAAGTGTTCACAATATGCTTTAGTCTTAGGTCAGACATCTTCCATTCTACCTTTCTTGCAATCCCAATTTTGGTTTATCTCAAATCAAATATAAGTCATTCACTCTTACCCCCCAAATTTTGAAGTCTCTTAATTGACCATCATATAAAAACCCAACCTCCTTGTCACGGCAACCCCTTAATTAGCCAACGCCAGCAATTTCAGTTCTTGACTCACTTTATGCTACTTACTATCTTATTAAGTTTGCTGTGCCTTTAATCATTTGCCTAATATTGTTTTTTCACTTGAAATGAATGCATTTCACTATTCTCTCCACTCATTTGATTTCTTCTACAAGTTTGTCTAAGCTTTAGACTGGATTAACGGACACTTACATATTTCTATCATTACATTTACTGCATTTTATTGTAAATATGTTAATGAACTTTTAGTTCCTATACAGATGATAGCCTATTAGAGTGGTCATCCTTCTTTTATTCAATAAAGGGTCAACACAGAGCTTAATACTTTCCCATGAATGAATGAATAATGAAAATTTTCTAGACCTATCTTCACATTCACAGCTAGTTGTAATGTAGATAATTCATTTAATCAAACTAATTTGCAATCAATAGCTACAAATGGTTTAATAATTAATCATATATTTTTCTTTGCTTCCTTCTCCCCTTTTTAATAATATAAGAAAGCTGGGCGCCTGGGTGGCTCAGTTGGTTAAGCAACTGCCTTCGGCTCAGGTCATGATCCTGGAGTCCCTGGATCGAGTCCCTGGATCGAGTCCCGCATCGGGCTCCTTGCTCAGCAGGGGGTCTGCTTCTCCCTCTGACCCTCCCCCCTCTCATGTGCTCTCTCTCTCATTCTCTCTCTCAAATAAATAAATAAAATCTTTAAAAATAATAATAATAATAATAATATAAGAAAGCTTCTGTGATGTCACACTCTAATGCCATTGTCTGTTTTTTCAAAGTCACCTTCTTTGAATCAGTTTCCTCTACTCCGACCTTTAATATTGAATTGTTCTGGAGCTTGCACTCCCTTGGACTTTCTTATCCATCAAACACTGGCCCTACATAACCACAACCCATCCAGTGCCCATACATCGTTATGAGCCATACGTGTGTATGTGTAAGTCATTCACCGATATTTAAGCCTTGTCCAGAATCCTACTTTAAACCCCAAATTTTTTTCCTATTGATATCTTCAGTTTGATTTCTAATAAACATTGAATTTAACACATGCAAAATATTGTTGTTTCTCACACACTAGAAAATGTTCTTCACTCAGTGGACCCCACCTAAGAAAAAAAGCACCAATCACATTGACTCAAATAAATTATTTTTAGCCTTGATTCTTCTATTTTCCTCATATTCCATATTCATTAAATCACTACATTATGTTAATTCTACCTTCACAGTCTATTTTAATCCATTCACTTTAATTTGTTTTATCTCAACTCTATCATGCTAAACTTGTTACTTTATCTCTTTTCAGAACTAATACAATAGCTCATCTCCTTGATTCCAATTTTGCTTCTACTTTTCAAATCCATTCTATATACAATAGTAGGATGATCTCTTTTTTTTAGTATATGTGCTGCCGAAGCGAGCACTAGGATGATCTCTTTTAAACTATAAATCACATCACAAAATTCCATCACCTAGAACCTTTTAATATCTTCCTAATGCACATTTAGTAACACTTAATCTCTTTATCATAGCTTTTATACCCTACATTATTGTTTCTACTGCCTACATATTTGACCTCTTCTCCTGATACCTTGTTCTCATACACTAAGCATCTTGGCTTTCTTTGGGTTCCTCAAACTAGCCAAGTCAGCTCCTTCCTCAGGACCTCTGTTTGGAATTCTTTATCCAGCTAAAATATCAAAAATCAAGGGTCTCCCTTGATTATCATGACTTACCTCTCTCAAGCCATTTTCACATTACAGGTTTTTTGCTTTCATCTTTCTTTTCTGTCTGGAAAAGCCTTTTTAAATACTATTATTTCTAATTCTTCCTACTTTTATGTAAGTTCCCTGCCAATTAGAATGGCATATTCACCACTGAATGACCAGTGTCTAGGAATGCCTTTTCCACATTAAATAGGTAACATTTTATAGTAGAATAACCACTGAAAATGGAATTAAGTACATAAAAACCCTGAGTATATCTACCCTCTAATATTTAGTCTGTGAGTGATGTTATGAAACCAGAGAAGGAGACAAACCATAAGAGACTTCTTAAGCATAGGAAAGAAACTGAGGCTTGCTGTAGGGGATGTGTGGGGGGGGATGACTGGGTGGTGGGCATGAAGGACGGCACATGATGGAATGAGCACTGGGTGTTGTATGCAACTGATAAATCACTGAACTCTATCTCTAAAACTAATAATACACTATATTGTTAATTAATTGAACTTAAAATTTAAAAAAAGGAACCCCCCCAAAAATGCACTTGTTGTTTTTCCAGAGTAATTAACATATTTGTAAACTAGTAGCAAAATTCTTGTTTACCTGAAATGATTGCTGTGAAAATCTAATGAAGTATGTATGAAAGAAAGTAACTTACAGATTTTAAAGTACTGTACAAATGCAAGTTATTTGCAGTTATTTTCTATTTGGATATATCTACTGAAGCTACAAAGTCCCAAAACAGATCTCCACCGTTCACATAACAAATTTACCCCAAAGATACAAATGTAGTGATCCGAATGCACCCCTGTGTTCATAGCAGCAATGCCCACAATAGCCAAACTGTGGAAGAAGCCAAGATGCCCTTCAACAGATGAATGGATAAAGAAGATGTGGTACATATATACAATAGAATATTAGTCATCAGAAAGGATGAATACTCACCATTTGCATCGACATGGATGGAACTGGAGGGAATTATGCTAAGTGAAATAAGTCAACCAGAGAAAGACAATTATCATATGGTTTCACTCATATGTGGAACATAAGGAATAGTGCAGAGGACTACAGGGGAAGGGAGGGAAAATTGAATGGGAAGAAATCAGAGAGGGAGACAAACCATGAGAGACTCTGGACTCCGGGAAAAAAACTGAGGGTTACAGAACGGAGGAGGATGGGGGGATGGGGTAACTGGGTGATGGGTATTAAGGAAGGCATGTGTTGTGATGAGCATGGGTGTTAAATGCGACTAGTGAATAACTGAGCACCACATCAAAAACTAATGATGTACTATATGCTGGCTAACTGAACATAATAATAATAGAAGAATTTAATCTTTTCTAGACAAATTGAACTGAGAAGCTTGGTCATCCAGACTTTAAATGACAATTTTCCAGAAGTTGTAGAATAGTAAACGATGCATGTTCTGCATTTTAAGACTGATTTCTAATAATCCATTCTATTGTAATGAAGGAGAATATTATTATCTGACCAGGAGGATTATTTAAATGAATATACTTTAAAAAGCAGTGTCTTTAAAGGTTGGCAGCCATTTATACAGTTACACACAGGTAGGTGTTTATACAATTATTTTATGGGCTGAGAAAAAGTAGCAAGATATTAGAAATCAATGGCCATTGAAAATAACTAGAAAATAAAAATAAAGTGATTTTAAAATTAGAATATAAATCAATGTGAACATGAGTCAATTGACAGAAATTGAATTTTTAGAATTCATCTGTTCCAGAAAGTGTGCTACAGTTGTGGATATTTGGCTAATGATCTAGAGTACTGAAAGAAATGTCGTAGCCAAATTCAGGGTAGAAAATTTTAGTTCTGCCCACAAAACTTATGCTGTGTGTGTATGCGTGCGCGTGCTTACTTAATCAGTTGTGAGCAAAGGGAATGATGATTTCGCAAGAGGATAAAAGGAAAGAGGAGGTATAGATATAACAGCTCCTTCACTCATCAAATAAAGGTTTATTTTTAAATCATATATTTTGTTTGGTATTTAGCCATTCCGAGAGTTAATCATTCAAAAACTATTAACCAAGGACCTTCTGTACTGAGAGTTATAAGAGTAAACGGGTAGAAATAATCTCTGCCCTCTCTGATTTTATAATCCGTTGGAAGGGAGGGTGAGGATACAAAAAATAATGAAACAAATATGATAAATCATGATAGGTACTACGATAGGAAAGTTTAAGGTGTAGAAGAATACTATAAGTGAAGCACTTAACTGGGACCTGATATGGGAAAAAAGACTATGTTTTCATCAAAGAAAAGAGCATCAGCAGAGTTTTTAGAACCTATTAGGTTAGGAGGATATGGAGTGAAGACAGTGAAGGTTAAGTGGTGAGAGATGAGGCCATGCAGTAGGCAGTGACCATGGTTAGGGATTTGGACTTTATCTTAAGGCCACAGGAATGATAGAAGAATTTTAAACAGGAGAATGCCATAACTGGATTTTTGTTTATGAAACAAAATGTTGGTAATAGCGTAGAGAATGACCTGAAGGCTGGGAACACTGAATCAATGGTTTGCTGTTGCTTGGGGTGTGTGAGGGGGCGGGGAGAAGGAGTGTTAGCAGTAATCTAATCTGAGCAAAGAATAATCACTATTTGGGGTAGAGTTTAGAAGTTGTTGGAGATAAGTGAGGGATCAAATAGGTATTTATGAGGTAAGCTTTGGAGAATGGTTGGATATTAAGTGTGAAGGAGAGATCAGAGGTAAACCCCAAGATCACTGTAAACACAAGAAAAAAATTCAGATTTCAGGGAAAAGGGGATACATTCAGTTTCAACATCATTAATTTGCATGATATTCTGAGAGTGATTTTCGTGGGAAAATTTTTTTAAGAAGAATTTAAAACTATTTGTATCTGGTGGGATACAATCAGTCTCAGAAGTTCACGGAAACCCACCACAGTGTGCTAGGTTCTGAACTCTACTGAAATTGTCTAAAGTGGTCAACAGGCTACGAGCCAATTTACTAACAGAGAAAATAAAAAATTCCTATGTATAGTCTGGTCAGAGATAATAGAGTGTTAATTTGCTGAAATTATTCCAAGAAACAAAGCTGAACAAATATTTTTCTAATACAGAATATGAAGAGGAAACAAGGGCAGTTTTGAACAGTCTGTTGTTATGTTTTGAGAGTAGCTTAGTCAAATAGGAATCAAAACAAGGGGTTAGGAAGCTTCTGCTCTAGTTCCAGCTCTATCCTTCATTAGCAGAGTGACTTTGGACAAGTTATTTATCTCCTCTTTTATTTTCTTTATTCCTTTAGCTAGTTTCTAGGCTAAGTCCTTAGACATAAAAAAGATAAATATATAGCTACCAATATAGATATTTTAGAAAACAATAGAAATATTTTCCAGAGTCTCTAGAAGAAATGATAGGAAACAGGAATAATTTCATAAAAATCTCCCCCACCCTGGCCATCTTAGTATCATTTCCAAGTCTGGGTACATACTTCTCAAATCCCTTTCCCTTTCTTATAAACTGCCTCTCCATTCTATAAAGTACATAGTTTTAGACAATCCAATCTCTAATCACCTAACCTTCTCTTCTGTGAAATCACTGTTGTCTTTTATAATGTAAATCCTTCTAGTTTATTTAATTATTTTATTTACCCTTTTTGATTTCCCTGATCTATATAAAAAGCCCCATAAAGGTTGAGGTAGAAACCACAACAACAACACTCCTGAATTCTCATATGATATATAATCTATTTCTGCACTGGAGTGTAGGGGTACTGTGGGAATGAGGAGGTTAGGAAGGAAACAGGGGCTGGTGGTCATGATTGGGTAGAGATGGACAGTGGCAAAAATGAACTTTAAGGATACCTACAAGTCTTCCACTTCCTACGACTATGCTAAAGAATATGTATTTATGGAGAGTATTAATTGAATTCCATAGTCTTTCTGTCCAAGCATAGAAAATTGATTTTACACACCAACATTTTCTTTATCTCAATTGTAGGTTCATTTTGTTCAGTGTGTCAGATTTATTTAAAGACTCTTGATTTCTTCCAATTATCAAGGTATTTAATGGATATTTTGTGGCTGCTTAACATATTAAATCTAAGGGATTTTTAAAAAATCTGACAGTAGCAAAAGAGATATCAGTGTATATGCTGATGTTCAAAATAGTAAAAATCTAGTGTAAGTAAAATAAAGCTAAACACCTATAATATTTGTGTGTGAGGGAGATTTGTATATGACTCATTGTTTAGTGTTTCTTTAGAGCACGCTGTCGTATCAAAAGCTAAAAATACTCTAAGATGTGCCCCCCAAAGGAGGATGTATCTAAGTTTAAAACAATGGGCTATAAATTTCAAACTATGGTTGACAATGAATAAACATTAAGCATTAAGCTTGAGTATAGTGATAGAATGTTCTTTTGTGACCAGATCTTAATATAAACTATGTATAATACATGGCAAGAGATGCATAAAATATGATTTTATATAAACTTTTTCATCTATGTCCTGTTCTGGAGAATCTCCCAGCACAAATGACCTAAAGGACAGATAAACTAACTGTAGTCAAAGTCACTCTTGTAAATACTTATCAGTTAGTCTTTCCCTTAAAGTCCTCCGAGGCTTATTGTCTTCACAGGCAGGGAAAATTCTGCCTGCTCATCTGTTTCATCTGCCTGCAGTACTAACCTCATACCAAAGCTGTTATTGCTGCATAAATTAATGAGTACAAGTTATTGTACAAAGTTCTCAAAACTATAATTGCACACACTGGGGAAAATTATCATGAAATATGTTTTATATTGGTTGCTTTTCAAACACAACCTGAATGTTGTTGAAAATATTTCTGAAAATAGCCAGATCTAATCTTAAGCTTTATTTACTGTGTTATTGTTTATTTTATCATTGGAACAAAATAGCTGTGCCTCATTACCATTAGAGGAATTATGAATCAATTCTTGGTATATCTGTATTATAAGTTTGTAGATAATACATAGGTAATATATAGATTAGATGATACATATATTAATAGATAAAATAAGACCTTCTACCTTTGCATTTTAACAATATAGGAATGAAAAGAATACATATATCATATGCATTATCATAATACATAACATCTTAGATAAATATGAGAGAATTCTAATTTCTAAAGCCCAGCAAGAGATTAAGATAAAAATTGAAATTAATCTGAAAAACTACAAAATGATGATAAACTCATTAGTATTTCAGAAGAAATTAAGAGCTACCCATAACTGTAGAACCAACTGTCTTTTCTTTTTTTCCAGCTTTACTGAGATATAATTGACACCTAACACTTGTAAGTTTAAGGTGTACAATGTGTTCATTTGATACATTAATAAGTTACAAAATTATTAAAACATTTGAGATCTCTCTTAGCAATATTCAAGTATATGATAGAGTATTTTTAGCTGTAATCGTCTTGTTAATCACCATGTACCAAATTTGTTAATCATAGTTGGAAGTTTGTACCCTTTGATCAATATCTCCCTGTTTCCCCTATCCACTCTCAAACTCCTAGTAACCACAACTATACTCTGTTTCTTTGAGTCTGGCTTTTTTAGATTCCACATGTAAGTGATACTGTATTTGTTTTTCTTTGTCTGACTTATTTCACTTAATATAATGCCCTCAAGGCAGAACCCACTGACTTTCATTCCACTATTCAAGATCATACAATAACTTTTCATTCAGTTCAAGTTAAAAGTGTTTTAGCTCTCTCATTTACCATATCAAGGAAATTTATTTCTTTAAAAACCTGTTTTCTCTTCTTCTTCCTTGGCCATGCAAGATATTCTTAAGTTTATAACTGGACAATTACATTATATTACAAGTAGTCTTTTGAGTATAGTTTGCTTCACTTTTAGTGCTGCCATCTCATGATTATTCAGTGAACATTGTCTTGTCTCTTTCTCATTCTCACTTCTCTTTCTGGAATTTTCATTAGTTAGAAGGTAGAGCTTTTCACTCTGTATTTGGTTTCCCTTACATTTTTCTATATTTCATTTCTTTGTCTTTTTGTGCTGTATTTTATTGTTTTTTTAACATCTACTTTCAGTTCACCAATTCTCAACTGAGTGTTCTATTAAATCCAGAATTAGTAATATCTATTGTTATGTTTTCCTATTGTGGACATTCTGTTCTATTCTATATATTTTTTTTTTAAAGATTTTATTTATTTATTTGAGAGAGAGAATGAGAGAGAGAGAGCAGGAGAGGGGGGAGGGTCAGAGGGAGAAGCAGACTCCCTGCAGAGCAGGGAGCCCGATGCGGGACTCGATCCTGGGACTCCAGGATCATGACCTGAGCCGAAGGCAGTCGCTTAACCAACTGAGCCACCCAGGCGCCCCTATTCTTTATTTTATATAGAATATTTTATATGTTATATAGAGATTATATTTAAATGGATTATATAGTTGTATATCTATTTAGCTATTTTTTCAGCATTTTGGTTAATTTATTATATCCTCATAATTCTTACTAACCAGATCATTTCTTTTATGTTTATTCTTTATTTTTTAAAAATATTGAATCCACTGTTATTTTCTGTATCTGAAAATTCTAACATATAAAATATTTGTAGAGGTATAGTTAAGAATGTTTTTGATGTTTCTTGTTCATATGCCTTATTTTCTTGTATTGCATTTCTTTTTTTTTTTTTTTTAAGATTTTATTTCTTTATTTGACAGAGAAAGAGACACAGTGAGAAAGGGAACACAAGCAGGGGGAATGGGAGAGGGAGAAGCAGGCCTCCCGCGGAGCAGGGAGCCTGATGCGGGGCTCGATCCCAGTACCCAGGGACCATGACCTGAGCCGAAGGCAGACGCTTAACGACTGAGCCACCCAGGCGCCCCTTGCATTTCTTTTTTTAAAAGACTTTATTTTATTTATTTGAGTGAGAAAGAGAAACAGCATGAGAGGGGAGAGGGTCAGAGGGAGAAGCAGGCTCCCCACTGAACCAGGAGCCCAATGTGGGACTCGATCACAACTGGGGGATCATGACCTGAGCCAAAGGCAGTCACTTAACCAACTGAGCCACCCAGGCGACCTCTTGTATTGCCTTTAATTGTATACCCTGAGATGCTCATTTTACTTGAAAAATTATTTGAAGAAGTTCTTTTAAGTCTATCATGATGTTTATCATGATACTTCTTCAGAATTCATTTTGTTTACTTTTGCCACAGACTTGAGGAATCTACCAGTCCTGTCAACTTTAAAACAAAATTCATAGATTGAGAATTTGGGGGCAGGAAGGTCCTGTAAGGGATTTGAACTTAACAATTCTGTGTTAAGGCTGGCTTCTTTTTTTTTTTTTAATTTTATTATGTTATATTAATCACCTTACATTACATCATTAGTTTTTGATGTAGTATTCCATGATTCATTGTTTGCATATAAGGCTGGCTTCTTATTAAAAAATTCCCATGAATGAGTTAATTTCTTCCTTCCTCTATTCAGTGATATGATAACTTTTGTTGCCTTCTTCTGGGTGGAAAAGTAGCTTTTTCTGTCTTCCATTTTTCTTGAGAGTGCTGGTTACTGTGTTTTCCATTTAATGAACTGGGGCACTTGTATTACTTTTCCAAATTGGCCCTAGGCTTGCCTGCAGTTTTCTTCTTTCTTCTTTATAGAAGTTCATGAAACTAAAGATCAATTGCAAAATAGTAAACAAATACCCCTACAGCAGAATAAATTTATATTTATCAGTTTATTTCTAATTAACTTCTCATTGTTTCTGATTTCATGTAGATTTTGGCCTTATAATTCCTTAAAATTGTGGTCCTTGGTGCTTTTAGAATAGTTGTTCCTCTTATATTCGAGGTTTAATCAATCAGTCAATTAATTTTAAAGAGATAATCAAGGTGTGTGGCTGGTCTTATAGCTAACAACTAAAGTCTACATCAATTTATTTAAAATAAAAATCTTGGTTAATTCTATGTAAAGGAATAGGTAAGGGTTATACTTTTGGGTTGCAGAAAGCCAAATCATCCCCAACAGCATGCTTGATGCAGAAAATGAAACAATAATGCCTTAATAGTATTTGTGTATTTTTAGTTTTCTTAAGTTTGTGTCTTTATAATATCAAAATTCTTATTTTAGATATTAATAAATTTAACTCTATGATTATTTTGTTGTAATCTCTAAAGACAGCAAATCCCACTCTTTTTTTCTCTTCACTTTTATACAATTTTAAATTATTTTCTTAATATATCAGATGAAGGGATAAGGAAGTCACATAAGCAACATTTTTGTACCTTTTCCTTTTTTTAGGTAAGCAGCAATACCTGGGAAGAAATATATATTCCTTTATTTCTTCAGGGTCCCAAGGTTATTTTATTCTTTAAAATTTCCCCTTTTTAAATGTTTGAAATGGGAAAACAATTAAATGGCATTTATTTTATTAATAATAAATTAAAATAATTTTATTAACATGTAGTAATGAAAGTGTTGCCATTATAAAAATAGTAATACTGATAAGTACGTATAAATGTTTCAGTTTAATAGATAAATGAGTTAACTTGATATATATATATATAAGCTCTCATATTTTAATTTCTATAATAATGTAATCATGAATATAAAATATAAGTTGGATAATGCTGGAGGTGGTTCAACGGAATGTTTTCTTTAATTAGTAGTGTAGAATGCGTTGTAAAGACGTCATTACTTAAATTGTTTAATAATATTTGTGTGTTTTTAGTATTTTTTCTTGAAAACATAAACATCCTGACTTTTAAGTTTTGTGCTTTTATTTCATTATTATTTTTAAAGGATTTTTATTTTTAAGTTATCTCAGTATTCAAGGTGGGGCTCAAACTCACAACCCCGAGATCATCAGCCACATGTTCCACCGACTGAGCCAGCCAGGAATCCCAAGTTTTGTGCTTTTAAATATCAAAATGCTTATTTTAGATCTTAATAAGTAACTCTATGTTTATTTTGACGCAATCTCTAAAGACAGCAGATCACTTCAGTGGTTTCAATAATGTCTGAAATTGACCCAGAAAGCTTACTTTGGGTTGCCTGGACAATTTCATTTGAACTCAGGTTTTCACATACACACATCCTCCAGGTGCTGGGTCCCTGATGTTTTTCAAACAACTATTATAAACAGTTGGTATCTAAACCCATATTGCCTGATACCCAAATAAGCTACTTCTCTCCCCTTTGGCTATATTATTCTCATGAATACCCTGTTTGAGTATCTGAGTACCTGAGTAAGAGAGTGAGGATGAGAGTGCAGAATCTGCCACTAGAACACATGTCATTTCAATTCATGCTCCAGCACATTCTGTGGGATGCTGGAAGGATTGAGTATTGCCTTTGCATAAGATATCAGTGCTCAGACCACTACTTTTACCTTGTGACTACTATTTACCTATTATGTATACTCATCATTTTTGTGTCACATTCTAGGTATGTGATCACATTACATCATAATTTATTAAAATAGTAAAATAAAGATCAATTCAAGTACTATCAAGTACTTGTATCAGAGAGGGGCTAATTTTTTTCTCCCTAAACCTTGTCTCTCACATCTTTGATAACCTTTACATAATTATAGGCAACTATTTTATAAAAAATAAATTCTATCTAGGCAATACTTATTTTTTCCACAAAGATGCCAAGAATTCTATTTTGTTTTATTTTAATTTTGTTTTCTACTCATTGGCAAATTGTTTTGATATTGTATAGATACGGTTCAAGTTATCATTAGTGTGTCAAGTAATAAGTTCTGTGTTTTAGATGGTAAACATGATTGAAAATATTGAAAAGAAGTTTAAATTGCTCCAAAACATGAAAAAATTCTCTATATTCTAATCCTCTTTTTCCTAAGAAATATACAGATACAGTCATTGCTATTTCCCAAACTGTTAACTATAAGCTACAGTTTCATTCACTGCAACAGCAACACATGCATTCCACTGTTTTAAAGAACTATTATTTATGAAGAATTGAAGCACTGCAGATAAAATAGAAAGCTAGAGAGAGGAAGTTTACTTAAAGATGTAATATATGTATAAAAGCTATAGAACAATTTCTTTTTCATTTGGCATTCTATTGTAGCCTATCCAACATTTTTTTAACAGTTGACAAAATTTTAAGGTGAATTACTAGTGGGTAAGAATCTGAGAGTACATATTAATTAGTCAGGCTTATACCATTTGTAGCTATTTGAGGTGTGCATTATCCCTCTGCCTCCACAGGAACCATTATTGCTTTAAGGGTTGGAGCCTACACAAGGCAGCCAAGAGTGTGACAGAGACAGCAGGGGCCCACTCTGAAGCTGCTGAGTCCATCTGTCATAGCAAGGATTTTAGCATTTACTTTAAAATCAAATTTCCATTCCAAAATTTGATTTCTCCAACCACTAAGTCTTGCAACATTATATATTTTTACTCTGTTGCTATTTCTGGAGCAACTAGTCATGACTAGCTCTGCATTAAAATTTGAAGATATGTGTATGTATTAAATCTTCATTTTAAACTTCATTTTATTTAAAAAGATTGGGGAATATGATGTTTTAAGGAATTAAATAACTATATAATTGTCACACACATTCCCAAGTGATATTAATAATATATCTCTCCCCCAAAATTTACAAAATTTATACAGGCAGTTTTCAATGTTCAGAAAAAGTACCAGCTATGGATTTTACAATGCTTAAAATAATCTTAATAACAATAATACTGTTAATATGTAAATGCCAGGTAAAAAAAAAAAATATGTAAATGCCAGGTAACAGCAATTTCAACTGATCAGGAAATAAAATTTAACTAATACTATTTCTGAACACACGTAAGTGTGTATAAAGCATGTGAACAGTGTATGTATGTACATATACACACATTAATATGCACTATATACACACACACATATATATGGTGCATATATATACACATATATTGTGTACTATATGTGTGTGTCTGTACATACATACACCTTAGTGGACTACAAATGTGGACTACAGCTTTATTTGTATACATGTTTGTCCCTATATACATACATATTCATATATGTTCATATACGCATAAATATTTACATACATGCATATTTTTGCAACATGATACTATAAAATCTGTAGTGCTCACTATATGTCAGTCACTGTGCTCTTAGCTAAATGCAAATGATTTCAGCTGATGATTTTCCTATCTCATATATTCACTACCCTTTAACTCATTCCAAAAATAGGATATGGGATAAAGAACTTAAAGTGCTTGTTTGAATGAAATGGTAGTTGATACATGATTGAGAGCATCAAACAGGAAATGGAATTATATATTCAATCAATGCCTCTTAGTTGAAGATAGTTGTTTTTTAGAATTTTTTCCCACCTTATCACTCAACAATATATTATTTCTACTAAGGATGAAATGAAAAGTGATGCAGTCATTTGATAGAATGTTCATTCTGACAGGTAAATAGTCTATGAAGAGAAAATTAATTTTGATGATTTCATCAAAGAAAAACTGTTTGTTGAAAATCAATCAGCTCTCATACACAGCTAAGAAAATAGTCACTGCTTTTCAAGCCATCAAATCCTTTCTGTAAATGTCTAAAACTACAAGATAATTAAAATGTCAACTAGCACTTTTATTAATCATTTTTGTGTATTTAAAAAGAAATAAATCACAGCATATTTTCACTTCTAGATTTACATACCTGTGTTCAAAATCAAAAGTGAGCAATTTCCCTCAGCTGTATCTCTAAATCCCCATATACCTGCTCTTCCCTCACACCCACCAGACAAGTGCTTAATATTAACAAGAGGCCCTGTTGAATCAGCAAGAAACTGGACAGAATCAGAATTTGCTTTATTTTATTAAAGCATAGAGAAAATTATCATTTTCAAACTATAATGGTCCTGATTCCAAACTTTAGCTTTTTTACATGATAGAACTATAAAATGCTGACAGACCTGTGAAAAATTACCTATCTATTCATTAGCATATCTTTCTCCATGCAATCCAGAGTTCATTCCATCTGACACATATTGCATACTGTATCTCAGGTACATAAATCTGACCTAGACATAGAAATCTGTTTTTAATTATTTTTTATTGCGGTATAACTAACATAAAATGAAATGCAATAGGGTTCTTTTCAATGAAGTCTGATAACTGATTAAACCTGTGTACCTACTACCCTTGTAGTTGCATAAAATCCTACACAGGACTGTCAGTGTGGTTCTATAGCAAATCCCCAATTGAGCAAAATTCCTGAAAATGTTTATAAAATATAAGCTGTAATTCATATTCTTTATAATTATTTTGTCTGATAGCATCAATTAATTCATGCTACATATATTTTTTGGAACTCCTATGTGCCAGATAAACATTAAAAAAAAACAAAGCTGAATATGAAACAAATATCTTCTTGAAGATTTCAGTAAAGGTGGCAGATATGCCCACAATTTTGTCTTTTTTTTTGAGAGGAGAGAGTGAAAGAGAGCAGGGGAGGAGTAGAGGGAGAGGGAGAGAGAGAATCCAAGCAGTTAGCTCCCACACGGGGCTCAGTATCATCACCCTGAGATCAGGACCTGAGCTGAAATCAAGAGTCAGATGCTTAACTGACTGAGCCACCCAGGTGCTCCTATAATTGTCTTTTTTATTTGAGACGAAAGCACTTAGAAGGGAAAACTTAGGCATAATGGCTAGCCAGAGAAGTTGATGTTTCTATTCATTCTTAGGTTGATCAGAGTTTTGCTCAATGAAGTTTCTTGAAAGTCCCATGTTTTCATAGGTTTCAACAAATTTGCATGTAGTTTATTGTATCAACTCTTGTTTAATATTTTATATCTATTTTATGTTTCAAATCCACAGGCAAGAAGTTATGGTTTTTAAGTCTAGAGATGTCTATTTTGTCATCATTTTTTATATGTGAGCTGAAGTGGCATGCATCATTTCTGGTTTTGCCACTAAAAATATTTCACGAATGATTCTCCATGCTCTTTTCATTTCTATGAGTGTGATATAGACAAGAACAGTCACCCTGAAAGCCAGCTGTAAATGATGGAAAGGAAAAATGTAAGAAGCTTGAAAACTCAAATAAGAGTTTTGAGAAATATGTTTTAATTCAGAACAACTATTTTAATCTTTTATCTAGGAAAGAATTTTTTATTATATTTCATCCATTATTTATTTATTATTTATTTATTTACTTGGAGCAAAAAGGTGTTTTTATTAAAGCACAGCAACAAGGATCCATGGGCAGAAAGAGCTGCACTGGGATTGTGAGGAGCGATTGATTATATCGTTTTAAGTAGGGACAGTAGAGACAAAGGAAATTTCCAAAAGGATTTTTTTTTATGTTCAGTTAGCCACCATATAGTACAACATTAGTTTTTGATGTAGCGTTCAATGATTCATTCGTTGCATGTAACACCCAGTGCCCATCACAACATATGCCCTCCTTAATACCCATCACCTAGCTACCCCATCCTCCCACCCCCTTCCCTTCTGAAACCTTCGGTTTGTTTCCCAGAGTCTAGAGTCTCTCATGGTTTGTCTCCCTCTCTGATTTCTTTGCAAACTGTGAAAGGAGCTAAGATGCCCTTTAAAAGAATTTTTATATGTTAAAGAAGACACAAGATCCTGGAGGTCTGGCTATTGTCAAGATAAGGTTGTTTTTTGCCACTAGCAAAGCGTTAACATTGAAGCAGTTGAAGTTCCTTTAGGAATGTCAGACTCTGCCTGTATCAATTATTTATCAATGGGCTGCAAATTGTAAGGATATTTAATTTTATCTACATTTCTTTTGCCTTTATTATCCTCATCATTTCCCCCAGAACAATTTGACCCTTAAATCTTGAAGGTTGCTGAGTGTGAAATGTCTTATCTTCTCTAACTTCTTGCTGAATAGGGGTGTAGAGATGTTATTACCTATGGGTCAACATTATACATTTTGGACTTTATAATTAATAAAAACTCTTAGTGAAAGGATAAATAATAAAGTGGTAGTTACTACAGAAAAAGTGATAAAATTGAGAGCAATAGAAGAGCTAAAAACAGAAAATTTTTATTGAATAAAGTGATTGATATATGCCAGTGGAGTCTAGAATTATTCTCAAATCTGATTTGGGTGATAAGCATAGTATCAAGGGACAAAGCATACTAATAAGGACTTATATGGCCATTATTACTCCTGTAGGATTAAATGGTGAGTTAATTTTTTAACAAATAAGTTTAGATTATCTAGGTATGTGATTAGAAAAATTAATATGAAACTCAGGGCTAGAATATACATTTTGGGTCCATCAATATAATACAAATGTTTCTACAACCATAAGTCTGAGATAATCAAATAGTCTGTGGAGAAAGTTCTTAACTATTAAGCTTTACAAAAATAAAAAGTTCAATAGAAGAACAAAGTAAGAGAATTAGAATGGATAAATAAAGATGAAATTAGAATCAGTTAAGGTAGTATTCTCAACATACAATAAAAAAAATAAAGAATAGAAGGGAAGACAATTGTGTATAAGAACCCTTTGTTCTAAACACAGATTATGGCAAAAAATATATAGGTTAGATATATAAGTAAGATTTCCCATTTTGTTCCTAATTTCAATTTCAGGATCTTTAGTATTTCTGGTACTCTTGAATAAACAGATTTTTAAAATATGGTGAGATGGAACATGAACAATACCCAGGATTAATTCCTCATACATAAAGAATGTCCAAAAATGAACAGGGTTCTAGTAATAGCTTAGTTTATGAGTGCTGATTATGGCATAACTAAGAATTCCAATAGAGAGAGGGGTGTACTAGTAGCTAACTCTGCAATATTGTGAAATATTAACCAAATGTTGTACCTTCTTGGTTTTAAGGGGATCCTGTAAGTGAAGAGAGACCCCAAAAGTAACATAGGCCAGAAAGGAACAGATACAATATACAGAAACAGCGACCTGGCAGGCCAGAAAGGACTGGCATGATATATTCAGGGTGCTAAATGAGAAAAAGATGCAGCCAAGAGTATTTTATCTAGCTAAGATGTCATTCAAAATACAAGGAGAGATTAAAAAGCTTCCAGGACAAACAGAAACTAAAAGACTTTACAGGTAATACAATGACACAAATTCATATCTTTCAATAGTTACTCAGAATGTAAATGGGCTAAATGCCCCAATCAAAAGACACAGGGTATCAGATTGGATAAAAAAGCAAGACCCATCAATATTCTGTCTACAAGAGACTCATATGAGACCCAAAGACACCTCCAGATTGAAAGTGAGGGGGTGGAAAACCATTTACCATGCTAATGGACATCAAAAGAAAGCTGAGGTATCAATCCTTGTATCAGACAAAGTAGATTTTAAACCAAAGACTCTAAGAAGAGATGAGGAAGGAAACTATATCAGAATTAAAGGGTCTATCCAACAAGAAGATCTAACAATTGTAAATCTTTATGCCCCTAACATGGGAGCAGCCAACTATATAAACCAATTAATAACAAAATTAAAGAAACACATTGATAATAATACAATAATAGTAGGGGACTTTAACACCCCACTCACTACAATGGACAGATCATCTAAGCAGAAGATCAACAAGGAAACAAGGGCTTTGAATGACACACTGGAGAGATGGATTTCACAGATATATTCAGAGTATTCCATCCTAAAGCAACAGAATACACATTCTTCTCAAATGCACATGGAAAAATATCCTACAAAATAGATCACATACTGGATCACAAATCAGGTCTCAACCAGTACCAAAAAATAAGGATCATTCTCTACATATTTTCAGACCACAATGCTTTGAAACTTGAATTCAATCACAAGAGGAAAGTTGGAAAGAACTCAAATACATGGAGGCTAAAGAGCATCCTACTGGCGCCTGGGTGGCTCAGTTGGTTAAGTGACTGCCTTCGGCTCAGGTCATGATCCTGGAGTCCCTGGATCGAGTCCCGCATCGGGCTCCCTGCTCGGCAGGGAGTCTGCTTCTCCCTCTTCCCCTCCCCCCTCTCATGTGCTCTCTCTCATTCTCTCTCTCTCAAATAAATAAATAAAATCTTTAAAAAAAATAAATAAAGAGCATCCTACTAAAGAATGAATGGATCAATCAGGAAATTAAAGAATAATTAAAAAAACTCACTGAAACAAATGAAAATGAAAACACAACTGTTAAAAACCTTTGGGATGCAGCAAAGGCAGTCCTAAGAGGGAAGTATAAAGCAATACAAGCTTTACAAGGAGAAAGAATAGCAAACAAAGCCTAAACCCAGAAGAAAAGAATGAATAAACATTAGAGCAGAAATCAATGAAACAGAAACCAAAAGAACAGCAGAACAGATCAACGAAACTAGGAACTGGTTTTTTGAAAGAATTAAAAGATTGATAACCCCCTGGCTAGACTTACTAAAAATAAAAGAGAAAGGACGCAAAAAAGTAAAATTATGAAAGAGGAGAGATCACAACCAACACCCCAGAAATACAAATAATTATAAGAACATATTATGAACAACTATATGCCTACATTAGGCAATCTGGAAGAAATGGATGCATTCCTAGAGACCCCTAAACTACCAAAACTGAAACAGGAAGATAAAGAAAACCTGAAAAGACCCATAACGAGCAAGGAAATTGAAGGAGTAATCAAAAATCTCCCAATAAACAAGAGTTCAGGATCAGATGGCTTCCCAGGGGAAATCTATCAAGTATTTAAAGAAGAATTAATACCTATTCTTTTGACGCTGTTTCAAAAAATAGAAATAGAAGGAAAGCATCCAAACTCTTTCTATGAGGCCAGCATTACCATGACGCCAAAATCAGATAAAGACCTCACCATAAAGAAAAATTACCAACCAATATCCCTGATGAACATGGATGCAAAAATTCTCACCAAGATACTAGCCAATAGGATCCAACAGTTCATTAAAAGGATTATTTACCACGACCAAGTGGGATTTATTCTTGGACTGCAAGGGTGGTTCACCATCTGCAAATCAATCAGTGTGATACACTACATTACTAAAAGCAAGGACAAGAATGATATGATCCTTTCAATACATGCAGAAAAAGCATTTGACAAAGTACAGCATCCTTTCTGGATTAATACTCTTCACAGTGTAGGGATAGAGGGTACATACCTCAATATCACAAAAGCCATATATGAAAAGCCCATGGTGAATATCATTGTCAATGGGGGAAAACCAAGAACTTTTCTCCTAAGGTCTGGAACACAGCAGGGATGTCCACTGTCACCATTGTTGATCAACATAGTACTAGGAGTCCTAGCCTCAGCAGTCAGACAACAAAAAGAAATAAATGCATTCAAATCAGCAAAGAAGAAGTCAAACTCTACTCTTTGCAGACAACATGATACTCTATGTGGAAAACCCAAAAGATTCCACCCAAAAATTGCTAGTACCCATACAGGAATTCAGCAAAATGGAAGGATATAAAATCAATGCACAGAAATCAGTTGCATTTGTATACACTAACAATGAGACAGAAGAAAGAGAAATTAAGGAGTCTATCCCATTTATAATTGCACTCAAAACCATAAGATACCTAGGAATAAACCTAAACAAAGAGATAAGGAATCTGTACTCAGAAAACTATAGAACACTCATGAAAGAAATTGAGGAAGACACAAAGAAATGGAAAAATGTTCCATGCTCATGGATTGGAAGAACAAATATTGTTAAAATGCCCATGCTACCTAGAGCAATCTACACATTCAATGCAATCCCTATCAAAATACCATCAACTTTTTTCACAGAGCTGAAAGAAACAACCCTAAAATTTGTATGGAATCAGAAAAGACCCTGAATAGCCAAAGGAATGTTGAAAAGGAAAACCAAAGCTGGTGGCATCACAGTCCCATACTTCAAGCTCTATTACAAAGCTGTCATCATCAAGACAGTATGGTACTGGCACAAAAACAGATGCATAGGTCAATAGAACAGAACAGAGAACCCAGAAATGGACCCTCAACTCTATGGTCAACTAATCTTCGACAAAGCAGGAAAGAATGTCCAATGGAAAAAAGACAGTCTCTTCAACAAATGGCGTTGGGAAAATTGGACAGCCACATGCATAAGAATGAAACTGGACCATTTCCTTAAACCATACACAAAAATAGACTCAAAATGGATGAATGACCTCTTTGTGAGACAGGAATCCATCAAAATCCTAGAGGAGAACACAGCTAGCAATCTCTCTGACCTTGGCTGCAGCAACTTCTTGCTAGTCACGTCTCCAAAGGCAAGGGAAACAAAGGCAAAAATGAACTATTGGGACTTCAAGATAAAAAGCTTCTGCACAGCAAAAGAAACAGTCGACAAAACTAAAAGACAATTGACAGAATGGGAGAAGATATTTGCAAATGACATATCAGATAAAGGGCTAGTATCCAAAATCTATAAAGAACTTATCAAACTCAACACTCAAAGAACAAATGATCCAATCAAGAAATGGGCAGAAGACATGAACAGACATTTTTCCAAAGAAGAAATCCAAATGGCCAACAGACACATGAAAAAATGCTCAACATCACTTGGCATCAGGGAAATACAAATCAAAACCTCAGTGAGATACCATCTCATACCAGTCAGAATGGCTATAATTAACAAGTCAGGAAATGAAAGACGTTGGCGAGGATGTGGAGAAAGGGTAACCCTCTTACACTGTTGGTGGGAATGTAAGCTGTTATAGCCACTCTGGAAAACAGTGTGGAGGTTCCTCAGGGAGTTGAAGATGGAGCTACCCTATAACACGGCAATTGCACTACTGGATATTTACCCCACAGATACAAATTTGGTGATCCAAAGGGGAAAGTGCACCTTTATAGCAGCAATGTCCACAGTAGCCAAACTATGGAAACAGATGAATGGATAAAGAAGATGTGTGTATATATACACACACACACACACACACACACACACACACACACACAATGGAATACTACTCAGCCATCAAAATAAATGAAATCTTGCCATTTGCAACAATGTGGATGGAAATATGAATTATGCTAAGCAAAATAAGTCAATCAAATAAACACAATTATCATATGATCTCATTCATATGTGGAACTTAAGAAACAAAACAGACGATCATAAGGGAAGGGAGGGAAAAATAAAACATGATGAAATTAGAGATGGAGACAAACCATGAGACTCTTAATCATAGGAAACAACCTGAGGGTTGCTGGAGGGAAGGGGGGATGGGGTAACTGGGTGATGGATATTAAGGAGGGCACGTGACATAATGAGCACTGGGTATTATATGACTGATGAGTCACCAAACTCTATCCCTGAAAGTAATAATACACTATATGTTAATTAATTGAATTTAAATTAAAAAAAAATTAAAAATATAAATAAAATAAAATAAAATCTCTCTCCAATGTGGCTGTCTCTGACCACTGCTTATCCCAGTTTCTCTCCACTGGCAACCACACATAGCTCCCTGCCTTGTCCAGAGCTTAGCTAAGCTGCTCTGTAGTATTGCTGCCTCAGCATCCATTTTGTTTGGCTAAGCAGTCTGCAGTGACCTTAAACTGATACTAGCCCCTCATGCAAATAAATGCATGCCCTGTATAGCAGCTGACAGTCTCAAATAAATTTAAGTTCCTGACTTGATTTTCCCAATCACCCTTGTGTTCAATAGTTTCCCCTGCCTCCCCTTATACACCCCTTAGATAAGACCTCCATGGGGCTAACCAAAACCCCACTCTGTTGATTTGAACTGACCGATCTGGCTTTAACCCAGGAACCCAAAAGCACTCCACCCACAGAACCTAATGAAGGCATGTGCCCTGGGTCCTCTCTCTTTTTCTGTCTGAACTCTGCTTTGGTCTGACAGAGCAAATGGCCCCTGGAGGCATGCCGGGTACTTCCTCAAGACCTCTAAGTAAAGGGCGCTTGGGTGGCTCAGTTGGTTAAGCAACTGCCTTCAGCTCAGGCCATGATCCTAGAGTCTCAGGATCGAGTCCCACAATGGGCTCTCTGCTCAGCAGGGAGTCTGCTTCTCCCTCTGACCCTTCTCCCTCTCATGCTCTATCATTCTCTCTCCCTCTCAATAAATAAATAAAAATTTTAAAAAAAATTAAAAATTTTAAAAAAGACCTCTAAGTAAGAAACTTCTCTATTTGAATTTATCTATGGTCTTTTGTTGAACCATGGTTCACCATCCAGCACCTTGTGTTCCACTTAATGACGGTTAATTTGACAAAGTCATAACAGCCCTTCAACACCTATTCCTTGGTTCAGACTACCACCATCTCAACCTGAACCAAGGCATAGCGTCCTCCCAAATCTCCCTTTACATCTAATCTCTCCTTCCATTTTTTCCTCTATACCTCCAGGAGAGAAAGTTATTTTAATTTTGAATTTTATTAATAATAAAATTATTAATTTCAGCAGCTCCCATCACGTGCAGACTTAAATGTGACTCCTTTACCTCTTTTCCTTATTTATTCAGTCTATTCGGTCATTACAATCACTTATTCTCTGCAGAGCAGTGACAAACTGTAAGATCAGCTTTCAATCTACTAGAGGGTGAAGGCTGAGGTTTAGTTCAGGAATCCTGGGCACTAATGACGTCCCCACATTTCCCTATCCTCTCAAATATGAAGGTGTTGCTTTGATAAACCAGCAGAGGTTCATGTTGGTAGAGAAAATCCAAGGAGGAATTTTGTAAAATATTTCAGTGATATGTAAATTACCCAGAATTTAAAGAGCAAGACAAAGCAAGAAATTAGCTTCCTTCTCCACTTCAGCAGGAAAGTGTTATCTACAGGACAGCCATATGGAAAACAGGTCAAGAAAAGTTTCACAGATATGTGCTGCATCAGTCTCTGTTCTGTATAGCAACCTAGGATCTATGCGTTTGTATCGTTGCCATAATTAACCTGAAATTTTATAACTGGTATGTGCTGCAGGGAGGATGGGAGAGGGTTAGAGAGTCTTTTAAATCTATAATGTCCTAATATATTCTTATCCCTTTATGATTTTATGTGTTATTTCTCATACTCATAATTCCTCCCTGAAATTGTTTTACAACCTCATGTCTAAATGATATCTTCCTCTCTATAAGTATATTGTTGACCAATTTCTCCACATACATACATATATACATATACATCATATGCATGTACATGTACATATCTATATATTTACTGCACTTTTCCCAACTTCTGCCAATTCATATGCTCTTTATACTTACTTCCCACTCTAACTTACACATGCCTATTTTATAGTATTGGTGACAAGAGTAATAAACAATAATATTTATTGGCACTAAAAACTAGTTAGTACTTAATCAGTATAAGAAGTAAATAGTTAATGACTGCTAATAATTACATTAAAATAATTTGGATTTAAAATGAAATTACCTACAGGTATGTATATAGAAAGAAAAAGAACTGAAAAACTTGGAGGTTCTGACATGTTGTCACAAAAGCAAATGAGGATATAAATGATAGAAATCATTACATTTTGGTTTCTGACATTTGAGACATTTGCTATACGAAGTAGACAACCAGTTTTCTTTTTTTTCTTTAAGAATAACTCTTTTGCTGGGTGTACACACTTACATTTAATTTCCCAAATTATTTTCGATTCTTCAAAAACTCCCACTTCCCTCACTTCTGTTGTCCCTAAGCTAATTTTTGTAGATGCTCACATGTTATTACTTTTGATCATAATAATATTTTACTAATGTTTAACTTGCCTTAAATAGCACAAAATTTAAAATAGTATTGTGCACTTTTCAATCTTAAGATCATAATAACCAGTCTTTTTGAAAAACTTCCTTTTGTTTAAAATATTTTTTACGATAATCATTATTTTAAAAATAACTATATATGACAATTATAGCTATAACTATATGACATATAACTATATAAGCATATAAAACTATATATGACAATTTTCATTGTCCTACTGCCTGTTAGTAAATTTACTGATGCTTTATGAATTGTAAAATAAGTTTTGATAATTATTAAAATGTGGGTTATTCCATGAAATACTATATAAAGTATAACATGTATATTTATGTATATCTAAATCTATATATGCTTATATATATATCTTTATTTTAAAACAGGATTCTGCAGATAAAATACGCTCATTTATACTCAAAAGGCTAACTCTAATTTAGAGTAAGATACAATGTACCTTGAAGTATAATACCTTGAAGATGACACCTGAGGTATGACTCCCTTGACAGAATGACTTTAATTATTGTCATTAATAATCTTGCTACATATACAGGGTCTCCAATCTCCTTGTCATATTCTATTTAGTAATCTCTAAAGCCAAGTCTTACATTATGTCCATATTTAGAAGGTAAATTTTGCAGAATGTTGAACTAAAATATCTCACTTCAAAATATGTCTTTTCTAGAAACATTTATGCTTTTAACTAGCTTCAGTGCTCTTGGCTGGCACCCCTGCTGATTTTGCTGACAGCAAAGAAACTACTGGTGCTCTGGAGTCATCCTAGTCATCTTTTATACTTGGAAAATATGGCACTTTGCTCTAATTTTATTCTCGATATGGAAAATGGTGTCTGTTAATGCCTAGAATAGAACAGTGGTATTTTGTTAGTGAAGGACATTTCTTTTTTAGCATTTCCTTATTGAGAATAAAATATTGCAAGCAACTATATTTTACAACTTTACTACAATATACAATCTAGCTCAGCCCTCAACATATATATATATATACACACACATATACATAAGAGCATATATTTCAACTCATTATTATATTTCTATTTATCATCAACCTGAATACTTCTTTTAATAGATAAAACAAATATTTGACTAGCTTAAACAGTTAAAAAAGCTGGAATTATGATCATACATGGATTTTTTTCCTTTAAAATGAGATATGGTTCATTAAACAAAGGAGTCTTGGAGGAATACCTAGCCCAGTCATACCAAGGAGTACATATACTGAAGGACTGTCATATTTTATCTTCTTTGTAAAACATCCTAATTCTCTTTATTATATTCCATATTTATCTTTCTCGTGTATCTTATGATGTGTTTTAAATTCCTTTTTTCTATTTCAGAGTTTCTTTCTACTTCTCCCTTTTGTTTATTTTCTATAATGCATTGTTATTATACCTATCTTATTTCTCTCGTATGTGACCCAGAGATTTTTTTCATACTATTTTCTCTCTCCTTAGATAGATGATAGATAACACAGAGGTATTCTATCTATTCGTTCTTTCCTTGAAATTCAGTATAAGTTAGGATGCATTTAATAGCAATAACCTAGTCAAATATATTTAAACACTAAAAAAAGATATTAACAGATGTGAGGGGCACCTGGGTGGCTCAGTCAGTTAAATGGCTGCCTTCAGCTCAGGTCATGATCCCAGGGTCCTGGGGTTGGGCTCCCTGCTCAGCAGGGCGGGGAGCCTCCTTCTCCTTCTCCCTCTGCCCACACGCCCTCCCCGCCCCCCTCGCCCCGCGCTTGTGGTCCTGTGCATGTACTTCCATGCGCTCTCTCTCAAATAAATAAAATCTTTAAAAAAAAGATACTAACAGCTGTGAAAATTATACAGGAGGGTGATCTTCGGAAGTTTGATACAGTTGTTAAAAGATACTAATGAGGAAGAATTTCTCTCCATCTCTGCACTGTTGTCTATGATTTCTGACTTTATCTTGAGGTTGCCTCAGTTAATAAGCATATTTTTCTTTCACATCCAAATGATAACAGATAATATTTCTGGTATATTCTGTGCAAATAGTGGGATTCTGTTACTCTCATTGGCTTGAATTGGGTCACCTGCCGTGAAATGAAATGACTATTATGGCCAAAATGTTGAACAATTTATTTTCTTCTCCCAGTTGGGACTAACCAAGGGAACTCTGAGTGAGCGCAACACCAATCCCCACCCCTACCCAAACCTACACTCTGAATTCCACACAGTGGAAAAGGATTGACTTCCTTAAAGGGAAATCAATGGTATTTTGGTGGAAATATTTTTTGGCCTTTCTCATAAATCAGACTTCTTTTTTCTTCTATTTGTACTACTTCTTTCTGACCAATTTGGTTCTTCAATTTTAACGAGAAATCTGGTTTGCTGTGCTCTCAAATATTTTTCCACATTTGTTCTACTTCATATTCTTAGCTATTTTACAACATACAATGTTATTCATGTTTTATAAGAAAGCATAGGGAAAAAAGGCCAACGTGCTATGCTATACTTAACAGTTTGGTCTTCCCCAGTTATATAAATTTAAATATACTAATAATAGAGAAATAAGCCACCCACTTACAAGTTAATTTATCTTCACAAGGGATGTCTCTGAAAACTGCTTCTTTAAAAAAATACAGAAGAAAGATCAGAGTAATTATCATATCTAAAAACAAATACAAAAGAGAAACATAATCTATCAAAGTAGTTTCATGATGCCTGTGTGGCTCAGTCAGTTGAGCATCTGACTCGGTTTTGGCTCAGGTCATGGTCTCATGAGTCCTGAGATCAAGCCCTGCATCAAGGCTCCTGCTCAGCAGGGAGTCTTCTAGTGGATTCTGTCTCTCTGCCCCTTCCCTTCCCCCCATCTCTTAAAATAAATGAATAAAACATTTTTTTAAAAAGTAGTTTTATAAATTTTAAACTTCATACATGCAAAATTTTAAAGTTAACAAAGAAGATAACTGATGTGATTTTTGGAGGGAAAATAAAACAAGGAATGGAAAAATTGAATTGAGACCACTGTAACTTTTCTTTACTTACTACTTCCAGGGAATATGTTTTTTGAGAACTCTTCCAGGGAACTATACTTTTAAACTCCAAAACAACTATTTCCAACATCTCTACAATACATATGAAATTACAAGATCCCATAAATACTAATCATTTTTATGTGGGTATGCTTTTTTCCATGTTCTTCACTTATTGAGTATGTAAGATCTTACTAATTTTGGTAATCTTCAACATAGTAATATAATAATAGAGTGTTTAGTTTTTATAGTGTAATTTTATGTATCAAAATACTTAAAATACACATGTAAAAATAAATCCTGTGAATTAAGATAACTTTCTCATTGTTTATCATTTATTTGCAGTTTAATACATATATATTTGTTCATCTGTTCAAGTAATAATAAATCTTAATTTGTTCAGTTATTCTGATATTTAGTTGAAAATTTTCCATTCTTGTCATCCATAATTTATGGAATAAACTACTTTCAGATATAAGTCTTGTAGTTCAAAGTTTCTATCTAGTTCCAGACAGGATTGCTGTGGAAAGTTTTAAAACTAACCATATCCTGATAAAATTCATGAACTTAGAAAAAAAGGGAAAAATCTTAGGAGCTTTCATTGAAGAGAACAAATTATCTCTAAACTAAAAAAATGGCCTTTCAGTTCCAGTATCTTCCATTCTGGAAATCAGAAGACAATGGAATAGCAGTTGCACACTAAAAGAAAGGATTGCAGAAGAGCCCTGTATTCTTCTTAGTAAATGGCATCATCACTCACATAGTTTTTCAGGTCCCAAATTTAGGAATTATTGTTGAATTATCTTTTTCTTCATTATCTATATCTAAACACTTGTTCATTTAACAAATATTTGTAAACTGATATATTTTCACTTTTATGGAGCCCATGTATTGAGCCTATGTATTTTTATGTATGTGCAAATTTTAGTGACTTTATGACCAAAATTTCACTCCCTATACAGAGCTACCATTACTCTTAAGTCAGAACTCTCTGTTTGGGCAACTATAGTAGACTACTAAAAGCCTTTCCTTTTCCATTCTTACTCTACTATAAAAATTTCTCCAAACCACTTCTGGATTATGACACTTAACTGTTCAAAGTACATTGGTAACTTTTGGGCGCCTGGGTGGCTCAGATGGTTAAGCGTCTGCCTTTGGCTCAGGTCATGATCCCAGGGTCCTGGGATCAAGTCCCGCATCGGGCTCCCTGCTAGGCGGGGAGCCTGCTTCTCCCTCTGCCTCCACGTCTCTCTCTCTCTCTCTCTCTGACTCTCATGAATAAATAAATAAAATATTAAAAAAAAAAACAAAGTACATTGGTAACTTTCCATTTTACTTAAAATAAAATCAAACTCCTTACTTTGCTTTTCCATGCCCTTTGTAGTCTCACCTCTTACCTTCTCAAACATTTCCTATCTACCACTCTCAAATTTAGTCACTGACCTGAAACCTCACAGGCCTTTCTGTGTCTAGACACTGCAATTATTTTCTGTCATGGGGCCTTTGCATTGGCAGTTCCCTCTGAATAGGAAGTCTTGCTATGCTGGTCCCTTCTTGTATTTCAATCTAAGCTCAGACATCACTGATTCAGTGAAACTTCCCTGACCAATTATTAGGCCTTCCAGTCTCTCATATGTACTTTAAAAAAAATGTAACATTAAACTTAATTTTTTAAAAATTATATGTGTATTAAATGTCTCCTTATTCCCATCTCCTACTTTGTACACTAAAATATAAGTCCTACCAAATCAAAAACGTTTTGTTGTTGTTGTTGTTCCCTAATGTATAGCTGGGGCCTAGGAAAATGTCTGACAAAACTGTTGGAAGAAGAAACATGATTTTCATTTTTTGGAATGGATATTAAGTTGACTCTACTTAGAAGCTGAGAATCACAAGGATAGTTTCAGAGTACCTTAACTGTACTATTTTCTTTTCAATCTGAACTGAAACAAAAAAAGGATTCTAAAAAGAATCTGACTTCATAAATTTCATAGTAGTAAATACTTTTTAACCACACGAGTCTCATTAGCTGATATCCTTTTTCACCTAATGGCTCTTTGTCTTGTAATTTCATCTCTCTTGTAATTTCATCTCTCTTGAGGTCACTGGAAGGCTTCAAGCAAGGATATTAAGCTAATCTCAACGAAAACCCCATGATTTCATGTGGAAGTTTCCAACCAAGTAATAAAATACTGAGGTAGAAACAAACAAGCTTGAACTCACTGTTAGATGATATTTATTCTGGCTCAGGGAAGCATTTTTTTATGAGTTTAAGATAAAAAAGAATGTCAAAGTTACCACTTAACATATGAAAGTTGATCAGCAGAGGGAGAGGGAGAAGCAGGCTCCCTGCAGGGAGCCCAATGTGGGGCTGGATCCCAGGACCCTGAGATCATGACCCCAGCCAAAGACAGACCCTTAACCAACTGAGCCAGCCAGGCACCCTCAAACTTTTATTATCAACCAAAATTATTTGTCATTCATTAGAGAGGATTAAATTGAAGAAACATACCTAGTAAACCATGTATGGTTCTAAGTTAGTAAACTTTGTGGTACTGTCATGTTCCTAATATACAAAACATTACAATTAAGTGTTTATTTCACAAATGCTACAAAGAAAGTAAATAAACTTCAAATAAGTGAATAGATGAAATGAGAAGAGACCTAATACCAGAAAGGTTCAGAAAAATGAGCATACAATAAGATAAAATATTTTGTGAGGCCTTACTGCTAAATGAATATTAAAAGATCACTTTCTCTTTCTCATTGATGGGCCAATTTATTGGGTAAACAATTGAAGCTATAACCAGTTCTGTGTAACTGTAGAAAAATAATCTATTAAAAATATACATATGATGATCAAACGTAGAAATCCATCATTTTTGTTCCTTTTAATTCCACCAATGCCATTCATTTTAGAATACAGTATAGCCTAGATAAAATCTGATTTACATTAAAACTATTAAACCCTATTGAGAAATGAAATTCAGAAATGATGTAATACTTACAATATGTGTACATATGTCAGTGGTTATGCAAGTATATGATTCTTTGACTATACTATAAAGAAAAATAAAACAATACTACATTAGAAGAAATAGATTTTTGCTTCTAATAAAAAATAAGAGTGAATGTGATAGTTACAAACGTAGACTCACTCAAGTGTGTTGTATTGTAATTCAATTTCTATGTGCAGGGATTCTGATGAACAATTTTTAGTAATGACTCCCAACAGCAGCAACAAAATGAGTTATCCTTCTTTTTTAAATATACTAGTTTTATTCTTAGATGTTCTAGTAAATATTAAAATCTTTCAAAAATCATTTCTGTTTATTTGTTGGACAAAGTTACATTTTAGACCCCAGATCACTAGGATGAAGTATTTCATGTATATGATGAGCAGCAAGGCATTCAAATGACTTATTAGACACGCAGGACTAATCTTCAGTTTTTCAGATTGTCTAACTACTTGTAGGATGTTTGCTATGTTTGACCATTCCTGATAAGTGTCCCAGTCTTTATAATGACAACCAAAACAACCGCTGGGATACCACTGAACTGGAACAGGAGTTGGCAAACTATGGCCTTATGTGCCAAATTGGACCTACAGTCTCTTTTGTATGGCCCATGAGCTTAGAATAGCTTTTACATTTGTAACAAGTTTAAAGAAAACAAAACAAACAAACAAAAAACCCCCAAAGACTATGAGGCAGGTATATTTACTATCTGGTCCTTACAGAAAATGATACTATGAACCCCTGCACTTTTTCCATGATGACACATATTTTATCCATCTCATTCATCACTATAACAGGACTATAATGCTCCCCAAACTTAGAAGACCCATAATAACTATTTGCGTAAAGGAAGGGAGAAACTGTGATTAGAGTCATATGACTATTAAATAAACACTGAAAGGAAAGTAGAAATCATACCAAAGATGGCAAAGAGGATCAGAATACTTAAATTAATTCATCAAAGGAATTCAGAACTGAAATGCCATTATCTGTTTTATCTATGACTTCAGGTACATTTTCTAGCTCAATATATACACATGTATGTGTATAAAATAACAAAATTTTATGTGTTACTGTACGCAAAATGTCATGTCCTATTTTTTTTCCTCCAAGGATTTTCCTCTATCATCAAATTATTTTCAGGAATGAATATATATATTTTCAAGAATATATATATATATATATATATATATATATATATATATATATTAAGAATTACTTCTACATAGTGCATTGGTTTGATTTGTTTTTTTCTTCCATTTCTATTTTTTACTATAAAACTAATATTATAATAAGTATCTTTTCAATTGACACATTGTTAAATTGCCATTTACTAAGAAATGATCTTTAACAGGTTTACTACTGGTTTAAAGGATCAAAACAGTTTTAATCATCTTGTTACATTATGTCAAATTGCTTTCATCATATATTGCATCTGTTTATACTATCAGTACACTAACGTGTCTGTTATGAAAACTTCATCCACTCATTTAAGTGACTTCATTAATGACTTCATTCATTTAAAATGAGTTAATATGCCCTTTAGACATGACATCACTCTCAAAGCAAGATGTTTATAAATTTGCTAATTTTATGACAGTGACAAGTAAGTAAATTTTGTCAAATATAAAGCTGTGAAAAATTTGTTGTAAGGTGCCAAGATAAAACTATACTTTCAGGGATCATTTCTATAGTTTATAAGGTGCCAAGATCTTTCTTCTTGTCTTGCCTGCTTTAATCTATTTACTTACATATCTTGCAAACAATCTGATTTTCTGATTTTCTTTTTAACATTAGTTTTCTCTGTTATTGCTCCCACCTCCCCCCCAAAAAAATTACTTTGCCCTCTATCCTAAAACCCTCCCTCAGGTTGTCATACATACCTTAACTTAATATTATTATACTTACCTGATGCCTCTTACACACAAGACTGAGGCATAGCTTTGCAATTTTGTGCACTGAATTTTAGTACTGAGAGGATAAGAATAAATATATTTTATAAACATATTTACCAGGCTCAGAATATGAGTCTATCAGTATTTCCATATCTATATGTACATATAGTGAACAAACCAAGATATAAGATGCACTGAAGTAGACTAAGAAAGAGTAAAACATTATATAAAATCTGAACTTAAGTGATAAAATTTACAATATTGAGTAACATGAAATTAGAAACACTATAGAAGGAACCCATTGCCACATAAAAATCATAATTCATTTTCCCTTAGTGAAGCTCTGAAAAAATTGCATTATGTTGATAAATGGGTGGTTATAGTTAGTTGAGTATGGTTCACTGAATTACATGCAAATGTAACATATTTCACAGATTGACCTTAATAGTCCTAATACTATATTTAATAGGTATTGGTGTTGGCATAACACTTATAGGGTAGAAATCTCCAGACACTGTGAATATAATTCCTGTTGGAATTGATTAAAATTTGAAATAAAGAGAGATATGGTGTTTATTCCATTTCTAATCCACTTTGCTATCTGTTGTAAGAACCAGATAGTTGATGAAGTTTGTCATTTTTTACATCTTAGTAAGGCTATTAAGTACATAGAAACTGCACAAAAGATGCCATTACATCTAAATTGCTTTGGTGATCCCTGCTCATACAAATTTCCAGACCATGTATTATATTATTATTTAATCAATACATTTTCTCTCTTGCTTTATTTTATTGTATATGTAAGACTGCATATGTAATTAGCATTTAATTTTGCCTTTCCCAGTTGACCATGTGATGCTTTGAGATCAGTCTAATTAAAAATGTGGACAAATGGAAAGTAGATTCACATTTGAATATTCATTTCTTTAAAATTGGTATAACTAAAATATCTCTCCTAATCTTGCCTTTATTGAACTATGTCCTCTAATAATTGGTATTTTTCATCTACAAGATGTACATTAGTCAATAAATCTTCAAAACTTTATTTAAAGGTAATGTGCAAGAAAGATACATTAATTGTGTGTGCATGAGCATGTGTGTGTGTATTTGGCTACCAATGGCAAACCCTTCTCACGTTTCTGCGGATGTGGCGTGTCTTTTGATTAAGACAAGTGTATTTTTTCTCATTTTTTATTTGAGTATAGTTGACACACAACGTTAGATACACAATGTTACTTAATCCATAAGTGGATTAAGGAGTGCGCTTATGGTGAGCACCAGGAGTAGTATGGAAGTGTTGAATCACCATATTAGACACCAGAATCTAGTATTACCCTCTATGTTAACCAACAGGGATTAAAACAAAAACTTAAAAAGCAAAACAAAACAAAAACATTGAAACTAAAAAAAAAGACAAGTATATTTTAAATAAAGCTTCAGCTATAACCTGCTTGTTTTGATGTTATTGAGCTCCACCATGATCCAACTCAGTGCAGTAATTTTGTATAAAATACAGCCTTTAGTAACTCCTACATATTCAGTGTAATGAAATGTGTACAGTGAGTTTATCTGGTGGATTTATAATACCTCCATTCTCTGGAAGAGGGAAATATGAATACTTGACTTTCTAGAATTATGAATTTATTTGGACATTACAATTGAGTGTACAAAGCAACAATATAATTAGTAGAAAAGTGTTTTTGAAATTGGTTTTTCCCAGTGAATGCCAAAGCATCCATTTAATTCTTTCAAAAAATATAGTAAGTCTTTGATGACTAGCAAACAAATACAGTATTGATTATGTCATTTACTAAAATGGCTAATCTTTAATGGTGTTGTTTCATCCACGAATAACCTTTATCAAAGACTGTTTGCTTGAAGCAAACTTCCCTAAACTGTTGTTGTTTCAATATATGTTCATACATCATTCTTCATTTTTACTTTCCTGAGAAATGTTGCATATTCAATTCCACTTTCCAAAGAATACACTATTTTTTTTAAGATTTTATTTATTTATTTGACAGAGAGAGTGAGAGCACAAGCAGGGGGAGCAGGCAGAGGAAGAGGGAGAAGCAGGCTCCTGCTGAGCAAGGAGCCTGATGTGGGGCTCAATCCCAGCACCCTGGGATCATGACCAGAGTTGAAGGCAGTCGCTTAACCAACTGAGCCACCAGGCGCCCCTCCAAAGACTACACTATTATGATTTAAGTTCCTACAAAATAAAGTTGAACCTTTTTCCTTACAGTGAAGGTTACTGATTTGATCTGCATTTAAATAAAATATAAACCATTAATACTGAAACATTTTCTTTATTACTTAATGCCAAAGTTCTCTCAGTCAAGCCTAAACTTTAGCATCATTTCATAAAAAATAACCAGTCTCTGTTATATTTGTTTTTAATAGTAACATGATATTACTATTAATAACATTTAATCATAACATTATCACTATTAGTAACTAACATTGAGGTATCTTAACAGGGTAATTTCAGTAATATTACTACAAACTTTAAATTATTAATTGAAAAAAAAGAACAGGTTTTCATATTTAATATATTATTGACATTTAATGGTAACTCAGAAAAAACTTAATTTTCTACGCAATTATAAGAATATTGAGAGAACCTTGCATAACCTTGAAAATAAAAATGTTCAACTATCACAAAACACATTTTTCATAACTCAGACTAATAATAGCATGCAGGTGTAAAAAATAAAACTGTTATTAGATATTCCACAAAAGAAAAATTGGCAAAGATTTCAATATATTTGAAAATATTGTAAATAGATTTTTTTTCACCATTTCATTATTTGATTCTATAGTTATCTTTGCCATTTTTTGAATTATGGTAAGTGAAATCAAGAACTTAGTATTCATGTCTAGCAATCTGGGCAATTACATAAAAATATCTTTCTCGGATGTAACAAAATTACATTGCAATTAATTTTAGTCATATTTTAATAAATACAAACTGAAATTCCTCTTGTAGCTAATATTTTTTAAGAAAATAAAATATAGTTGACAAACAACATGGGAGTTAGAAGTACCAACCCCCCCACACACAGTCAAAATCTCTTATATAAACTTTTGCTCTCCCCAAAATTAATTGCTGATAGCGGACTGTTGACCAGAAGCCTTATCGATAACATAAACAACTAACACATATTTTATATGTTATACGTATTATATACTGTAGTCTTTCAATAAGTAAGCTAAAGGAAAAAGAGTGTTAAGAAAATCATAAGAGAAAATGCATTTACTGTACTGTATTTATTGAAAAAAACCCATATATAAGTCAATCTCCACCGTTCAAACCCATATTGTTCAACGTTCAACTGAGTTTAAAACAAACATTAAACAGGGGTGACTGGGTGGCTCAGTCAGTAAGCCTCTGCCTTTGGCTCAGGTCATGATCCCAGGGTCCTGGGATAGAGGCCTTTGTCAGGCTCCCTGCTCAGTGGGGAGCCTGCTTCTCCCTCTCCTTCTGCTGTTCCCCCTGCTTGTGCTCCTTCACTATCTCTGTCAAATGAATAAATAAAATCTTAAAAAAGAAATAAAATAAATAAAATAAACATTAAACATTTGTATGACAAATAGAGTAAACAAGTTTTATATCACATGAATTTTTTCATACTTAGATTTTTATTCAGGAAAAATAAATACATAAAGTACTTTAGAATGACTCACATAGCTGACATTATTTTTTGTTTTTTTCTTTTCTGGATTTTATTTTGAATATGATCTGTCAATTGATTAGCATCCTATATGTCACTGGATTGAGTTCAATGTCATTTCTAAGAATAGTAAGAAAGTGCTGACTAGTCTCCAGATTAGGGGTGGGAAGCATGGTAAAGGAGAACAAGGAAACAAAAAATTTATTTTTTATTTACCCACTCATATTTTATTTTATTTCATTTCATTTCATTTTATTTTATTTATTATTTTTTTAAAAGTTTTTATTTATTTATTTATTTGAGAGAGAGAGTATGAGCAGGGGTAGAAGTAGAGGGAGAGGGACAAGCAGACTCCCACTGAGTGCAGAGCCCTACATGGGGCTCCATGTCATGACCCTGAGATCGTGATCTAGATGGAAAGCAAGAGTCAACACTTAACAAACTGAGCCACCGAGATGCCCCAACCAACTTATATTTTAGACGCATACTTTTATTAATTTAATTTCTACATTCTTACTCATTTATTGTCAGGGAATTATCTAGTTATCATTTCAGGCATCCCTTATCTTCTTTCTCTCTCTGTGGAGCAAATTCATTCCACACGCCCTCCCTCATTTTGACAGCAAAGAGAAAAAACTCTGCTTATTTCTAGTTTCCTTTGACATATAGAAACCTTTAAGTTTTCACAAAAATATATCATCTTTCATTATAAAAATCTAAATATTATATGTTTCATTTATATATTAATATGATATTATTGTTCATATTTCTCATACTTAGGAAAACAGCACTATTTTATTATGACTATCAGAAGCCAGAAGTGTATTTGCAACTTATATATGAAATTGAAATTATCATAAGAAGAAAACTTTTATTTAAATTTTAGTCTAAAGAAAATACAACAAGGAAATTAGCAACTATATAGATTTAAATAGATAATCTTGGGATATCTACAGTAAACAGGGCCAATAGAATGAAAAAGGGTAATAGGCCTTGCATACCTGGCTGGAAATTCCTAACAAAAAAATTCATCACTAATGTAATTTTGAAAATGAAACTTACTTCAATGCATGCAAATGTGTGTATCTATATCTATCTATCTATCTATCTATCTATCTATCATCTATCATCTATCATTTTATATCTGTAGTAGCATGACTCTGACAAACATACAATTCTGGCATAGGATTAAAGAGCTAGGAAAATGAGTGTTTTTCCTGAAAAAAAAAAATACACAGGAAAAACTGCATAGGGTTATACTTCTGAAGAGAATAAGCTTCATCATAAAAAATTCCATGTGAAAAAAAATTGCAGTAGTTAGTTGTCCTTTAATAGTTCTAAAATAGAACATTGACAACCAAAATAAAAGGCAAAATGTTCCAATATAAGTCTCAAAATGGCAGAAATACATAAATATATTTTTAACTTTACTTAAATTAGTTTCATATATTTAAATATATTTAATATATATATAATTTAGTTTAAATTTTTTATTCTCTCTAGTCTGTCAAAATGGATTACTATTTCCTATGGAGCTATTTTACGTTAAAATTAATTTATAAATAAATAAGTAGAATCATGGGAAAAAGGGATGATATAGACCGCTGCTCTTGTCCTATGAGCCTTTTCCAAAGGAAATGATTTGGTGTTTTCTTGACCTTCTGCAGAGCAATTTTTTCCAGCATTGTAAATATTGAAATAATTACTTAACATGTGATTTGATGGTTAGCAACTGAAACAAATATTTAAATTATAAGAATACATTATTTTGATGATAAAATAATTCATTTGACAAACATTTGACTTCCAGAGGGTATTATTTTAAGAAGCATATCATTCATTTGATATCCGGCAATTACATTTAATAAGAGTAGGGTTCTACTATGAAGAACTGCCAAGTTGTTTAAAATAACATGCACCTTAAAAAATGGAGCAATCTTACTGAACAGAATATAAAACAAATAAGCAAATCATTGAGTGTTTTTAATGAAAATTTAACAACAACAACAACAAAAATCAATATGACAAATCATCTGCCCCACATTCTCACCTGACCCAGATACAAATCAGTGTACAGTCCTACATTTTCTTTCATAGATTGCCAAGGATAAATAGCTCCTTTCTTTTTCTTTCTGCCTGTGTTAACTAACAAAACAAACCAACACAACTACAACAAAGAAGACATATTGTAAATAACCCAAGACTGGCAGTGCAATTCTACCACATTTGTTTTACAAAACTATTTTCATAATGCTTAAATCTGAAAAAGCCAGTCAAGATTTACTCTGTTCCCCTTGTGCTAAAAGTAAGCCATGCTCTGAAAGAGGAGTAAAAGGAGAGTATATATCATTCCTTTTCAATGCTATATTTGTCATTGATAGAGGTGAGATTACTGGGATTGGTTAATAGACTCTTTTATTTAAATTTTAAATAAGAGTTGAAACCTACTTCCTTCATGACATGAATTTTCAGCCACATTTTGAAGTATTCGAGAAGAAATACTTTCATGTAGGAGATGATTAACGTGAGCCCAGACAAAGTGTTTGTACAGACTATTATCCAAATGTGCCATTTATTTTCCCATCTTCATATTTTTGTGTATGGTGCCACTTCTGCTGAAATTGAACTTTCTCTTATTTACCTGAGGAAAGAAGTCCAATTATCAAGGTCCAAGTTAGATGCCTAATGAGATAATATTGTGACAAATTAGCCATCATGCTTCTTTCTCTACACACTTAAAATTACTGCAATTTAGCCAGACAGATTGGAGTTGTTCATTGACTTGAGGAGTTGTCAGAGTGAAACCAAGGTCAAACTCTGTAGTACTAGTCTTACGGTAAGAAATATATTTAAAAACAAGTTTCTGAGACTGTTTTTCTCCTTTCCCAAAGGACATACTAACAACACATAACCGGAAGAGAGCAACAAAGAGGGAGCAGTAGAGTGAGATACTGGTTTAAATGTTGTACTACTCATCCACCATCACTAGCTATAGAATGAGGAAGGGGGACTGGTGGTGAAACTCTCAGATAACTTGGAGGATCTGCAAACAGGTGCCACTGGTGTTCAGTGTCCTATCTGGAGCTCTGGCTGGCAAGAGCCTCACATACTGCTTTGAATTCCCAGCACAATCAGGGCCAAGTTCAAAGAGAAGCTTCATGGAAGGGTAAGCCAGCTATACTGATTTCTGCAAACCCAAAGAATGCATAATAATAAATGAGAGAACTTATAAGAAAGAATAGGAAGACTAAAAGACTTTTACCAATCTAAATAATTGGATGTAATAGCAGATGCAACGTGGGTACAGGAGGAACACAGCTATCTCAGCAGATGTCTTCTTGGAGGGAGAATAGTTACCATAGACTACATGAGATAATGTAAACCTTACTAGATGTCCTATAATGACTTTTGGTGGGATTTTTTCCTATTCATCACATCTTGCCCACTTATGACTTGAAACTAGTAAGTATCTCCAACATAACAAATCCAAAAAACTAAAGGGGAAAAACTTTAAAATAATCCGAGAAGTACTGAAGTAACTTAGTTTATTCTAAAATTATCAATTTAAAATATCTACTACTGGGAATCCTGGATGGTATACTGGGGCTTTGGAAAGGATTTAGGTATAATTATTTCAAAAATATTTTCATATGTAGTATATACGGCATATTATATCATACTCATTACACATGCCATCTCAAAATGAAGCCTTCCATGTTCTTCTTTTTAGTCAAATCAATTGCTCCTTCTGCTAAATTATAGAACTTTGTTTACAGCTATTTTACAGCACTCACAAAAACTTTTATATATTAGAGTTGTTTATGTATAGATTAGTTTCCCAGTATAATGGTAAATTTTCAGGTGTACTGAAAATGTCTTTTCAAATATGGATCTCTCAGTTCGTAACAAAGGATTTATTATCTAGCAAATGTACATTAAATGTGAATTTAATTGCATTAATTTAACTGACCTGAATTGAAAACATGGAGGAAGATGTTCTAAGTACAGTGAATATTAAACATATTTGTGAACATTAAGTGTTGGGACTGGTTTTGGAGTTCAAAGAATAAAAGACATTTACAATACCAGGTAGAAATAAGAATTTATCACAAAAGAGATGTTGAAGCACAGAGAAAAAAATATTGTACCGTGAATGAGAATAATTGTTTCCTGGGACTGTTTGTGAAAATGGTAGTTCTATGATCATGAACAAGTGAAAAAATATGTTTTACTCTTTTGAAGTAGTAATAATATTTATCTTGTAACTCTAGAATTCCTAGTGTAAAAATTAATATATGTGAACATATTTCCTGTAATATAGAGGACATTACAGTGTATAGTGCTATTATTGCATTTATTAATATAATGAATAATTAGGAATAGTTATAATGATTTATATTGAAAAAGATATTTGTTCAAAAAGCATTATATGCAAGGCACCATTCTAGGTGATAAGACTTAGAGGGTAAGAAACAGACAAATATCTTTTCACTCATAATTTTTTTCTTTAATAAATTATGTAAATAGTATTCTTGTCAGTTTTGGAGAAGACGGACAAAAATTTCAAATTTAACTTTACAACAGTTTAGTTTTATACATCTATTGAGGGACATTCCTTAGAGATATCGTTGTAATAATGAATGGTCAGAAGAGAAGTTCAACATTAATTATTTTAAATATTTTCTTGAAAAGACCTGTGTAGGCTAACTCACTTTGAAGTTGCTTGATCCTGAGTTATTAAACATTCTATTTGATCTTTCTCTAAATAATAATTCATATCCTTTGTTTAAGAAGGAATCAATGCTAACCTAGGCAAACATTGTCTCCACAGTGCTATTTGATCATACATCTATGGCATGCAGAAGAATATATATATATATATATATACACACACACAGTAATTAATATTTGTGGAAAAGCAAAAAGTCGTGCAAGCAAGTCATGGTAAAGAAAAAAATAAATATAAGAATAAAGTAGCTAATAATTGCTGAACTGCAAATACAACTGAAAAACAATTTAAAGTAGCCAAATATCGCAAGACAATTCATCAAAGTGAATTACTTACTGAATGATCACTATAAAATAATTTTCAACATTTATATTAAATATTTTAAAGATTTTTATATGTAGATGGAACTCTATTTGATGAATAAATGAATAAAGAGGAAATTCAAGAATTAAGTTAGCTTGTATGCCATTAACCAAGGGTTGTACTTTAATAAGATAGTATATAAACAAGAAAAAGCAAAATAGCAAGTTGACCTATTAATTCATCCCCAAAATGCATGGCCAGAATCAGCTAGGCACTTATGATAAAAGGAGAAAACATTTGCTTTTTGGTTTCAAAGACCCACAAGTTGATTTCAATAACTGTAGTAGAAATAAACATTTTGGGTTCTGTTTGCAGATATCTGCAAAGTGTATGTATATATGTATGTATGGATTGATTGATTGATTGCAAAGTAGTTTTATCTCCCCATCTGTATCATCAAGAAGAAGGGTCAAGAGAAAAATTAACCTCTGTTGCCATGTAGATGAGTTTTTTTCATCAGCAGTCATTTCAGTCTTCTACATTTTGAAAAACCCCACACAAACCAATGGAGCTCCTCCAGTAATATTTAAAATTATTCTGAGAAATGTTAAGTCTGTTTCAACCACTGCTATGCATCAAGATGACTAAATTGACTATGGTGTGCTTCCTCTCCTCAGAAATAAGAACCCAAATGGAACCTAGTTTGAAATTCATATAGTTTGTACATAAAATTTAATGTAATGAAGATTTACCATATTATCAAAAAGAAGAGAAGATGGTTGTTGGTAGAGGAGGGTGGTGAGAGTCTGATAATTTTGGAAGGCTATTCTTTCTATAGCATTTTCTTCACTAATATTTCAAAACTTTGGAGACTCATCTTTATCTTTCATTAAAATTGTACCTTAGAAAGTTATGGCACAGAAAATCGCCCATTGAGTAACACAAAATCTAAGATAAATGTGCTTCAAGCTACACGGAAAAAGCAGATGTGCTAAAAATAGACTTTCTGGTCATAAAAGATGGATTTGTACAGGTTGGCTATGTCCACAAAGCAACAAGTTGAACAATTCAAATTTGTTCCCTCACCCCTCACCCCGAAAAACAAAACAACTAAAATTAGTTCCCTATGATATATTCTTACTAGAAAATATTGTTGAGTGAAGTGGTGAGTGTTTCTTCACCTAAAACTATAATGTCAAGATATTGTATATTTATTTAGTGTTTTTACATGAATCATACAAAGAAGAGTAGTCATTACCTGGAAGGTGGCTTTGCTTTTTGTGAGCTATCATAATGCAATTACAACAGAGCAGTCTCTGTGTGACGTAAGTCTGTAGGACACTTAATCCACTGAGCCACCCAGGGACCCCTCTTTCATTATTTTGTTCATGTTTTTAGTTAGGTTTTTCTCTTCTTTCTGATTTGTAGAATGATTTTGTGTTTTTTAAAATTATTATTTGTATATTTAAAGGAGGTTTTATGTCCTTTGTCAGAGATGATAAATGAGCAATGGGTACTTGAAGATAATATATTTAGTGGATTAGATGTAAGTCAAGTTAATAAATATTGTTCAATTTTCTATATTTTCTAATTTTGTTTGCTGCTTTTATCACTTAATGAGACTATTATATTAAAATTTCCAAATGAAAATAATTTGTATGTTTCCTTTTCTATTTTTGTTTTATGTGTTTTGAAAATTACATATTTCTGTTTATCTCATCATTATTAAATGTCCTCCTTAATGTCCAGTAATATTTCTTGCATTAAATTCTACTTTGGTATTACTATAACCAACTTTATTATTCTTATTATATTAATTACATATTTTTTTATTCATTCACTTTCAGCTCGTGACTTTATTTTTTAAGTATATCTTTATAAATAGCATAAAGCTGGGTTTTGTTATTTTGTGTATTCTCCCCACCTGGCAATCTTTATCTTTTGATTAATGAGATCATCTCATCTCTACTTACTGTAACGACTGATAAATTGGGTTTAAATCTACAATCTCATTATTTGTTTTGTATTGTTCCAAGTGTTGGTTACTGTTGTTTTTCCTTTATTCTCTCTTTCTTTTACAAGACTCATATTTTTAAAAATTCAATTTGGAGACAGCTCATATCCAGTTCCACATGTAGAGAGCTTGGAAGTCACTACTACAGCCAAACAAGAAGTAAAAAGCTGAATAGACAGAAAAAATCAACAACTCTTCTTGGATCCATAAGAAGGGAGAAGACAAGAGTACACAACTCCTACAAGATAACTTTGGAGAAAACTTAGATGACCTTGTGTGTGATGATGCCTTTTTAGATACAACACTAAGGACATGATCCATGAAAGAAATAATTGATAAGCTTGACTTCATAAAATTAAAATTTTCTGCTCTGTGAAAGACAATGTCAAGAGAACTGAAAGATAAGCCATTGGGAGAAATATTTGCAAAAGACACAGCTGATAAAGAACTGTTATCTAAAATATACAAAAAAAAAAAACTTCTTAAAACTCAACAATTTCACTGGGTGTTATATGTAAGTGATGAATCACTAAATTCTACTTCTGACAATAGTATTACACTATATGATAACTCACTGGAATTTAAATAAGAACTTGAAACAAACAAAAAGACTTCAACAATAAAAAACAATTCAATTAAAAAATGGACCAAAGACTTTAAAAAGACAACTCACTGAAGAATATATGCAGACAGAAAATAAGCATATAAAAAGATGTTCTATATCATATATCATGAGGAAAAATGCAAATTAAGACAATAAAATATCACTATACACCTATTAGAATGGCCAAAATCAGGGCATCTGGGTGGCTCAGTCTGTTAAGCATTGCCTTTGGCTCAGGTCATGATCCTGGGGTCCTGGTATCGAGTCCTGAATCTGGCTCCCTGCTCAGTGGGGAGCCTGCTTCTCCCTCTGCCCCTCCTCCCTGCTTGTGCTCTCTCTTTCTCTCTCTCTCTCAAATAAATAAATAAATCTTAAAAAAAAAAAAAAAAGAATGGCCCAAATCCAGAACACAACAAAACAATTGCTAGTGAGGATGTGGACCAAAAGGAACTCTCATTCACTGCTGGTGGGAATGAAAAATTACACATTCACTTTGGAAGACAGTTTAGCAGTTTCTTATGAAACATACTCTACCATACAATCCAGGAATTGGTTCCCTTATTATTTACCCAAAGGAGTTGAAAATTAAGGTACCATACAAACTTGCACATGGAGTGCTAGGGTCTAAATGTTTGTGTCCCATCAAAATTCATATGTTGAAATCCTACCCCCTAAAAGGGATGGTATTAATACGTGGGGCCTTAGGGAGGTGATTAGGTCATGAGGGTGAAGCCCTCATCACTGGTATTAGTGCTGTTATAAAAGATATCCCACTAGCCCCTTCTGCCATTTGAAGAATAAAGTACATAACCTAGAAGAGGGCCCTCACCTGACCACGCTTTCTCCTGACCTCAGACTTCTAGAACCCAGAACTGTGAGCAATACATTTCTGCTATTTATAAGTCACCAAGTCTGTGATATTTTGCTATAGCAGACCAAACAGACTTAGACATGGATGTTTATAACAGCTTTTTTCATAATTGCCAAAATTCTGAAGCAACCAAGGTGTCCTTCAGTAGGTGAACAGATGAATACACTCTGGTACATCCAAACAATGGAATATTATTCAGTGTTAAAAGAAAATAGAACTTTCAAGTTATGAAAAGACATGGAGAAAACTTGAATGCATCTAACTAAGTGACAGAAGCCACACTGAAAATGTGAGATACTATATTATTCATGTATATATTATTCTGGAAAAGGCAAAACTATGGAGACAATAAAAAGATCAGTGGTTGCCTGAGTGAGGGGAGAGATGAATAGGCAGAGCACAGAGGATTCTTAGGGCAGTGAAAATACTCTATGATATTATGATGTGTATGTCATCCAAATCCATAAAATGCACAACACCAAGTGAATACTAAGGTAAATTATATATACATATAATTCATACAATGGAATATTACTCAGCAATTAAAAAGAATGCATTATTGATACTGGCATATGTAAAACATATGGATGAAATTTTGGATGAAAAACATTATACAAAAATACATCTTTTATGATTTTATTTAAGTGAAATTCTAGAACAGATTAAACTAACCATTGGTGGAAAATACCACTCTAATGAGTGGGTCAATGATCAACATAAAATGGGCATTATAGACCTTTCTTAAGTGATAAAATGTTCTCTTTTTTGTTATGGTTTTGAGTTATATGCATTTGCATGTACACATATGCATTTGTCAAAGCCCACTAAAATTGGTACATTTTACTATATATAAAATTTATCTCATCAAAAAATATATAAAAAATATTGAATTCTAATTTTAATGATATATGGGATAACATGTTTAGGAGTAAAGTATATTGATATCTACAACTTAAAATGAATAAAATAGAATGAAGGGATTGATGGTTACATTTATAAATATGTGAAGATAGTTTAATGGATCATAACTGGTACAGTTAATAACTAGTAATATTTGTCAGCAATGATTCTAAAACTATTTCTTCATCACCATTATATTCAAATTTATTATATTCTAAAAGAATTATATTGTCACCAATATCAGTACATTCATCAACCTGCAACAAGAAATACTTCACTAGTTTTGTTTCTTCTATGAGATAACCTTCCATATAATTATCAAGTATGCACTGAATATTTCCAATCATGGTATTGCTAAAAGTGATACTTGAATTACCTTGTTTGCCACTGATTCACCAAACATTTTCAAATAAATGTCTTTGAGGGCACCTGGTGCTTCAGTTGGTTAAGCGACTGCCTTCGGCTCAGGTCATGATCCTGGAGTCCCTGGATCGAGTCCCGCATCAGGCTCCCTGCTTGGCAGGGAGTCTGCTTCTCCCTCTGACCCTCCCCCCTCTCATGTGCTCTCTCTCATTCTCTCTCTCTCAAATAAATAAATAAAATCTTTAAAAAAAAATAAATAAATGTCTTTGATGAAATCTTTCAGTATAGTTTCAAGACTGTACATGATTCTTTAGTCTTAGCAACCCAAAATGTCATTTATAAGAAGTCAAAACAGGGCACCTGGGTGGCTCAGTTGGTTAAGCAACTGCCTTCGGCTCCGGTCATGATCCCAGGGTCCTGGGATCGAGCCCCACGTCAGGCTCCCTGCTCGGCAGGGAGTCTGCTTCTTCCTCTCCCTCTCCCTGCTACTCTGCCTGCTTGTGCTCTCTCTCTCTGTCAAATAAATAAATAAAAATCTTTATAAGAAGTCAAAACAAAGCATACTAATGTTTAAATGTGAAATATCAAGCATATACTTTTATAAGCATCTTAATGATTAAGCACTAAATATAATGATAGCATTTTTAATAACTTCAATACTGCCCATGCACGGAAAGAGTGCAAACTGTCTTTAAATACCACAAAGGTCTGAAGGAGAAATGACAATAATAAGCCTGGAAAAACAGAGTGTCTATAGATTGTTTTCACATTTTCCATAACTTAATAATTATCAGTGAAGTAGGTTATAATATATATTACATATCTATGATTTTATTAGAAAATATATTATTAATTTGATTGATAGTATTTTTTGACATTTGTCTTCCATCAAAAGAATATCAATATATGAACTGGAATCCATTTTTTTAATCAAAAGTTAATTTAGGCAACGTGATGCCCCCAGCTTTGTTTTTCTTTTTCAACATTTCCTTGGCGATTCAGGGTCTTTTCTAATTCCATACAAATTTTAGGATTGTTTGTTCCAGCATTTTGAAAAATGCCATTGGTGTTTTGATTGGGATGACGTTGAAAGTATAGATTGCTCTGGGCAGCATAGACATTTTAACAATGTTTATTCTTCCGATCCATGAGCATGGAATATTTTTCCATCTTTTTGTGTCTTCTTCAATTTCTTTCATGAGTGTTCTGTAGTTCCTAGAGGATAGATCTTTACCTCTTTGGTTAGGTTTATTCCGAGGTATCTTATGGTTTTTGGTGCTATTGTAAGTGGAATCAATTCTCTAATTTCTCTTTCTACAGTTACATTGTTAGTGTATAATAAAGCAACTGCTTTCTGTGCATTGATTTTGTATCCTGCCACATTACTGAATTGCTTTATGAGTTCTAGTAATTTGGGGGTGGAGTCTTTTGGGTTTTCCACATAAAGTATCATGTCATCTGCAAAGAGAGTTTGACTTCTTCTTTGCCAATTTGAATACATTTTCTTTTTTTTTTTTTTTTTGTCTGATTGCTGTTGCTAGCACTTCTAGTACTATGTTGAACAAAAGTGAGAGTGGGCATCCTTGTCATGTTCCTGATCTTAAGGGAAAGGCTCTCAGCTTTTCCCTATTGAGAATGGTATTTGCTGTGGGTTTTTCATAGATGGATTTTATGAACTGGAGGAATGTTACTCTATCCCTATACTCTGAAGAGTTTTAATCAGGAAAGGTTGCCTGATTTCAAGCTATATTACAAAGCTGTGATCACCCAGACAGCATGGTACTGGCACAAAAACAGACACATAGACCAATGGAACAGAATAGAGAGCCCAGATATGGACCCTCAACTCTATGGTCAAATAATCTTTGACAAAGCAGGAAAAAATGTCCAATGGAAAAAAGACAGTCTCTTCAATAAATGGTGCTGGGAAAATTGGACAGCTCTATACAGAAGAATGAAATTCAACCATTCTCTTACACCATACACAAAGATAAACACAAAATGGATGAAAGACCTCAATGTGAGACAGGAATCCATCAAAAATCCTAGAGGAGAACAT
>NC_138371.1:44016777-44038198 GCF_054177405.1 Leptonychotes weddellii | reverse complement strand
AACCCTCTTACACTGTTGGTGGGAATGCAAGCTGGTACAGCCACTTTGGAAAACAGTGTAGAGGTTCCTCAAAAAATTAAAAATAGAGCTATCTTATGACCCAGCAATTGCACTACTGGGTATTTACCCCAAAGATATGGATGTAGTGAAAAGAAAGGCCATATGCACCCCAATGTTCATAGCAGCAATGTCTGCAACAGCCAAACTGTGGAAAGAGCCAAGATGCCCTTCAACAGATGAATGGGTAAAGAAGATGTGGTCCACATATACAATGGATATTACTCAGCCATCAGAAAGAATGAATACCCAACTTTTCATCAACATGGATGGGACTGGAGGAGATTATGCTAAGTGAAATAAGTCAAGCAGAGAAAGTCAATTATCATATGGTTTCACTTATTTGTGGAACATAAGGAATAGCATGGAGTACATTAGGAGAAGGAAGGGAAAAATGAAGTGGGGAGAATCGGAGGGGGAGATGAACCATGAGAGACTATGGACTCTGAGAAACAAACTGAGGGTTTTAGAGGGAGGGGGTGGGGGGATGGGTTAGCCCAGTGATGGGTATTAAGGAGGGCACATTCTGCATGGAGCACTGGGTGTTATACGCAAACAATGAATCATGGAACACTACATCAAAAACTAATGATGTACTGTGTGGTGACTAACATAACATAATAAAAAAGAAGTTAATTTAAATATTCACAGGATAACCTGTTTGGCTACGGATACATTGTGCAAGTATAGCATCACTTGCTTCATTTAAAGAAAATAAATGAATATTATTTGCTTGATGAAAATTGCTAATATCTTTTGCCATTCCTACCAACATATTTCCATGAGACCAGTTTCTCAAGAGTAAGTTTTTATTGTTTGTTGAGAAAAAAAAAATTATAGCTTTAATAGTGATTCCCCATGTTAATCATCAGTATGCATGCTTTCAATGAACACAATGTATGTCAATATTTAAATTTTTTAATGCAGCAAAGTAAAGTGCTTTTTCCTTCTTTTTTTTTTTAATTTTATTTGAGAGAGAGAATGAGAGAGAGAGAGAGAGCACATGAGAGGGGGGAGGGTCAGAGGGAGAAGCAGACTCCCTGCCGAGTAGGGAGCCCCATGCAGGACTCAATCCCGGGACTCCAGGATCATGACCTGAGCCGAAGGCAGTCGCTTAACCAACTGAGCCACCCAGGTGCCCCAGTGCTTTTTCCTTCTTGACCTAACCATATCTTTACGTTGTTAAAGAAAGAAGGAAGCCTAGTATGACACAAAGTTTTTGACTTGAACAAATGGAAGGATAAAATGCCATTAACTCAGATGAGATCATAGCAGAAAAAGCAGGTTTTCTCAGGGTAGAGATCAGAAGCTTAATTTTGGCCATGCCAAGATTGTGATCTCTAATACATAGATATGACCACATTGATTAGGCAGTTAGTAGGAGTTCAGAGAAGTACAGGTTGGAGACACAAATTTGGGTGTTGTCATCTTATGAAAGTAATTTAAAGGCATAAAGATGGAAAAGTTTCCTAAGAGAGTGTATATAGCTAGAAAAAAAAGAAAGAAAGAAAGGCAGGGATTCATGCCTTAAGAGAACTGGGAAATAAGGATGAACCAGCAAATGAGACTGAGGAATAAATAATTTTGTGAGCTATTAGGGAAATCAGGAGAGTATAATAGCTTGCAAACCAAGGGACATAAGTGCTTTAAAGAAGAGGGAGTGACTTACTGTGACAAATGCTGATGATGATTTAAATGAAAAAAAAAAAAATCTGAGAGTTAAAAGTAAGCTCATTGATGACTTTGGCAAGAGCAGTTTAAATGAGACACTGGAAGCAAAAGACAAAAGTTTTGACTGAGTTTTAAGGAGAATAGGATGAGAAAATTAAAGACTAGCTGATTGCTCTTTCAAAAATCTTAGGTATAAGCAAAGTGATAGAAGTGGTGTTATTTACAGAGAGTGAACAAGGTCCAGGGGAAGAATACTTATACATGCTTGATTGCTATTTTCCTTGTAAAACATTTCAAATTCTACAAAAGACACATTAAAATGTTTTAATAAATACTTAAATTTTTAACAAATACATTTTCTAACCTAATACCTATTTTTTTTAGTTGGTGCTGATAAAATAGTCCCAGGATAAAGTTAGAATAATTTGAAATGACTATAATAAAAGAACATTAGATCTGCCCACACTTAATGACAATTTTTAAAAGAGACTACAAGCATAGCATATGTCTAATTAGTTAGAGAAAAAAAATGCTGACTCCATTAGGAACAAGAATTTCTGCCTCTTAATGAAAATTTATTTGTTGTGTATAATAATAACCATTCCTATTATGTAGCTGCAGATTTTTATCCTGTAGTCAAATATGCTTTTTCAAAAGATTATATGATTATTTGGTTGTGAGAACATACAACCAAATAATCATATAATCTTTATATCATCTCACACAAATCAATAAAATATTATAACTTTCACCATCTTATCTATGTATAGAAACAACTATACTATTTTTCTGAACCAAATATATTTTCTTCAGGGCAGGTCTATATTGATTGTTTGCCATGCCCTAAAACATAAATTACAATTTTGGAAATTGAAAGGTCATATCTGTACTAAGTAAAGTGGTGGCATCTACAAACTCCTCTTTCTACTTTTCTTTGATCTGTTGCTGTTTAGAGGCTTTTAAGTGTTTTGGACTTAATGAGTTCTTACTTGATTAGTTGCCAGATGATAAATGAAAACCATTTAAGGATCTATTCTTTCAAAAAGTTTTCTTCAGCTGAAAAAAATTAAATAATTGTAAATATGCAATATTTTCAAATTTCAAAAATGTCAGAGAATAAAAATTTAATTGAGGGTCTCAAAAACTATTTATTAATATGTATGAAAATCTTAATAGGACTGTATGACTACCTCTTACTACAGTGACAAGGGATGATAGTCTATGGAGTTCTGTAACTGTAGTATAAAATGGATATGCTATTTAGCTATATTAGTCTCTACATTACATTAATATACAACACTAAAGAGAGAAAAAATACACCTTTTGAAAATTAATCTGAAACTTTGATTTCAGAGTTACAGTTCCAAATATAATTTAAATTTGTAATAAATTTCTGTGAAATTTTATTTCTTGAGGTTGTAAGGGATTCAAAATAATACATGTGGTCATTTTCCTCCTATAGTCTCCTTTTCTCCTATAGTCTTTCCAAATTAATAAATGGCACCATTATTTACTAAGTTACTGAGATCAAAAACCTAGAAGACATTCTTGATTCATCCCACTGCCAACTTCCTTTGGCAAGCCACATCACTTCTCTCTTGGATTATGGGGTGGGGGGGGAGGGGGGTTCTCCTGGCTGGGATCTGTTCTATTCTTGACACCATTCCGCACACACTAACCAAAGTGATAACATAAAATTATAGATCTCACTATTCAAAACTGCTTTTCACCTACAAAATTCCAATATGCATATAGTGACCTACATGGCCCTACACTATTTGACTATCCTTCCACATCTCTAACCACTAATCCTCCTGCTTGTCATGCTGTAATCAGCCTCTTCCCACTTCCTTTAGTCTGTGAACTAAACTACTTCGACCCCCAGGGCCTTTCATTTTCTGTTTCCACCACCTGAAACACTATCCTTATATTTCCCATTCATAAAGGAGGTTGTAGTATGATGTCAGCATTCCAGAAAGTTGTTCCCGACCAAAAGTTATTCTTGACCACATTCAAATGTGACTCTATATATCAGAATTCCCTTGTATATTTTTCTCTCATCTTCTAAAACAGGGCTTGGCACATGATAGGCACAGAAAATGTATTTTATAAATCAACAAATATGATACACTAGTGAATGTAATTCTTAATTTATGAATTTCCTAATTAGTATAAAATGGGGAAAGAAAAGGAGAATGCTATAGAGGAAAAGGCTAGACTCTCCTATCAAAGACTAAAGTTCAAATCTCATCTCTTCCATTTATTCACTGTATGGACAAAATATAAAAAACTCCCAGACTTTTTCTATTAAAAAATAAAAACAATAGATTCCTAAAAGTAGTATTTAATAAATGAAATAAAACTTTACTTCATATGTGTGTCACTACTTAAAGCTTAATAAACGTTAACTTATTTTCTTCCATGTACATATCTTCTTGAGATATCTATATTGTCTTCTTAAGATATCTGTATCTTCTCATGCAAGGGAAATTATTAGGTAGCAAGTACACTCAGGAAAAATAAACATATACCTAACTGACTGAAGAAGGATAAAGAATTGAAAAGTTCTGTCTAAAATGTTGTCACTAGACATTTTTGGATATTAATCTAACAATACAAATAGGTACAATTTAGAAGCCTTCAAGACTCTTCAGTCACTTGTGTTTTTCTCAAATATAAGTCACAAAAGTTCCCTTTATTACTGTATGTGTGTTCACAGATTAAGAACAATTTAATGTACATGTTTTACAAAAGATATGGAATGAATAACTTTTCTCATTATCTAAGCGTAGACAAAACAACTTGCTAATTTCCTTTTGAACACCCCCAATTGTTTCCAAAGATACATATACCACAAGAGTTCTAATTTTTTTTTAAGTTATATAGAGAAATCTGATTTCTAACAGCAGCTTTCGAATTTTCTTTCTCAGATGCATATCCTTTGTGTTCTGTATTGAACAATTAATGTCATTAGAGGCTAGAGAATTAATAGCTCTCATTAAAAACATCTGAAGAATTTTTGGCACCACCATAACTGCTGGCAACTTGTTCTGCCCAAGTGGAAATCAAGGTTATATTCTTTATTCTTGCTTCTAAATTCCTTCATCAAATTTATGATTATCCAAATGAACACTATTTTGCCACATGAAGATTCTCATTTAGTTGTCATTCAGGAGTAGTATAACACACTAGATTATTAATAAAGTTTAATGGATAATAGAAATTATCTTGACATAATGTCAATTAGTATAGGAAAACCAATACTATTTTTATTTGCTGCAGTTAGGATGACAGAATGTTATATCTTTCTTGCTGCCATTATTCCTAAGGATATCGAGAGAAGGTAACTGATTTTTCACTAACTAAAAGTGGATACAAAACCATATAGGGTTAGAATTGTTACCTTGTATACAAAATTACATAGTGGTGATCTAATTCAGCAAGACAAAAGAGATAATACTTAAATTATAAGTCATATAAATTGATTTTCAGTTCTTGAATTGTTAAAGACCCTATCATAGAAAACAAAACATGTGAAAGGATGCTTAGACAATATATTTTTAATTCAATGCCAACTATTTTATTTTGTATTTTGCCTTAATTCTTAAAGTGGAGAAAAATGGAATTAATCTAGATAAAAATATTTGCTATATTTTAATAAGTCATAGGACAAACCGGAAATCTAAGGGAGGCAAGTAAAAAATATGTGATGTGAAAGTAGTGGAGGTGTAGTTCTGCCAACCTAGTAATCTGAGTTATAAACTATTAGCGAGTGTAGTAAGATCTGTCTTATATTGTGGCAAAATTTCATTTTTTTCTTTAATTTTTTATTCGTTGTTTTCTATTAAAATCTCTAAGTTTTGACCAACAGTTTTCTTCAGAATTTTAATTATTTTTCATTTATTTCACGCAGTTCCTTTATTTATCCCCAGCTGAAAATTCAGAGTATTTTTTTCCAGAAAATCTCACAATTTTCTGATACTTTGTACCTGAAACAATCTTTTTTTTTTTTTTATTTTAAAGATTTATTTATTTATTTGAGAGAGCGAGAATGAGAGAGAGTACATGAGAGGGTGGAGGGTCAGAGGGAGAACCAGGCTCCCCGCCGAGCAGGGAGCCCGATGCGGGACTCGATCCTGGGACTCCAGGACCATGACCTGAGCCGAAGGCAGTCGCTTAACCAACTGAGCCACCCAGGCGCCCCCTGAAACAATCTTTTATTATCCCAAGGATAAACATAATTTTTGTAAATTACTACAGATTAAAAATTGTTTTGAAACATTAACAGCTACTGAACCATTTCCATGTGCCACATGTCAAGTATTTGTTTTTATAACAACTTTTGCCTCTGGCCATTATTACATACACTAGTGGATGAAAGAAGTGTTTATTAACATATTTGGTATTTCATTAAACATATTGGTTGACTAGTGACAAAATAAGCATAAGGAAAAATAACTATGCCCTAAAATAGCTTAGTACATATTAAGAAAGATATAACTTACATATGTAAAAGCATTAGACAAGTATGAATAGGTGACCTCATCAGTTTTGCTCATCAGTTTACCTTGGAAGACTTCAAAGTGAGCTGACATTTTGAAGGAAGCCTTTATAAATAATAATGTGCATCCTATTGGTGTGGGTATTTTCCCAAAGACTATACATTTCTTTTAAAAAGAACACCTATTTTCATAAGTAGTATTTAAGCAACAAACCTAAGTTGTCACTTTTAATGAGTTGACACCCTTGCTTCTTTGTTTAAATTTATAATTAAACTATCCTTCTGATTAGTTTCTTTCCTTAAGTAATTCAGTCATGAAGGTGAGATTGTGTACAAATGTTATTCTTAACATCCAGTGTTTGTATGAATTTTCCTCCTGAACTATCAAATATAATACGCTAAATGTCAAATGGCAGTATAAAATAGTGGTAAACAAAATGGGTTTTTAGTGTGTTTGTAGGTGAGGTCAAACAGCTTGAATTGATTTCAGCTGTGCAATGTAATAGCTATATGATTTCAGTCATGATATCTTAATCGTCCTTCAGGGCTCTCAGGGACAATAGCATTACCTCCTCCCTCATGATATTGATACAAGTAAATAAATACAGGTAAAATAAATAAATACAAGTAAAAAATTAGGAGGTGTCCAGAAGTATATAGAATGTTGGCCATTAATACTGTAAATTTAGTGGCATTGGCCCCAAGCAGTAGAAAGTTTTTTCCTAGATTACACACATCAAGACACATTATATTATTCCAAGAGAAACAAATATTACTTTCTCCTATAAAACAGAATTTTACATGATTAATACAGAAAAGTAATCCATCATCTCAGCCACGGTAACTCCACTGACTTAAGAGAATATTTCCCCAAATATGCCTTGCTAAATGCTAGTTTTTAGAAATGTTCTGGAAAAGGGTTTTTGGTTTTTGTTTGGAAAAGGGGTTTTGTACTCAAATTTTGAAAATATTACACATGCATCATTTAATGGAAGAATAACTAATTGTAGATCCAACATATGTATATATAATACATTCTGAGTAAAAACTATAGTCAGAAAAATTTAAATCCAGCCAGTCACAAAATTATATCACTACAGCATTCATTCATATGTGTGTGAGAGAGTAATCTATAAACATACTGTAGAACTAGTGTTCTCTGGAATATAGTTGGGAAATTTTGTTCTAAATCCACAGATGTCCTTTTACATAGGATCAAAAGGTAACTATAAGATATTGATATTTTATGAAAAAAATCTCAATGTGGTGAGAGAAGTATCCAAAACTTCACTTATTAAAACTTTCCAAACATCTTAGGTCTGCAAAAATTTCCTAGAAACCTAACCTCTTAAATACTAGCTTTATTATTAGATTGCTGGTGATTGCTGCTTTCCTTCAGGCTAGAAACACAGAACAACCTTCTAATGATTTCACTTCCTTTTTGGAACCTACAAAATACAGACATATATAAAACATAAGAAACTTTAAAGTTGTAAAAGTTAACAAATTTTTTTGAAACTTCAAATTGCAGGAGAAGTTCAAGGAGTACAACTATGAATATAAAATAATTTTCTCACTTTTAAACTGTCATTTCTAAAATTATTAAAAGCAGAATCAACCAAAGCCAGTTTTTCTAGTCAGTATATTTATAATCAGTGGATGTTTTTAATTGTACTTCTCTTATTTTGTTAATTTAGCCAAGAAGAAACATAATTCTTATTTAGTCTTTATCTTTAATTTATAATTTACCTGTATATGTAAAACCAAGTTTATTAAGTATGTAAACAGCAGTTCTGGCTGAGTGTGATAGGAATACCAATTTGAGGAACAGATGATTTGTATATTGAGTTGCCCTTATAAAATTAGCCCTCCAGTTTGCTTTGAGTTAGCAAACATTTTGCACTGTATGCAGTCCAAAATAGCTTGAATAAGCAGGGTAGAAAATCCAGAATCAGAATAGAGGTCAAAATTTTCAAGGCTGCCTCACAAAGATAATATGGTAACAAAAGCCAAAGACTAGTAATATGTTCACTAATTAACTTTAAATTCAACATACATATTGACATACAATAGATTCAATATTGTCTTTTCTATATGCATTTATGTTTGTTTTATTCTCTATAAATTTTAAAATCACTCCCTGGGTATCTAACTTAGAAAGAGCTAGAGGAATTCTATCATTCTAATATAATAGAAATGCATTATCTCAAAATTACCTTTCATTTTATTAAAAAGAGTTTAAAAAATTGACCAAAGATGTAATATTACTATAATTTAATCAGTATTCTGAATTTTTAGTTTTTTCATAGGAATAAAGTGGATAAATAAGAGCAGTTAAAAAAATTTTTGGTCTCTTTAGAGCTTTATGCTTTCCAAGCTTATCAGATATTTCAAGATGGCACCCTTAACTATGAAATATCCATGTATGGTACGGTAAAGAAAAGAATGGGGCTACAACTTTATTTTATGATTGATACTGTGATAACATAGTCATAATATCTAGGTTTGATTGATGTTTAGAATTCACTATTTCACTCCTGAGACACACACTCAGAGTAAATAGGGCATATCTCCAGGTAGCATCTCCACGTTCTCTCCAAAGAACCCCCCCACACTGGGGGTCCTTCAGCTACATTTACTTTGATCTTAGTAACTCTCTATTAGATTAGCTGTTTACTTTTTCATAATTTCCCAACTATCTAATTTTCACAATTCAGCTTAAATCTCATTTGGTCTCATTCTCTATCCAGGTGGACAGAACACAAAACAAAATGAAACAAAACCAATACTAGTTTTCTCTCCTATTCATGGCTTACAACTTTACATTCAGGACTACAATGGGCTATAGAACCGAGGCTAATATGCTAAAAAATATTAATGACAATATTTTAGTTGTTAGCTACAATTTTAATTTTTTTTTTACTTTGGGTTACATCTAGAATGGAAATACATATGTAAAACCAATCAAAGCTTAAAATGAGTAAATGATAGATCTTTGTCTTAGTCTACTTCTGCTTCTCACTCTGAGTCTTTCCCAAAGCAAAGCCCAGGTAGGTTTAGTGCAAGCAGCACTTTCATGTACATAGGTAATTCTGGGAAACATCCACAGGGGAGTAGCATTGTGAGACTGGTAAGGGAAGTATATGGTATATGATTTTGCCCAAACCTAAATAATCCTTAGTCTCTGAATTGCTTGCTTGAGCCAGTTATTAATTTCTCTGTTTTTATTTTTCTTCTGAATGCACTCTCATCGCATGCTCTGGATCCACATATCATACACCCTATGCACAGAAACTGGGCCAGCTGGTTAGGTGCTGCCTCCAGAATATTTTCTTGGCATGGTTACATAAGGTACCTATAAATGAGAAGTTTCCATCCCTGCCACCCACAGACCACATCTGTTACTATTAGTGTCAATAACTTTAAATTAGGCCCTCTCTTTGGTCATCAATAAACAAGTCTAAGGTCTTTTTTTTTTTTTAAGATTTTATTTATTTATTTGTGAGAGAGAGAATGAGAGAGAGCACATGAGAGGGGGGAGGGTCAGAGGGAGAAGCAGACTCCCTGCCGAGCAGGGAGTCCGATGCGGGACTCGATCCAGGGACTCCAGGATCATGACCTGAGCCGAAGGCAGTCGCCTAACCAACTGAGCCACCCAGGCGCCCCAAAGTCTAAGGTCTTGTATTAATAGTACAGTCACTTTAAAAGCAGTCTCCGAATTGTCAGTAGCCTCAAGGCTCGATCCCATGACCATGAGATCACAACCTGAGCCAAAACCAAGAGTCAGACACTCAACTGACTGAACCACCCAGGCACCCCAATATAACTAACTCTTATGTACTTTTTAATAACCCCACAGTCAATTCACAAACTAAGAGTAAAGGATACATGCTCTCATTGTTTCCTTGTGAGATACAACATAGTTACTGTTCATCACATAATTATGTTACTTTCCTGCTAATAATAAAAATAAATACAATTGATGTTAAAATTTTATGTCTAAACCCAAAGTCAGTGCTCTGGGTACTTTTGCAGTCATTTACAGACAAATGCAGAGAGGCAAAAATTTTGAGTTGCACAATACACATATTCTCATCTGAGGTTGAACAAGATACCATTCTGTTTTCTTGTTTTCAGCTCTCATCCTACAAATAAATGTCCTTTTCAAAGTTTATTGTCCTTTTTTTTTTTGCATTTTTGTGGGGTTTTTTGCTGGTGATTTTGCAACTTAATATGCCTCCAGGCATAGTGCTTATGTGCTGTCTAGAGTTTCCAAGCACAAAAAAGACTATGATGTACCTTATGGAGAAAATATGTGCTTTAGATAAGTGTTGTTCAGGCATGAGTTACAGTGTTGTTGGCTGTAGATTCAATGTTAACAAATCAACAATATGGCACATACAGTAAAAGGAAGAAGAAATTTCCCAATCTGTACATGAGGCCACTCTAGAAAATGTTAAGGTAACATACATAGTTTATGATAAAGCTATGGAAAAGTTGGGGAAATGGCTAAATTTGTGGATTCATAAGATGATAACTAATTCAAAAAAGCATAGTAGTGAAGCCAAAGCCAGAGAAATTTGTAGTCTCAGATATTCTGATTTAGTAAAACTGAGAAGGAAATAAGAATCTTTATATTTGGCTAGCAGAATGGTTAATTTAGATGTTGGTAGTCCACTCTTTGAGAAACAGTAGAAAATAACAGAAATGCAGCTATTTTCAATTTAAAGACTTTTTTGTTGTTAAAAATCAAACTTTTAAAAACTATTAGAGCAACTTCATGAAGCACCAGTATTTCAACTATATCACTAGGGATCCGAAACTAGTTGGTCACAGGAAGATATTGATTTCTTATCCCTAAATCTCATAGCCTTTTGTATAAAAAGAAAAAAAAGTGTGGTTGGAAATGGATTGATTGCACCTCTCATTTTTGAATTAGTTCTGAAAAAGCTTGATCATTATTTAGTTATGTCTTCCTCTAAATCAGTATCTTCTTTTAAAAATTTTTAAAATTGGGGCGCCTGGGTGGCTTAGTTGTTAAGCATCTGCCTTCGGCTCAGGTCATGATCCCAGGGTCCTGGGATCGAGCCCCGCATTAGGCTCCCTGCTCAGCAGGAAGCCTGCTTCTCCCTCTCCCACTCCCCCTACTTGTGTTCCCGCTCTCGCTATGTCTCTCTCTGTCAAATAAATAAAAAAAAATTTTCTTAAATTAATTCACTTTTTTGCCTTACTTTTTTTTAGTATAGTTGACACAGAATGTTACATTAGTTTCAGGTGTACAACTTAGTGATTTGACAAGTTTATACATTATGCTGTGTTCACCACAAGTAGAGCTACCATCTGTCTCATTACATTGCTATTACAATATCACTGACTGTATTCCATATGTTCTGCTTTTTGTTCCCATAACTTACTCATTCCATAACTGGAGGCCTGTATCTCTCTCCTTCCTCTTCACCCATTTTGCTCAACTACCCCCCTCCACCACGCACTCCCAGCAAACATCCGTTTGTTCTCTGTATTTATAGTTCTATAAATAGTATCTTTTTATGTTGGTAGGACCCTAACCAAGGGTTGGTTTTCAAGGTTATGTATTATCTTCTTTCTACAAAATTGAAGGTGCTTGTAAACTTTATATATTTTAAAAATGTTTTAAATACTTTAAAAAAATATTGGTATTCTTGAGTGGTGTTGTATGTACCTAAAGTTCTGAATATGGTTGTAACAATTTTATGAGATTAAAATGGTTTTATAGACTAACAGTTTTATAAGATTCTAATGTCAAAATAATGTTTAAAATGCTGTCATTTTTTAAAAAAAATTTTCTAAATGTTTTTATTGCTAGTCATTTTTATGGATGAGGTAAGCATAGTTCATTAATATTGTAATTGATCTGAATATACAGATTATTATATATATATCTTTTTGTCTAATGTAAACACTTAATGGCTATTAATGTTTAATTTTCTAATACATACATATACTGATTCCAATGATAAAACAAAATTGTGACTGCTTTGCTATATATATTTATATTATAGCATTTTATTATCTAGGGGAGGGAGTATTTCAGTATTTTTTTTAACATGTGTTTTGAATACAATGTGTTCACACTTGCTGATTACATTTCTGCAAGGGCTTTCCACCATCTGTACTCTATAGTTGCTGAAAATGTTAAACCCAGAGGGGAATAAATGACAATAATCATTAGCATGAAACAACAATAAGGAATCTAAACTTGCAAGCTCAGAATTTGCCTACAGTTTATGATTAATGAAGGCAAATACATACTGAAAGCTGATTATGTGTTTCATTTTATGTGATGCCTAAGGCGCTACAGCTTAAGAGAAACAGTATTGGAATCCCTCATATCTTACTACAAGTTCAATTTGTTTTCCCACTTGCATTGATTTTTGAATAGTATTTATCAAACTGAATCAGCAATAATAACTCTTGGCTACAGTAAATTTTAAGCAATTTGAATATATTTATCTCCCAGTCCCCAAAGTTAGCATTGTTTCATCTAGTAAAACTATGACACCTTGATTCTTAGATTAATAAATACTCTTAAAGACAAATAAACATGTATTCCCATGCAATTCTTGAGTCTTTTTATAAGCCTAATGCAATTCCTGAGGTGTTTTTCCCCCCAAGCTCTAATGTCTTTTCCTGTATTTCCTCTGGGATTTATTTATTAAAGTAATTACAAAATTTGTCTTACATAAACACCTCAAGATTTCTCTCACAGTGGTTCTCAACTACTGATTCAGTAGTTGAGAAGATCCATCTTAGATGGATCTGTTTTTAAGTGCAGTATACAAAAAAAAAAACCCAAAAAACAGACATGTAGAAGTTAGATAACTTTAAGGTGCGATACAGATTTTGTATAAAGTTTATTTAGTGCCTGTTTAGGTGGATTCAGCTGGGATCTAATATCCTCTTATGTAGATGTGTCCACTAATTTTGCCATATTAGTCCGCCAATGGTGCCATTTGGAAATACTTTCAGTATTTCCTGGTGACAGGCTCATTAAATCACAAATGTAAATTTATTGCATTAGTCTATTTCCTGAATTTGCTATTTCCATGTTGTCATACCTGGCCCACTGGCTAAGGAACATGATTAATATAATGAGTCAAAAGGACCATTTAAGTGTTTGAATGACTTTGTAGTCACTTAAATAAAAATTCCTTAGAATCATCAGGGATGTTTAATTATACTTATAAACTCCCAACATGGATGATTTGTATTTTTTTATTTTTTATTGTTATGTTAATCACCATACATTACATCATTTCTTAATCTCAGGAAACAAACTGAGGATGATTTGTATTTTTAATTGGAATCATAAAAACACCATATTTCTACTGGGAAAGACTATATATATAATGGCAGAGTATGAAAAGCATAATTAAAATAGAATTAATATCCCAGCACTAGTATTTCTTAGAATCTTGAAAGAACTATTCCAGTATTTGGTGGTTGTTTTGTCAGTGACATCAAGACATTCTTTAGGAAATTTGGACTAAGCTATTTCAAGGTCCTATATATATTTGACATCATTTAAAGTTATGACTGACTCATTCAAATTGTTTTAGGTATTTATGAGAATAAATCAATATCATATATTAAAGTATCAGGTTGAAACACAATACATTTTAAATCAGGATTTATATTAAAAGAATATATGACATTTGAAGAATGATGATCATTTTAGTCTGATTTTCCAAACTTTTACAGAAAGAAACAGGAAAATTAAATCATTGTTCTGTCCACAAAACAAATTATATTTATTTAATTTAAAACATCCTTCATGAGCACTGGGTGTTATATGCAACCAATGCATTGTTGAACACTACAACAAAAACTTATGATGTACTATATGCTGACTAACTGAACATAATAAAAAAATCCTTCTATACTACACAATTAAAAGCACAAATCTTAAATTTACTCAGGTTAATTTTTACATATGATACTTTTATGTAACTCACACAACAAGATGCAAAATATTTCCAACATTTCAGAAGGCTCCCTCATGCCACTTCTCAGTGGCTCGCCTCCCTTGTCCAAAGATACCACTATTTTGATATCTATCACCATAGATTAGGTTTGCCTGTTCCTTACACTTTAAATAAATGGAATTAAAATATGTGCTGTTTTCTGTATGTATCTTTCATTCATCCATAGATCTTTAAGATTCATTGTATTTGCTTCATGTATCAAAAAGTCATTTTTTATTGGTGTATAAAAGTCTATTGTTTGAATATTCTACAATTTACTCATATATTCAGTTCTTAATGGATATTTAGGTTGTTTCCAGATTTGACACTTATGAATACCCTGGAATATTGTGTATATTCTTTTGATGGATATGTGTAGTCATCATACTTGGGTGTGTATATATATATATATATGTATATATAAAATTTGGATTTCTGGGTCATGTGGTGAAATATTACTAGTTTTAGAAGATGTGGTCAATGAGTTTTTCAAAGGGAAATTTATCATACCACCAGAAATATGTGAGTTACAGTTGATCCACATCCTCATCAACACTTTATTTTAGGTCTTCTTAATCACAGAAAATTTGTTCATAATTGTAGACAATTTGGTGGGTGTTTAGTGGTATCTCATTATGTTTAATAGGTAATTCCTGATAAGAAAGGGTACTGAGTTCCTTTTCATATGTTTAATGAACATTCCTATTTTTTTTATTGGCAAGGTGCCTGCCCAAACTTGTAGACTAGTCAAGTTTTAGTTCATTTCATTTTCTCTATGATTTATAGGATTTTTAAAAATATATTGAGCATACAAGCCCTTTTTTGGATACACGTATTTTTAATGTCTTCACTTTTTTCACCATTTTAATGGTGTCTTTAAATAAATAGAAGTTCTTAATTTTAATGAAGTCTAATTTATCAATCATATCTTTTATGGTTAGTTCTTTTTGTATCCTGCTTTGTGAAGATATTCTCCTATATTTCCTCCTAAACTATTTATTGCTTTACCTATTATATTTAGATCTAAATTTCACATGTAATTTTTAACAAGCTGTGAGGTAGTAGATATTATTTATTTTTCCAACTAGATATAAAATTGATTCAGCATGACACTGAAAATAATCCTTCCCTTATGGGTATACAGTTGTACTTTACTTGTAATCAAATTAAAAAGATCAACATTTGTGAGATTTTTCTGGACACATGATTTAGTACCATTGGTCTATATGTCTTATGTATTTGATATTGTAATCTCTCCAACTTGGATCATCTTCTTCAAGATTGTCTTACAGTCCATATACACTTTAGAATTAGCTTGTTAATTTACCCAAAAAATCCACTGGAATTTTGTTTGTGATTGTGTAAAACTATAAATCAATTGAGAAAAATGTATATTTTAATACTGTTGAGACTTCAAATCTGTTAAGTGCCCTTTACTTTGTAGTTGCATATATTGGGGTAGCTTAATTTATAGGTATCTTAATTATTCTGATTGTACTAGAAATAGTTTTTTTAAATGTATTTTCCAATTGCTTGCTATTATTATATAGAAATACTATTGATATTTGTATACTCAACTTGTATTCAGCCACCTTGTTAAATTTGATACCCCTACTAGTTTATTGATTTATGTACAGAATCATGTCATTTGAAAATAATGAAAGTGTAATTCTTTATTTTTTTCCTAATTTTATATATGCCATTTATAGGAACTGCAGTACAATGTTGAATATATAAGTGTCTTGTTTAATTTCCAATTTTTAGTTTTTATTTAATATTGTGGATCAAAGCAAAGCCTTATGTCTTAAGAGGTAGAAAGCAGAAGGAAAATAAGAAGTCAAGGCAGAACTAAGCATTTATAAATTTCCTTAACAAGTGAAATGGCTAAACAACCTAAAAAGATTGAAGAGGTGTATATGAATTTCTGCATTGGTCAGGCTCCCTCTGCCTTGACTACCCTAGGTGTATTCTGCTCACTGATAGTCCAGTGGTTCATGAAGGGAGCAAAATAATGGGTTGCTCAATTAGAAATCATGATGTAGCAGGCCAGACTTAATGCCTTAGCTCACTAAGATTGTGAGACATATGACATACAGCAATTGGATGGGTGTTTTATTATTTCCTATCAGTGTTCCTCACTGACTTAGCCTACATAAGCATTTCTATTGTTTCACACTCATCAAATGCTTAGTAGTTTAGCTAAAGCACTTTACTCTTGCACATGCCTTTCATATTATACAAATTAAAACAAGTCATAGTGGTTCATATTTAGTCACAGTAGGTTATAAAACCAACTATGTGGATAAGATGGCCCTTACAAAGCTCATTGGGTAGACATGCATAGGTCATTCCTGTCTTTGAGGTGAAAAAAAATTCAATTATCTCACCATTTAATAGCATGATTTGTGCAGGTATGTTACTTGGATAGAGAAGCACAGTTTCTAGTTTCTTGAGAACATAATGCCTGTTACTATAAGCAAACATTGAATTTTATCAAAACTAACTCAAACTCATTTTATCAAAACTACCATGCTTTCAAATAATTCTACGGTTTTTCTTAATTTTTAATGTGAGGGAGTAAAATACATTGTTTTCTTTTTTTAAATTTTTTCTTTTATCTCTTTTTTTACTGAGATATTTATTTATTGAACTCAGGCTTTTATTTTTTTATTTAAATTTAATTAGTTAACATATAATGTATTACTGGTTTCAGAGGTAGAGGTCAGTGATTCATCAGTTTTATATAATACCTGGTGCTCATTACATCACATGCCCTCCTTAATGTCCATCTCCCAGTTACCCCATCCCCCCACCCCCACCTTTTTTTTTTTTTAATGTTAGACCAAATTTGGGGAGTTAGAATAGACCCCCAGGTAATCAAACTTTAAATATATTTTGCATTGTTTTGCTCTAATACTTTTTAGAATTTTCACATATGTTTCTAAGAGATCTATTGGACTGTAATTTTCCTTTCTTGTATAGTTCATATTGGTTTGGAGATTTGTTAGTCTCCTAATATGAATTGGGATGTGTCCCCTTATACTATAATCTCTAAATGAGTTTTGTAAGGTTAGTATCACATTTTTTCTTAAAAGTTTGAGGCAATTCACCAGTGAAACCATCTGGGCCTGAAGATTTAAAATTTGATTTTAAATTAATTTTTAAAATCATATTAAGGGATATTAGAATTTTCTGTTTGTTTTACATCTTGAAAATCTGGAAATGAAATTTAAAAGAACATATCTAGACAGAAGTTGCTGTGGCCAAGGTCAAAGAGGTTGCTCTCTCTGTTCTCTTCTGGGACACATATCCAAAGGCAAGGGAAAAAAGGCAAAAATGAGCTATTGGGACTTCATCAGGCTAAAAAGCTTTTGCACAGCAAAGGAAACAGTTGACAAAACCAAAAGATAACCTACAGAATGGGAGAAGGTATTTGCAAATGTCTTATCAAATAAAGGGCTAGTATCCAAAATCTATAAAGAACTTATCAAACTTAACACCCAAAGAACAAGTAATCCAATCAAGAAATGGGCAGAAGACATGAACAGAAATTTCTCCAAAGAAGACATCCAATTAGCCAACAGACACATGAAAAAATGCTCAACATCAGTCGGCATCAGGGAAATACAAATCAAAACCACAATGAGAAACCACCTCACACCTGTCAGAATGGCTAAAATTAACAAGTCAGGAAACAACAGACGTTGGCGAGGATGTAGAGAAAGGGGAACCCTCTTACACTGCTGGTGGGAATGCAAGTTGGTACAGCCATTCTAGAAAACAGTATAGAGGTTCCTCAAGAAGTCAAAAATAAACCTACCCTATGATCCAGCAATTGCACTACTAGGTATTTACCCCAAAGATACAAATGTGGTGATCTGAAAGGGCACCTACAGCCCAATGTTTATAGCAACATGTCCACAATAGCCAAACTATGGAAAGAACCCAGATTTGTCCACTGGCAGATGAATGGATAAAGAGGAGGTGGTATATATATACAATGAAATATTACTCAGCCATCAAAAAATGAAATCTTGCCATTTGCAACAACATGGATGAAACTAGAGGGTATTATGCTAAATGAAATAAGTCAATCAGAGAAAGACAATTATCATATAGTATCACTCATATGTGGAATTTAAGAAACAAAATGGGGGATCACAGGGGAGGAGAGGGAAAAATAAAACAAGATGAAATCAGAGAGGGAGACATTCCAAAAGAGATTCTTAACCACAGGAAGCAACCTAAAGGTTGCTGGAGCAGAGGGGTTTAGGGGAATGGGGTAACTGGGTGATGGATATTAAGGAGGGCACATGATGTAATGAGAACTGAGTGTTATATACAACAGATGAAATACCAAACTCTACCTCTGAAAATAATAATACACTATATGTTAATTAATTAAATGTAAATAAAATAAAAATGAATTTAAAAATAAGTATTACAACAAAAAATTAAAGAAAAAACATCTAAAATAAAACATTAGCTCTATTTTTAACTTTTTGAGGCACCTCCACACCGTTTTCCAAAGTGGCTGTACCAACTTGCATTCCCACCAACAGTGTAAGAGGGTTCCCCTTTCTCCACAACCTCTCCAACATTTGTTGTTTCTTGCCTTGTCAATTTTTGCCATTCCAACTGGTGTAAGATGCTATCTCAATGTGGTTTGGATTTGATATTCCCTGATGGCTAATGATGATGAACATTTTTTCATGTGTCTGTTAGCCATTTGTATGTCTTCTTTTGAGAAGTGTCTGTTCATGTTTTCTGCCCAGTTTTTGACTTAATTATTTGTTTTCTGGATGTTGAGTTTGAGAAGTTCTTTATAGATCTTGGATACCAGCGCTTTATCTGTAGTGTCATTTGCAAGTATCTTCTCCCATTCTGTGGGTTGCCTCTTTGTTTTGTTGACTGTTTCCTTTGCTGTGCAGAAGCTTTTTATCTTGATGAAGTCCCAAAAGTTCATTTTTGCTTTTGTTTCACTAGCCTTTGGAGATGTATCTTGAAAGAAGTTGCTGTGGCCGATGTCAAAGAGAGTACTGCCCATGTTCTCCTCTAGGATTTTGATGAATTCCTGTCTCACATTGAGGTCTTTCATCCATTTTGAGCATTAGCAAATGAAAATTCCAAGAAAATAAAAATTCAGAATGGACATATCTAGTTTCCCTGCTGACAAGTAAGACTAAGATTCTGAAGGGCATATTTCCTTTAATCCCTAGTGAAAACTTAGAAGATAGATTTGATTTTTCCCTATCAACCAAGAAAAACCTTTTAGGTCACATTTTTAACTCATGTTTTGAATGAGGTCAGCAGGATAACAATGTGATATGTCTTGTGTGATGGTACTAAAAATAGTCAACTCTAAGTTATAATACTATTTTATGTCTGAACAATGAAATTTAAACTCTAAAACTTTGGGGCACTAAGTTGTTTAAGTGAGGATTTCAAACCTGACCTAGAATGTCCCTTAGTAAAGTTTTTCAAGAAAACTTTTATCAGAACAGCTTATGAAATATAAATGAGGAGTATATTTAAATTTATTAATTAAACAATAGAATGTATACATTAGAAATTATTCCTAATGTACAATATTTTAGTTTTAAAATATATTAATCTGGATATCAAGCAGTGCCCTAGCCCCAAACCAACTGTAACAGCTTGGACAAGAAATCTAATATTATTACATTTGACTCTACTCATGCAGATAAGGGTGATAATAAAAACTGCCTTAAAAAGTGATTGTGTAAATTCAATGAGAACATTCAATAATGCACTTGGCATTTTACCAGATACTTCTTTGCCACCCAGTAATTGTTAACTATCATAAATTTACATGTCTCAGCTTACTTTTAACTCTATTAATTAAAATATTATCTCTAACATAGTAGATACTTAATAAACATTAAGAATAAATGACACGTTACATTTACATTGAAAAGACATTTTAAAAGGGACACTATTAGAATTGCCTAGTAAGGACCTCGAAAATCCACTCCTTCATAAAAGCAACAAAACACTGGTAAAAGCTGTCCAAATCAACTTTTTAGATCACTGAAAATTAAACACTTGTAACACTCTGAATAGTGTTTATTCAAGAGAAACAGACAAATCTCAGTAAAAACAGCAAGTTTTGTTTGGTTTACCCTACTCTTATTTCTGCCTCCCTAACCTGATGTATGCATGAAAACAGTCCTTGAAAACAAGGTAATATGAGTTGAGCAGCCTAGCAGCCACTTCCAGGGATAAAACAAATTTGGAGGCCCAGAGAAGTCCCATTCCCAAAGAACAGTCATCATTTGACATCTTGGCTCACTGAAAAGCTCCACTCTTGTATCTTCTCTTGTGTGACCTAACTCAGCACTTCACTCTGAACAAATAGCTTGTTCTTACAGCATTTGTCAGAATTAATCAGCAGCAATTGTCTTAAAGGGTCAGTACATTAGCTGGCATTGTTAGTTATGGCTAACAAGAAGCTGACCAAAGCAATAATAATAATAATTAATAATAATAATATATTGGAGAATGAAATGTCCATAGAGGACTTTGGCAATTACTGATATAATGCTGGGAATCCTGGAGACAACAAATATACACAAGGATGTACACATGCTCAGGAAAGACCAGAGAAGGCTCTTAATTCTAACCTTGGGCTGACTTTGAATCTCTGTGGAAGTAGAAAATGAAGGCTAAAGCAGAGTAAGTAAATGGATAATAAAAGACATGCCATGTAAAGAGTACACAAAAGAGAATTAGAGAGGCTATATTAATATCAGACAAAAAATTTAAGATAAAATTGTCACAGACAAAAAGGGGTATCTTATGATAAAAGAGCCAATTATCAAGAAGATATAAGAATTATAAACATATATGCACTGACAACAGAATACCAAAATATGAAGCAAAAACTGACATAACAGGGAGGAAACAGACAATTCAACAATAATGGCTAAATGCTTTAATACCTTGCTTTTGATAATGGACAGAATAAAAAAGAAGATTGACAGTATACACCAATTAGGCCTAATAGACATTTAATGAGCACTCCATTCAACAACAGCAGATACAAATTCTTATCAGGTGCATTTTCCAGAATAGAGAGATCTGACAGACATCTATACAACATTCTGCTCAATAACAGCAGAACAGACATTTTCTTCAAGTAAACATAGAAGAGTCTCCAGTATTGACC
>NC_138371.1:43954850-44016277 GCF_054177405.1 Leptonychotes weddellii | reverse complement strand
AAAAAAATAAATAGATTATCAAAATAAACTAATCATTCAAAGAACAATTATTCAATTGGGTTTCAATATCTGTGTGCTATTAATTTTAATAAATCAATGTATTTTAATTATATTAAATAAAATAATATTTTACATATTTATTAGTAGTATTCTGTATTGGACTAATAATCATGGATCTAAAAATTTGCAGATTTTGAGCTTTAGGTTAACATAAATTATCAATTTTCAATGTGTACTTAAGTAATTAAATTGCTCCATATTCCATTTTATTTTCCTTTGCAAAATATAGGAACAGAATTACATGGTTGATTAGATTCCTCCCAACAGTAACATTCTAAGATTTTAAGACTTAAAAAAATGTTTTTCATTATTTCATACAAACATTTGTTGTAACAAAAAGCTAATATAACTATTTTAAAAATCAGATATTTATTATGGACAATAGTAACCAGTCTAACACATGTATAACTCTAACTGGAATCCCAGAAGGAAAGAGGGAAAAGAAAGAAATTTTGGACAAAAAAATAACGAAAATATAAAGGTCAAAACTTCAAAAATGATGAAAGACACACATTTACAGACTCAAGAAATCCAAGCACTTAAACACAATAAAAATCCCACCTTCAAACATTATATGATATCCAAATATAAAGAGAAAAATCTTGAAAGTAACCAGTAAATTATAAATATATATGAGATCAAAAACACAAGATTAACATCATCAGAAACAGTGGAGACCAGATAAAGTGGGTAACATTATTTTAAGTGCTGGAAAATAAAAAAGGTTAACCAGAATTTTATATTAAGTAAAAATATATATTTTTAAGTAAAGGTGGAATAAAGACATTTTTCAAATAAAAACTAAGAACACAATGCCAGTAGACATGTATGAAAAGAAATACTAAAGAAAATTTTGATATTGAAGGAAATGTTGCCAGATGGAAAAATCAGATCTTCAGAAAGAAATAAAAAGCAGTGAAAATAAATATGTAGATTAATATTTTTTTAAAACTATCTTTCTTTCCCCTTCTATATTTGTTTAGAGTACCTATGACTTTTTAATGAAATAATTATAACCTTGTATTGTGGTATCTACTGTGTGTGTGTGTGTGTGTGTGTGTGTGTGGGTGTGTAAAATAACTATAGAATAAAACATAGGCAGCCAGTAAATTATACTGATGTGAGGTTTTTATATTTTATGTAAAATGGTAAAATATTAGTTCTAAGTACACTTTGAAAATTTAAAAATATGTAATTTAACCTGTGGAGAGATGAGAAATAATGCAGTGGCGTAGCTAAAATACCAATAGAGAAATTAAATTCTAAAACAACACATTCACTTAACATAATAGAAGGCAAGAAAAAAAAAAAACAGAACACAAAATCAGAAGGAAAAACAGAAACCAAACAGCCCCTATAAAATCAGCATCTTACAGACTCTCATACACCAATTGTTTGTTCCTTCATTCCTACCCTACCAATAAATCTCTCTATTCCAGAAATTTTGAGTAATCCATATTTCATTATCTAAAATGCAATTGTAAAAATATAGAGTAGTCACTTTTGAAGGCATATAGTAGTTAGATAGTTCTTAAATTAAGCTCTACATTAATTACCTCCCAGTGAGCTATGTAACAAAATATTCTCTCCAGCAGAAGTGCTCTCTGCCTTACTTAAATTCTTCTTAGGGTTGCCTGACTCTACTTATATTTAAAACTGCTGGCATCACTTAACCTGACTTCCCATTCAGCTTTCCTAGTTTGTCCCAGGTGGATTTCTGAAAGATCTTTGCTGCCCCATTCTCACCCAGAAACTTAGGGCAGTGCCTCTCAAATTTCTTTGATAAAGGACCCAGTCTATTTATTTATTTTCAAATTTCTAATCAGTTGCACGACTGATACTTCTGTAAGGTACCTGAATATTGTTCTATTAAAAAAGAAATCTTTTTGTTTTGAATTAATATTTAATCATTTATACATAAATGCTACTTACAGTTTTATGATTGCTTCATTACTCAGTGCATCTTTGCAAATGACAGACTACAGTATATATACATCATTATCACTTGTGGCTACAACCAAATTCAAAATATCATAATACTATCCTATCAGTATCGTAATACTTCCTACTAAAACTAGAAGCACTCCCTTTGGTCTTTATTTCTTCAACATCATTTCCATTGTCATAATTTGACTAATGCTACTGTCACATTCAAAAAGTTATATATTTTATCAACAATAATTCTAATGAAGCTTCTTTCACTTTCAGTAAATTGGAATTAAAAATAAATAATATGAATTTTCCATCCTTAATTAGCTAATAATCTTAAATTCTATATGAAAAAAGCCAATTGATGAAAAATACTGTAATTTAGTAAAATAAATGTTTGCATATTATGTAATTTTTATGTAATTTTGGAGTGAAACTGCTAAACAAACCTTAAAATATTATATATTATAACACAGTTTTTCTACCATGACTAGAATGCAGCTTACATCATATGCAGCTTACTTTATGAGTTTATTTACACCTGAACTGGTCTATATTCTGCTCACCAAGATGTTTCCAGTAATTGTGTACAATTGTGTAACAGTTCACAGACTTGAAATATGTAAATCCGAATCACATTTTGTGTAGCACTGCCCTAAAGAAAGCAGTCATAAAGTCAATCACAATAGCCACTGAAATAAAAGTGTCCCTTCTGTTAACTCAGTTTCCTCTGGTCACCAGAGTTTTCAAAACTCTATACCAGGCTTTGTAAAACTTATGGTCTAGTCATCCAAAAGCACTGTATAAAAGTAAAACTATCTTACTCATAGCATTAATTAAAATTAGCAGAAACTGTGTGAAGAATAAAAGGGACTCTTTGCAACTTTTGTCTAATTCTAAAATTATTTCAAAATAAAACATTTAAAAATTTTTGTCCAAAAAATTAATTTCCAAGAATAACTTACAACAAGTAGAGTACATAATACACATAAGGAAGCTCCATTTGTTCCTAGTTTACAACCATCTCAGATGACAAGAGATAACTGTTAAGAATCAAACTATTATTTTCATTATAACATCCTCCTGAGTTTTATCCTAAAAAGCCTTTAATCTCCATTTGCTTCCTAAGATTTTTCTAGTTGAATTTTCTCTAGGTATTTTGAGCAGGTGTTACTTTCTATAAGACAAACCTATTTTTGTTGTTAGCTAATGGTAAATGATACCTAAAAATTTTCCCTGCAGAAATTCATTGTCAGCTAATGAACCAGCCAAACTTGCATCAATTTGATGTTCATTTTTAACAACTATTCAGGATAGTTCATCAAAGCCATTGTAGTTACAGTGTCTATGGTTGAGAACAACTGGAAGCCTTGCTTACTTGGCTGTAAATCACAGCAAATCAATATACCCTTTCTACCACTTAACACTGTCTCTGTAAATTTCTTATTATATATAAAGGGATACAATAATATAACAAAAATTGAGTGACTTCAAGTTAGCATTAGTAATATACTACACTTGACACTGCACAATAGCAAAATCCTGAGTTACAATTTTTACTGTGTCTTAGATTTATTAATCCATTTAGGAATTTTTAGGTTGATAACTACAGATTTGAATGGAGAACTTTATTTTTTTTAACAAGACAAGTACTAAGTGTATATATTCTCAAGTAATTACTTGTAAATACAATGCATTGGTCTAATTGGTCAGGATTGTGATTTTTTTTCATGTTCTATAACTGCCAATAAATTGAAGTCGGAAATTGGATACTATTTAAATATTAAATAATGCTGAGCTTAGACATTTTTTGATAAAATTAGAGAAGGGAGCTGTCTGATCTGATGCACAGCATATACATTTCCTTCCATTAGAGTCCTCATTCTTTTTCTCCACATTAATACTGAGCCCAAGACATACCATGTATTTATGATATGAATATACAGATGTTGGCCTATATACTTTTATTACAATAAAAATAGCGATAAGAAATACAATGTGTCTTATAAAAGCTTGCACACCTCTATTACAATATACCCTTAGCTATTTGATCCCATAGGGCACACTATTGATGTTATGGTCCTTAATGACTACTCCTGTTTGAAATTCATTTTGCTATTCATTATAAAATGAATCCTGGGAAACAAATATTAAAAATGATATCATGATTTCTGTGTTCTCAGAAATCTCTTCTGTGTAGGAGAGGTGGAGAAGATGGTGGTAGAGTAGGAGGACCCTGGGCTTCCCTTCTCCCACAAATACAACTAGATAACTATCAAATCATCCTAAATACCCCAGAAATTGACCGGAAGACTGGCAGAACAAACTCCACAACTAAAGGTAGAGAAGAGACCACATCAAGGTAGAAAGTGCAGAGGATAGAGTGGCCAGGACAAAAAAGAAGAGCACAAGCAGCACACACTGGATACACTCCCAGAAGTGGGAGGCCCTAGGAAACAGAGGACACCAAAGGGCAGGGCACTATAGGACCTGTTCTTTATAAGGTCATTACAATCAAGAACAGGAAATGTAGCTGGCTTTCCTAAAACACAGAAACAGGAATAGAGACTTAGACAAAATAGGAAGACAAAGGAATCTATCCCAAATGAAAGAACAGGACAAGACCAAGGCTGGAGATGTAAGTAAAACAAATATAAGTAACATGCTTGACTGATAATTTAAACTAATGATCATAAACATTCTTAATAGAATTAAGAAAAGTGTGGAAGACATGAGTGAGACCCTTGATGAACAGATAAGGAAAAAATGGCAGAGATAAAGGGATCAATAAATGAAATAAGAAACACACTTGATGGAATGAATGGCAGACTGGAAGATGTAGAGGAATGAATTAGTAACAGAGAGTAATGGAAAGTAATCAAGCTGAACAAAAGAGAGAAAAAAGAATTGTGGAAAATGAGAATAGACTTAGGGAACTCAGGGACTCCATCAAACATAATGATATTCATATTATAAGAGATGCAGAGGAAGAAGAGAGAGAAACTGGAAAGAGAATTATTTGAAGAAATAATAGCTGAAAACTTCAATAATCTGGGGAAGGAAACAGACAACTAGATCCAGGAGGCACAAGAATGCCTCTCAAAATCAACAAAAGCTGGTCCACACCAAGACATATTGTAATTAACTGGCAAAATATAGTTATAAGAAAAAATATTAAAGCAGCAAGACAATAGAAGACAGTAGCTTACAAGAGAAAATTAATAATGCTAGCAGGGGATTTTTCAGCAGAAACTTTCCACTTCAGAAAGAAGTTGCATGATATATTCAAAGGGCTGAATGGGAAATATCTGCAACCAAGAATACTCTATCCAGCAAGGCTATCATTCAGAATAGAAGGAGAGATAAAGAGTTTCTCAGGCAAACAAAAACTAAAGGAGTTCTTGACCAATAAAACAGTCCTGTAAGAAATATTTAAGGGGATTCATTGAGTAGAAAGGAAAAACCAACAATGACACTATGAAGGTAGGAAACACAAAAGCTATAAAAATGAATATTTCTGTAAATAATCAATCAAGAAGGAGGAGTCCAAGATGGCAAGGAGTAGGAAACCTTAGTTTTGTCTGGTCCCAGGAATTTAGCCTGATAGCTATCAAATCATTCTGAACACCTGTGAACTCAATCAGAGATCTAAGAAAAGTAATCCAATCAAGAAATGGGCAGAAGACATGAACAGACATTTCTCCAAAGAAGATATCCAAATGGCCAACAGACATGAAAAAATGCTCCACATCACTTGGCATCAGGGAAATACAAATCAAAATCACAATGAGATACCATCTCACATTGGTCAGAATGGCTAAAATTAACAAGTCAGGAAATGACAGATGTTGGTGAAGATGTGGAGAAAGGGGAACCCTCTTACACTGTTGGTGGAAATGCAAGCTGGTGTAGCCATTCTGGAAAACAGTATCGAGTTTTCTCAAGAAGTTAAAAATAGAGCTACTCTATGACCCAGCAACTGCACTACTAGGTATTTACCCCAAAGATATAAATGTAGTAATTCAAAGGGGCACCAGCACTTCAATATTTGTAACAGCAATGTCCACAATAGCCAAACTATGGAAAGAGCCCAGATTTGTCCATCAACAGATGAATGGATAAAGAGGAGGTGGTATGTATGTGCGTGTGTGTGTGTGTGTGTGTGTGTAATGGAATATTACATAACCATCAAAAAATGAAATCTTGCTATTTGCAATGATGTGGATGGAACTAGAGGGTATTACGCTAAGTGAAATAAGTGAATCAGATGAAGACAATTATCATATGATATCTCTCATATGTGGAATTTAAGAAACAAAACAGAGGATCACAGAGGAAGAGAGGGAAAAATAAAACAAGATGAAATCAGAGAGGAAGACAAACCATAAGAAATTCTTAATCACAAGAAACAAAATGAGGGTTGCTGGAGGAGAAAGAGGGTAGGGGGATGGGGTAACTGGGTGATGGACGTAAGGAGGGCATGTGATGTAATGAGCACTGGGTATTATATAAGATTCATGAATCACTGAACTCTACCTTTGAAACTAATAATACAATATGTTAATTAATTGAATTTAAATAAAAATAAATAAAGGATATTTAAGGCCAGATACAAAATTGAATACAGTAAGATTACAAAAAAAATGGAATTTAATTTAAAAAAATAAAAAATATAAAATCAGTCAAGTACAAGCCAATATCTCTGACAAATATAGATATAAAATTTTTCAATAAAATACAGCAAACCAAGTTCAGGAGCACAGTCAAAGGATCATTCACTATGATCAAATATGATTAATCTCTGGGATGCAAGGATGGTTCAACATATGTGAATCAATCAATGTGATAGATTACATTAACAGAATGAAAGAAAAGAATCACACAATCATCTCAATAATCAAAGAAAAAGCATCTGAGAAAATTCAACATTTATCCAGGATAAAAACTCTTAACAAATTAGACACAGAAGGAACATAATTAAGTCCATATATGACAAGCCCACAGCTAACATTATACTCAATAGTGAAAGGATGAAAGTTTTTTCTCTAAAAACAAGAACAAGACAAGGGTGTCTACTCTCACCCACTCTTATTCAATAAAATACTGGAAGTCCTAGCTAGAAAAATGAGGCAAGAAAAAGAAATAAAAGTTACCAGAATTGGAAAGAAAGAAATGAAATCATCTCTATTTGCAGATGACAGGATTTTATGTAAGAAAATCCTGAAGACTCAACTAAAAAACTGTTATGTCTAAACAATGAATGCAGTAAAGTTGAAGAATACAAAATTAACATTCAAAAATCAATAGCATTTCTATACACCAACAACGAAATTTCTGAAAAAGGAATAATTTGATCCTATTTACAATAACATCAAAAACAGCAAAGTACTTAAGAATAAATCTAAGGACACAAAAGATGCCTATTTTGAAAACTGCAAGACACTGATGAAAGAAACTGAAGAAGACACAAACAAATGGAAAGGTATCCTGTATCCATGGATTGGAAGAATTAATATTTTTAAAATGTCAATATTACTGAAAGCCATGTATAGAGTCAATGCCATCTCTATCAAGATTGCAGTGGCATTTTTTAGAGAAGTACAACAAAATATTCCTAAAATTTATATGAACCACAAAAGATCCTGAATAGTCAAAAAAAATTCCAAGAAAGAAAAACAAAGCAGGAGGTATCATACTTTTAGCTTTCAAGCTATAGTATAAAGTTATAGTCATCAAATTATTATGATAATGGCATAAAAATAGACAAATAGACCAATGGAACAGAACTGAGAGTGCAAAAATAAACCCAAGCAATATGGGCAACTAATATTTGGGAAAGGAGCTACTACTCAGTGGAGAAAAGAGTTTCCTCAATAAATGGTGCTGGGATAATTGGATATTTACATGTAAAAGAATGATACTGGACCCATATCTTATACCACTTAAAAAAGTTAACTAAAAATAAATTATTGTCTCATTTGTATGTAGAAACTTAAATAAATAAATAAATAAATAAATAAATAAATAAATAAATAAAAGCAAACACATAGAAAGAGAGATCAGACTTGTGCTACTAGAGGTAGATGTGGTAGGGGGAAGAGGACTTGGAGGAAGGTGGCCAAAAAGTAGAAATTTCCAGTTATAAGATAAATAAGTATTAGGGATTTAATGTATAACATGATAATTATAGCTAACACTACTGTATAATATATAGGAAAGCTGTTAAGAGAGTAAATCCTAAGAGTTCTCATCACAAGAAGAAATTTTTTTTTTACTATTCTTTCTTCTTTCCTTTATTATTATATATATATAAGAACATAGAAGTTAACTGAACTTATTATGGTAATCATTTCACAACATATGTAAATCAATCCCTCATGCTCTATACCTTAGACTTATACAGTGATGTATGTCAATTATTTCTCAATACAACTAGGGAAAAAGGAAATAAAGGGAAAACAACAAATTGTCAGACTAATGAAAATTAAAAGAATTTTTCCAATAGCAAATATACCATAAAAAATAGCTAAATAAAATCCTCTAAGTAGACAGGAAATGACAAAAGAGATGGTAAGCAAAGATAAGGGAAAATACAATAGGCTTGCTTTTCTTCTTGAGTTTTCGAAATTATGCCAGGTGGTTAAAACAAAAATTTTAACACTGTCCAATGTGGTCCTAAGTGTATGTAAAAGAAATATTTAATACAACTGTATTATAAACAGGGCAGGATAAAGAGACACAAAAAGTTAAAATTTCTATACTTTACTTCAATTGCAGTAGACTGTAATAAAAAAGCAGAACGCACATTCTTTTCAAGTGCCCACAAAATATATACCAAAATAGATGTTATCCTAAGCCATAAAACAAACCTCAACAAACTTCAAAAAGTTAAAAAATTGAAATAATACAAAGTATTTTACCCAACCACAGTCAAATCAAACTAGAAATCAATAACTAAGATACCCAAAAATATCTACAAAAACATAGAAATTAAACACCACACCATACTTACAAATAATCCATGGGTTAAAGAAGCCTCAAGGAAATCAAAATGTACTTTGAGCTGAATGAAAACAAAAATTCAATACATTGTGGTCCGTGGGACACAAGTTAAGCAGTGGCAAGGGAGAAATTTACAGCATATAAATGCACACATTAGAAAAGAGGGTAAGTTCCAAATCTGTAACAGAGTACTAGACATTTTAACTAGTGCAATAATGTAAGAAAAAGAAGTAAAAGTCATATAGATCAAAAAATAAAATTTCCCTTATTTGCAAATAACATGACTATCTATACAGAAAACCTCAAGGATCACAAAAACACTTAGAACTAATAGAATAGTAATAGTATATTAGCAATGAACATATGGGATACTAAAATTAACATACAATACCATTTATCACTCATAAAATGAAATATTTAAGTGCTAATCTAGCAAAACATGTACAGACCTTTTATGCTAAAAGAACACAATGTTAATAAAAAAACTCTAGAAACACATAAATAAAGAGACAGACTGTGTTCACGGATTGGAAGACTTAACACAGTAGTGTATCCATTGTCCCCAAATTGAAAAATAGGTTTAACTCAATTCCTGTCAAAATTTCAACAAGACTTATTTGTAGATATTGACAAGATTATTCTCAAATTTATATAAAAAGATGGAGGCTCTAGATTAGCAAAAATTTTTGAGAAAAAAATAAAGTGAGAAGAATGGCTACTTGATTTTTAACTCATTACTTTGGTACAATAATTAAGACTATGATATTGATGGAGGTTCTCACATAGATAAAATAACAAAATAGTAAACAAATAAGCCACCTGGATTTTTTTTACAAAGATGCAAATCAATGCAAGAGAGGAAGTACAGGTTTTTCAATAAATGGTGCTAGAGCATTAGTACATCCATAGCAAAATAATTTATACCCAAATCTCACACTTTATGCAAAAATGAACACAAAATGTAACACAGGGGTGCCTGGGTGGCTCAGTCGATTAAGTATCCGACTCTTGATTTCAGCTCAGGTCATGATCTCAGGGTCCTGGGATTAAGCCCCACATCTGGCTCCACACTCAGCAGGTATTCTGCTTGAGGATTCTCTCTCTCCCTCTTCCCCAGCCCCTCCCCTGCTCGTCCAAGCTCTCTCTCTCTCTCTCAAATAAATAAATCTTAAAAAAAAAAAAAGTAGCTCAGACTTAGTTGTAAAATGTAAAACTACAAAACTAAAAAAAAGAACAAATCTTTTGAATTTATGGGTAAGCAAAGTGTTCCTAAGCTTACATCAAAAGCACAATTCATAATAAACACTGGACTTCAAAATTAAAAACGTGCTCTGTGAAAGAGTCTGTTAGGAGAATGAATAGATAAGCTACAGAGTGGGAGAAAATATTTGCATTCCACATATTCCAAAAAGGACTAGTTTTGCCTATTTAAAGAACTCTCAAAAATTGAGAGTAAAAATGAAAGCAAAACAACTCATCTTGAAGTTACAATACTTTACATATAGCTTTAGCTATGGGGTATTTACGTTTTAATATCTAAAAAACCCATTTTACTCATTTTTCATAATGTTATGCAAAAGGAAATGTATAAAGCCCATATAAATGAATATTTTCTATTTCATCTTATTCTAGAATACATATCAAATATTTTCAATGTGCTAGTTTCTGGTTTTGGTGCTGAGTATGGGATAGAAATTAAATTTGAAAACCTCTTTTCACATAGAATTTCTTGTGGGTAGAAACAAATTTAAAAAGCAAGCATATGATATATCGGATGGTAAGAAGAACTGTAAAGAAAATTTGTTAAAGGTATTATTAAATAAATTATTATATTATTAAATTTTTAAAGGAAAACAGAAAGTAACAGACCTGTATTTCATAAAAAGTAGGCTAGAAAAATATTTAAAAGTGTTCTAAAGAAAGGGAAAGAATAAACCATGCAGACAGAAACATGCAAGAGCTCTCCAGTTAGGCAACAGAAATTCTCCAGGGGTGAGCAAGCCTGGTGTATTTAAGACATTACAAAAAGGCCATTGAGTTTGGGTAAATGAAAGGATAGAGTGATAGACAATGAAGTTCAAGAGTTCAGCAAGACTTGGGAATTTTATATTAGTAAACTGGGAAGCCATTAAGGAGAATGAGCAGAGAAATAAGGATGCTATTACAATAATCCACATAAGAAGCGAGAGATAATAGAATTAGCTAAAGAATTACCAATGGGATGTAAGAAATAGAGAAAAATAGAAAATTTCTTCAAGATTTTTCCCATCAACTGAAGAGTCAAGTTGCCATTTTCTGAGGTGGAGAAGGCCATAAGAAGAAAAAACTCCAAAATATGATTTTTTGAAATGTTATACTTAAAATGATTTTTAATCATTTAAAAGGAGGTGTTGAGTGCATCTTTAGATATAGGAGTCTGAGGTCTAGAAACAAAGTTTGAATAAAGATACATGAATTGTACAGGAAGTATGTGCTTAATTCATGGGATGTAAATAACTTGAAAATCTGAGCTTTATTTGAGTTCACATTTTAAAAAAGAATAGCAAATGTGATATAGATAAAATTTCATTTTTAGTCAGAAAAAATAAAACTTGTTTTTTTTAACTGTGATATAATTGACAGGTAACATTATACCAGTTTCAGGTATCAGTTCTTACTAGAATACAAGGACTTTGCTATTTTTATTTTTTGAAGTAGCTGTCAAAAGATTTTGTACTACTTCTAGAAGTAAGGAGACATAATATTAAATAAACTACCAACAACTTATAAAACTTATATAAGCAATGTCAAAAATTTTAAGGCCTCACTAATGTTAATTCCTATATTTTCTATAAATTTAACAATAGTTGCAATCTGATTATTTAATTTTGCTTATGGCAAAGCCATCCAAGTTAGGAAAATCTATGGACCTCTCAAAGCACACTACCATAATAGAACAATCACTTTCGTTGTCACCTATTTTACCAAAGATCAGCCACACTGCTACACATTTAAAAATGTCTTCAATGTTGCTCTTACATTGCCTACAGACACAGAAATCTATTTGTTCCTTCAATAATAAATTGCAACTGAGCAGTTCCTTTTGAAAGAAAAATTCCCTTTTCTACTGCTCTGTAGAGTGGCATTATTGTCAAGTAATGATATAAACCACTAAACTGGAAAGGATGAAAATGGAATTCTTTTCACAGGAGAATTTAAGCAATCTTAAATGAATCCTTTGTGTAGGTCCTGATTTAAAATGATTTCATAAGATCAAGACTTCCTTTACAAATCTATATAAATGCTGCAGGGAACTATTTTTTAAAAGTTTTTTTTTTTAATCAATGTAGTCAGTAATAGACTTACCATGTGACCATAAGTATGACCTGAGTGAGAGATGCATTTTTTTTCTGTTTTTTTATGGTAAAAATGTGCATAATGTGAAATTTTCTATTAACTATTTAACAATGGTAGATGGCACAGGACTAGGCAATCAACTCAAGTACCTTTCTTGTGCCCTTGACCTGGCTTATACCTGATTACAAATGTACCATTTACAAACAACTATTTATTTATTTATTTTTATTATGTTATGTTAGTCACCATATAGTACATCATTAGTTTTTGATGTAGTGTTCCATGATTCATTGTCTAAAAAAAAAAAAGTGGGCACTTGTTGGTATGAGCACTGAGTGTTGGATGTGGGCAATGAATCACTGGATTCTGCTCCTGAAACCAGTGCTGCATTGTATGTTAACTAACTTGAAATTAAATTTAAAAAAAAATTTTTTTAATTTATTATTCTTCTACTGGGATTTGCCATAAACTTCATATAGCATATTTTCTCACCATAGATACTTTTAATCTTATGGAATTTTCACAATACATTAAAAGGATCATACACCATGATCAAGTAGAACTTATTCCACATATGCAAGGATGGTTCAACACCCATAAATTAATCAGTGTGATACCTCCTATTAACAAAATGAAGGACAAAAATTATATGACTCTCTCAGCGTGCCTGGGTGGCTTAGTCAGTTAAGTATCCAACTCTTGATTTCTGCTTCAGTCATGATCTCAGGGTCATGGGATCAAGCCTTGCATTGGTCTCTGTGCTCAGCAGGGAGTCTGCTTGAGATTCTCTCTCTCCCTCTCCCTCTACCCCCCACCCGCATGCTCTCTCTCTCTCTCTCTCAAATAAATAAATAAATATTTTAAAAATATGACTGTCTCAATGGATACAATAAAAGTATTTGGCAAAATTTGACATCGATTTATGATAAAAACTCTCAACAAAGAGAGTATGGAAGGAGTGTATCTCAATCTAATAAGGGCCATATATGATAAGCCCATAGCCAACATCATAATCAACAGAAAGCTTTTCCTCTAAGATCATGAACAAGACAAGCATGCCAACTCTCACCACTTTTATTCAACATAATATTAAAAATCATAGCCAAAGAAATTAGACAAAAAAAAAAGAAAGAAAGAAAAGAAAAGAAAATCAGAATGGAAGAGGTAAACCCATCAGTGTTTGCAGATGACATAATATTATATACAGACAACCCTAAAGACTCCACCATTTGCCAGAACAAATAAATGAATTCAGTAAAATTGCATGATACAGAAACAATATACAGAAATCCTCTGTGTTTTTATATACCAATAATAAAATAGCAGAAAGATAAATAGAAAAACAATCCCAATTTGCAATTGCATTAAAAAGAATAAAATATCTAAATAAATTTAACCAAGGAGGTAAAAGACCTGTAGACTGACAACTATAAAACATTATTGAAAGAAACTGAAGAAGATATTAATAAATGGACAGATATTCTGTGCCAATAGATCAAAAGAATTAATATTATTAAAATGTTCATAATACTCAATGCAATCTCTATCAAAATTCCAATGGCATTTTTTGCAGAAATAGAAAAAAAAAATCCTAAAATTTTTATGGAACCACAAAAGGCTCTGAAAAGTCAAAGCAGTCCTGAAAAAGAACAAAGCTACAGGTATCATTCCCCCTGATTTCAAACAATATTACAAACCTATAGTAGTCAAAACAATATGGTATTGGCATATAGATATATAGATCAATGGAAGACAATAAAGAGTCTAAAAATAAGCTCATGCATATATGGTTAATTAATTAGTGACAAAGGAGCCAAGAATATGCAATGGGGAAAAAATAGTCTCATCAAAAAATGGGAAAGGTGGGAAAAGTGGACAGCCATATGCAAAAGAATGAAACTGGACCCTTACACCATATAAACAAATGAACTAAAAATGGATTAAAGTTTTAAATGTAAGACCTGACACCATAAAACTCCTAGAAGAAAATAAAGGCAATAAGCGTCTTGACGTCAGTCTTAGTATCTTTTTAGATATGTCTCTTCAGATCTTACTGTAAGAATACAGAACTGAAAACTATTCTTATAAACACAAATATTCCTTGCAGCAGCACAAATATGCTGATTTGCTTGTGCTATAGTTTTCCACATTTAAATAGTATTGCTAGTGTAAGAATGTTATATATTATCCTTTAGTGTAATCACTGAGTACAATCCTACAATTGGTGGCATTTCTGTCAAAATGTTGCAAAGCATAACCAAAAATATATAAATAAACAAAATAAAATAAATAACACATTCCCCAGGCACTAAAGAGTAAGCTGAAAGAGTAAAGTGTGTTTTCAGTATATTATGACAGACCACAGCAGGATTCTTCACAGGAAATGCTATAAAGCATATTTCATTTGAAGCAATGAACTTTAATAGGAATTCCATTTTACACGTAAATGTATACTGTGTGATAATCTCAAATCTATTTATTCAACTGCTGGATCTCCGGATTAGAATGAAGATGACAGGAGCATAGAGAATTATGTTCCTACAGAGTCAGAAAAATCCTATTAACCTTTAATGACCTATTTTTCTTGAGCCTTTAGTTTAATACTCTGATACAACCTACTGGTTATTTTGTTTTATTTTATGGGTTAGACTCATAGTGTACAAAAGAAAATTGATATATTTTATTAATAATAGTCATTTAATTTGGAGAGTCTAAGGCCAGAGTGGGTGTTTAAAGACTAATTCTGAAGCAGCTCCGGGGAACCTAAGGAATAATATATGCAAAACATGAAAGTATGGGATGCCATCATAATGCACAGCAGTGTACATGTAGAAGTTAAATCTCAGTGCTACAGTACTCCCTGTACAATTCAATACTGTGTTGGTTCATCTATCTGCATAGCTCTCATATTACAGCAACAACAAAGCCTTTCATGACTGACTAATGAGCTATGTTATTAGTTTAATTATTGTCTGGACATTTAGAGACTAAACTTATTGGAAAGGAAATGGTGATTACTACAGTTGGCAACTCTCTTGGCTCACACTTTATTCAGGACACTACCTCATGGACTTATTACTTTGCTATTTTCCATACAAGAAGGGCCTAAACATTTCATTAGTGAATTTTCTGTTATATACAATAACACTTAGATGTCTATTTTGTTAATTTTATTTTATTTTTATTTTTTTTAAAGATTTTATTTATTTATTTGAGAGAGAGAGAATGAGAGACAGAGAGCACGAGAGGGAGGAGGGTCAGAGGGAGAAGCAGACTCCCCGCCGAGCAGGGAGCCCGATGCGGGACTCGATCCTGGGACTCCAGGATCATGACCTGAGCCGAAGGCAGTCGCTTAAACAACTGAGCCACCCAGGCGCCCTGTTAATTTTAATTGATGAGTCTATAAATCTTCTACTTGATTATTTATCTGCATTTGCGCATGTTAAAATTTAAAAAACAGTAATACTCATTATGTTCCAAGCACTGTGCTAAATGTTTGATATGTGTAAATTCATATAAGACATAGTTCATGTCTTAAAAGAAATGCCTTAATAGGAAAAGTAGATCATGAAGTAGAATAGTTAGAATTTAAATAAGTATTGTGTAATTGCCATAATACCAGAACAAGCTTGAAGTACAAAAGATATAAAGTTAGAAAAATACTTATCCTGAATATAGTGGCCAGGGTAAGCTTAAGAATGTGAATTGGACCAAAAAGAATGAACATTTTTAAGACATAGTGAGGATAGATGAAGGCTAGGTTTAGTTTTATACAAAGTTTTAGGTACTTCCAGAATGTTCAGGGAATCATTTGAATTAGAAACCTGCAAAGCAAGCCTGGATCTTAGAGATTAGGAATTATCAGTAAGGGATACTAGTAGAAGAGGAAGGAAAAAGGAATACTGGAGAATAAAACTATGTAGAAATAACACTGAGTATTTGGAAGACTTTCCAATGAACATGGTGAGAAAGTTGACTGATAGGAAAAAAAAAAATCAACAAATCAGAAAGAGAAGGGGAAAATCTGGAGACTGAAGTACCACTGGATGGATGCAAGCAATTAAAAGGTGCATTGGACAGTCAAATGCTGAAGCAAAGTTAAGTAAGATGCAGCAGGGCTTTGACAATTAGGAGGGCTGGGGTGATTTACGGAAGAGTGAAGTCAAAAAGTGAGGGATTAAGAGGTGGTTATGTAATGACCAATTCCTATGAACTTGCCTAACATCTTATTGTTTCATAACCTCCTAAAATCTATCAGTGGTGATGATTCTTGAAACTAATTCAAATCCAAGAAGATCCAACATACTCTAGACAAAACTGATCATTCTGAAATAATAATTTACAAATATTGACATTGGTTTTCCAAGAGTTGCTCTAAGAGCTTTAGATATATTATTCATTCTTCTCAATAGCACTATTATTACCATTTTCAGATAAGTAAACTAAGGAAGAGGTATAGGTCACTTGCCTAATATCATAAAGATAATACATAGACAAGCCAGGAAAGTCAGACCATCTGACACTAGAATATGTTAGTTTAAGCACTAGTGTAATCCTTTTCATCATACTACCTTTCCGTACTTTTATTACCATTGGAATGAATACTCTTTTCTTGTATAAACAAAAATTAGGCCTCTACTTTTTCTAATATTTTCTCTATAACCTTTCCCTCACTGAGTACTGATTATTCTCCTTGAGGACAATTTGGTTACAGCGGTGTAGAGTGAAGCCTGCACTGTCTCTCATACATCTTTAGGAGAAAAAAGTCAGGGGTTATATGAGAACTCTTGAATTTCAAGGCATTCTGTCTTTTAGAGATTCCACCTTGCTTCATATCAAGCATGAAGATTCATATGGACCCCATGTTAAATATTTTCTGTAAATTTAAAATGATCATTTTGCTTTTGAAATTATTTTCTATAAATTATTCATTTAATTTAAGATCAGTTAGGGCATTCTATGGCAATTATCTATCATGTTCAGGGATTCTTACAAAATTTGAAACTCTAACCTTCAAATGTTTTTCAAATATAGTATTTAGCTTCTTAGCTACTATTTTCTACTGTGCTTTTTGGGGTTTCCCCTGTGAGTGGGCAGCTTAGGAGTTAGCCAACAAATTGAGAAGAATATTACGGAAATTGTGTGACTCACTTTTCTGAATTCCTACCACTTTTCAGCCCAAACTCTAAGCTGGGCACCCTCAGTCTAAAAATATTGCCATCTATTCCTGAACTCTTTCAGTAACCTTGGAACTATATGAAATTGCCCTCAGCAAAAAATGCAAAGTGAGTATGGTCCCTCCTCATATGAGTTTCTCTTCTTTCAAGTATTGAAATCCTGTATGTTCTGCCTACATTCATGCTCTTTTAATGTTTTTAAACAATATTTTCTTAAAATTCTGTCCAAAAATGGTCTTGAGTAAATACATAAAAGTAAGTTTGCAAATTCATATTTGTTACAATCATTAAAGTCTTGCAATATTTGAGAGAAATTTCTTTATCCATCTACAGAATAATTTAGTAGTTTTGATCTCATGGTAACACCAATCAAAAAAGACATAAGGAAGAGCTATGCTGTTTAAAAATCTATTTGAAATAAATTTAGTATCCACAATATTTCAAGGGATTTTAACCTGTATATTAGGTATATGTCATGAACTTCAAAATATTTCTTAAATATAGTTTTAAAAAATTACCTTAGGAAAAAATTACTTCAGATACATTTACTAAATATTTTAAAGACATAAAAATGTATCAGGAAATCATGATATAAGAAAAATGATTGAATATTTTAATAATCTTGAGAATGTATAATTCCTATGCTATGTTTAGCACCAATAGCAATATCTGACAGATGTTTTTAGCAATAACTATTTTTAATTTGACAGATAAGTATGACACAAAGTCATTAAAGTGTTGTAGTATTTAAATGAATAATAGTGTTCAGTTTTTGTTGAATGAGAATTCAAGAACATTTCATTAGAGAAACTAAATTGATGATAATAGAGAAAATGCATTTGAATATATATGACTGACTGAACCTAAAGAGAAAGGGGATTATGAAAAAAAAACTGCTTAGTGAAAGCATTATAGGAAAAAAAAAGATATTTAAGAAAACAAGAAAAATGAATAAAATTTTCCCAGCAGAGGAATAAATGATATTATAGAGAGGAGAAGCATATAAAAAGGCATAGTCATATTACATGTAAGTATACAGACTTGAGAGTGGAGAACAAATGGCTAAAAGTGGGGATGAATTATATTTGTCATTCTAAAGAATTCTGAATTTTATACTGTTATGTAGGGGAAGTTACTAAAGTATTAAATGGGATGATGACATTATCTGATATACATTTAAGAAGTATTACTCTGACAAAAGGAAGCTGATGGCATTAAGAGCAAAAGAAGAAAAACTAATTCAGATCTTATTCCAATATACCAGTAAGTAGTAGCAGTGGGGATGGAAAGGAGTAGGTAGAAATAATATGACTTGGTTCACTGCCAATATAGAGGTGGAGGAAGAGAAAGGATTTAGGAATGACAATTGTCTTGACTTGGTTGACTGAATGCATGATGGTACATACACTAAAATAATAAAGAATTTGTGGCTATAATTTAAAGTATCATTAGAGTTTGATTCATTAATTATCACTAGAAACTTACCATGCTGGCACTTTGATCTTGAACTTCCCAGCCTCCAGAACTTTGATAAATAAATTTCTGTTGCGTAAGTGACTCAGCCTATCGTATTTTGTTATGGCAGCCCAAGCTAAGATAGAATTTGATTGACATTAGAATTTACAATTCATGCGCGCCTGGGTGGCTCAGTTGGTTAAGCGACTGCCTTCGGCTCAGGTCATGATCCTGGAGTCCCAGGATCGAGTTCCGCATCAGGCTCCCTGCTTGGCAGGGAGTCCGCTTCTCCCTCTGACCCTCCCCCCTCTCACTCTCTCTCTCTCTCATTCTTTCTCTCAAATAAATAAATAAAATCTTAAAAAAAAAAAAAGAATTTACAATTCATTAGAATTTGGTTAACATCTCCAGTACAATAAAACCTGAATATTACTTTAAGAATGAAATATCTTTGTATCACACTATAAAATAATGAAGTATGTTATCTAAACAAATATTAGTGATACTAGCCAATAAAATCATGTAGCTTAGGGAGAATATGAGCAGTGTATATCTTGCTCATAATTTAGGTTAAAGTATTGTTATCTAAAATTTCTAAAGAATGGTTAACTACTCAGAAAATATTTCCACTTAGGAGTACTTCAAAAATAAAACATAGATTTGAGTTTTATACTTTATACTAAACATTCAAATTCACATGTCACATTGATACTATTTAGCCATAATACATATGTCAATTTGAGAAAAACAATGAATTTCTTCAAGCTGAAAATTTCTCATAAAATAATAAAAACCTATCTTGTCTTGGGATTAAATAATATAACATAGAATACAACCTGCAAACTTTTCCTACTTACTTTACACAATTTCTAAAAGATAGCATTTGACACTTCCTTCTTTGTGATTCAGCAAATGCCTTTTACATTACATTATCACATCAATAGTATAAGTAAAAATAGAATATATTCAAATGATATAACTTACTCTTCGGTTAAACATATCTGTAATGTTTTGTACCTATACAAACAAGTACATAAACTAAATTAAAAAAAAATTGTTAAGTTTTAGAGGGCATTCCTTTTTTCATCAGTAAAATCATATCCCAAAATGCCTGGGATAGCATTTTTTCATATACTTGGTTGAATCAAATCAATAATGATGCTACCCTCTAACCAGTTTGTCATCCTATAATGAGCAAAGCATGTGCCCTTAGATATGTTTGTAAGATTAAATGAATTCTCAGTTATACAAGCTTAGTCAGAGTTATAGTATTTAAATACATTTCATTGTCCATTTCTTATACTAAGGTGTGCATCCAATCAAAAATTTTCCTGCCTATATTGAGAGATATAGGTAAAACATTTTTCTTATGTTGTTTGTTACAGTCAGGAATTAAATTTATAAAGTTACTGTCTTTAACCTTATATTAATCCCCTGGTTATCATGCTTTTTTGTGATGTTTATTATTCAAACTGCTAATGTTTTATTTGGCACTTTTGCACTCATTAGATTGCATTATAATTTTATTCTTCCATAAAGACTTTTTCATATTGTAGTTTATCATAATAGCTTTGTGAAATTTGTTAGATTTATTTAAAATTAACTATTAATTATATATTGTTATATAACTAGGGAGTACAAATTCAGGATCAATATAAATTCTAATAGGGTAGCTGATTTTTTTATTATTATTCAGTGAATAATATTACCTTTATGAAAGTTTTACTCTATATTCAAATTTAGTTGATAGAGATACTAGCACATAAGCTACATTTTAGTTACATTTTCCTGAATTTTCTTTTTTCAAACTTTGTGTATCATTTTGTGGTAAAAGTGCCTCATTTAAACAGAATATATGTAGACTTCATTTAGTTGGTTGCTGCCATTGCTCCTTTTTTTTTAATTTTCATTTATACACAGTTATAGTTGCTGTTCATTCAGTTTGTATCCATTATGATTACTTATATATCTGGACTTATTTACATAATTTATTTTTTTGTTTCGTTTTCCATATATCATACTTTTTATTTCCTTTTTAAATCTTTCCTTCCTTCTCCAGGATTGATCTCTTTTCTTTATTTCTTTTGCTCTGGGAGTTTTACCCCTAATTTTTATTGATTTAGTAATCCTCTATTAATTTTTACTTGTGGACTTAGATTATCAAAGCCCATAATTTGTAAATTAATATCTCTATCATCCTCCTCAGCTGATTTAGTCCAGCTGAACACTTGAATTATGTTTTCTTCCTGCTCCCCCAAAATATTGTTAGTGTGATCTGCAATTTGATTCCAATCTTCTTTCAAACCACCTTCATTAGTTTTAATTATTACTGACATTGTTTACAGTCAATGTTTATTTAGATTTAATGACAGTTTTGCTAATATTTTAATCAACTCCTTCCTGCTAGTGTTCACATTTTTGTTCTCAAGTTTATTATTTCAAACTTCTTTCAAGTTAAAATTCTAGTATTTATATGTTTTAAAATATCTTTATTTCACTTTCAAACTTCAATTTGAGTTTATCTGGGTACAGAGATTAAGTTGACCGATTTCTTCTATCACATACAATAACCATCAGGAAACTTACTGTAATTGTATCTTATCTTTTTGGAAGCAATATGTGTTTTCCCCTCTGTTTATATTTTCCATTTGCTTTTATTCTACGATATACTATAATGTGAATAAGTACAGAAATATTTCTACCTACACTGCTTCAGACTATAGAAGTTCTTTCTATCTGAAGAGTCATATCATCCTGAATTTTGTCATTGTTATAAACATTCTCTGAATATTGGGCTCTGCCTCACACTTTTTCCTGAATCTCTTATTTTCCTGCTTATAGTTTTTATTAGATAAATGCTGGACCTTTTTTATTCTTCATGGCTTTTAAGCCATATTTCTTTCCTTTTTTCTCTTCCTACCTTCCTGCCTACATTCCTATTATTTTATGTCCTGCATTAAGGGCTAAACCCTCCCACTTAAATTCCAATATATTAATTCTCTCCTTGGCAGTGTTGTTCAACCATCAACTAAACAATACATTTTATAAATCTTTCATTCCCAGAATTTCTTGACTAAATATGTGTAATCTTCTTTACTATTGTTTTGGTCTTTCTTTAATACTTCATTATGTTTGAACTTTTAAACTTATTCTTTCAGAGAATACTCACATTACATGTTTCTTCTTCTTAGAGAGTTTATTTTCTCATGTGCTTCTTTACAGTGAACTCATCTTTAGTTGAGGGGAGGTTAATTTAACATAGAGGATCCTTATACGTTTATACGTTTTTGGTATATTCTCACAGGCAATAGTGCATTTGGCTCTGCCTATATCTAGTGAATTTCACTGGTTATAAACCAGTGTTTATGATGTCTTTTCAGAATAATGTCAAAACACCACACAGTTAGTTTGAACTATTAGCTCATCTCTATGCACGATGAAAGACTAGAATTCCAGTTCTTGTAGATGAGCCCTTTTTACTGGGCCACCAAATCAAACAGTGCATGATTTAAGAAATTATATGGCTATTTGCTTTGTGTAGCAGACTGATTTTTAATTCCCTAAATACACAGGACCTCCATGCTTAAGATTCCTTCTCATACGGAACTTTATCATTTTGCCATTTTTTATTCTTTTGTTCTTTTTGAACTTTTAAACTTAGTATTTAACTTTTAAACTAATTATTCTTTCAGAGAATACTCACATTATATATTTCTCATATGGTCCTCATATGGACCTTAAACACAGGCCCCAGATGCTTACACTTACATCTGTATACAATAATCCCAGGAGCTCTTTTATCTTTAGCTCCTAATTACTGCTCTGAACTTGTGTCTCCTTTCTTTTTTTTTTTTCCTGGAACTAACAATTTTGCTTTGCTTTTTCTGCATCTATAGAGAGGATCATATTGTCTTATCTTTTCTTTCATTAATTAGTTTGCAAATATTGAGCCGCCCCTGCAGCCCAGGAATAAATCCCACTTGGTCGTGGTGAATAATTCTTTTAATGTACTATGGGATTCAGTTTGCTAGTATTTTGTTGAGAATTTTTGCATCCATGTTCATCAGGGATATTGGCCTGTAATTCTCCTTTTTCGTGGGGTCTTCGTCTGGTTTTGGAATTAAGGAAATGCTGGCCTTGTAGAATGAGTTGGGAAGTTTTCCTTCCATTTCTATTTTTTGAAACAGTTTGAAAAGAATAGGTATTAATTCTTCTTTAAATGTTTGGTAAAATTCCTCTGGGAAGCCAGCCAGCCCTGGACTTTCGTTTGTTGGGAGATTTTTGATTACTGATTCAATCTCTTTGTTGGTTATGGGTCTGTTCAAATTTTCTATTTCTTCCTGTTTCAGTTTTGGTAGTTTATGTGTTTCTAGGAATTTATCCATTTCTTCCAGATTGCCTGATTTGTTGGCATATATTTTTTCATAGTATTCTCTTGTGATTGTATTTCTGTGGTGTTGGCTGTGATCTCTCCTCTCTCATTAATGATTTTATTTATTTAGGTCCTTTCTCTTTTCTTTTTGATAAGTCTGGATAGGGATTTATCAATTTTATTAATTCTTTCAAAGAACCAGCTCTTCATTTCATTAATCTGTTCTGTTTTTTTGTTTGTTTCTATATCATTTATTTCTGGTCTAATCTTTATTATTTCCCTTTTTCTGCTGCTTTTTCATTTATTGTTCTTTTTCTAGCACCTTTAGGTGGAAGGTTAGGTTGCATATTTCAGATTTTTCTTGCTTCTTGAGGTAGGCCTGTATTGCTATATACTTCCCGCTTATGACTGCTTTTGTTATAACCCAAAGGTTTTGGACCATTGTGTTTTCATTTTCATTTATTTCCATGTGTTTTTTTTTTCTTCTTTAATTTCCTGGTTAACCCATTTATTCTTTAGTAGGAAAATTCTTTAACCTCCATGTATTTATGCTCTTTCCAAATTTTTTCTCTTGTTGACTTCAAGTTTCATAGTGTTATGATGAGAAAAGATGCATTGTATGATCTCAATCTTTCTGTACTCGTTGAAGGCTGATTTGTGACCCACTATGTGATCTATTCTGGAGAATGTCCCACGTGCACTGGAAAAAATGTGTATTCTGCTGCTTTAGGATGAAAGGTTCTGAATGTATCTGTTAAGTCCATCTGGTCCAGTGTGTCATTCAAAGCCATTGTTTCCTTGTGGATTTTCTGCTTAGATGATCTGTCCATTGATGTTAGTGGGTGTTAAAGTCCCCTACTATTATTGTGTTATTATTAATGAGTTCCTTTATGTTTGTTATTGTTTTATATATTTGGGTGTCCCAAGTTGGGGGAATAAATATTTACAATTGTTAGATCTTCTGGTTGGATAGACCCCTTTATTATGATATAGTGCCCTTCTTCATCTCTTCTTACAGTCTTTGGTTTAAAATCTAGTTTGATATAAATATGGCTACTCTGGCTTTCTTTTGATGTCCATCAACATGATAAATGGTTCTCTATTCCATTACTTGCAATCTGAGGTGTCTTTAAGTCTAAAATGAGTCTTTTGTAGGCAGCATATAAACAGGTCTTTTTTTCCTTATCCTTTCTGACACCCCATGTCTTTTGATTAGAGCATTTAATCCATTTACATTTGAAGTAATTATTGACAGATTTGAATTTAGTAACATTGTATTGCTTGTTTTATCATTATTTCTGGAGATTTTCTCTGTTCCTTTCTAATCTTTGTTGCTTTGGTACTTCTTTCCCACTCAAAGTGTCCCCTTTAATATTTCTTGTAGGGCTGAATTAGTGGTCACAAAGTCCTTTAGTTTTTGTTTGTCTGGGAAACTCATTATATCTCCTTTTATTCTGAATGACAGCCTTACTGGATAGAGTATTCTTGCTGCCTATTTTTCCTATTCAGCACATTGAATATATCATGCCACTCTCTTCTGACCTGTCAAGTTTCTGTGGAAAGATCTGCTGGTTACCTTATTTGTCTTACATTGTAAGTTAGGGACTTCTTTTGTCTTGCTGCTTTTAGGATTTTTTCTTTATCTCTATATTTTGCAAATTTAACTATGGTATGTCTCGGTATTGGCCTGCTTTTGTTGATTTTGATGAGACTCCCCTCTGTCACCTGGATTTCGATGTCTGTTTCCTTCCCCTGATAAAAAAAAAAATTCTATGAAAATGAGCTACAAATAGAATAAATAAATTTAGATATTTTTAATCATTGCCACATTAAAAAAATCAAATAGAAGTCAAGAATATAAAATCCAAACATAATTTCCTAGAGTAGACAAAAAAAGACAGATACTATTAAAGAAAATTAAAAAATAGAGAATCTGTATTGAAAAAGAGAATAGAGAACTGAGAGTAAAGCAAACTTTTAAATAGACAATATAAGCAAATTTCTTACAACTAGAGAAAACATATTCATATAGAATGAACTCTCTGAATAACATGTAAATTTTTAAAAATATATTTCATCTCTGAATTATATTCTCAGATAAATTACCAATCAAGTGTGACAATGAAATAAAGTCTCTGAGATTCAAAAGCTTAGCACCTATATAGCTAGCATTCACTAACAAATTATTTTAAAATATGCTATAGAAAACAAGAAAGCAAACCAGAAACTAGAAACAGGGAGTTGAACCAGAAAAGATTAGGACCTAGTTTCAACAGAGCAGCAAACTGAGGTGGGTGTAACCATAAGTGAGTAAGAATTAAGGGACTATAATCTTTTAAAAGTATGATGATTTAATAGAATAGTTAAAATCGTGTAGACTTTGAAAAATCTTTATAAGAGAGTAACAACAAAATAGAATTTGAAAATAAAAATCTTTTTTTTTTAAAGATTTATTTATTTATTTATTTGACAGAGAGAGACAGCGAGAGAAGGAACACAAGCAGGGGGAGAGGGAGAGGGAGAAGCAGGCCTCCCGCCGAGCAGGGAGCCCAATGCGGGGCTCGATCCCAGGACCCTGGGATCATGACCCGAGCCGAAGGCAGACACTTAACAACTGAGCCACCCAGGTTCCCCGAAAATAAAAATCTTTTTAAGTTCTACTTAGAATTTCTTTAAGACTGGGAACACTGGACCCATAGATAATTAACTGCTATCAATTACAAATTCATTGTGTAAAGTAATATATTTGGTAGTAATTACATAAAAGTTATCTATTGGTTTTCAATATTGTGTCACAGTATATAAAAATTATAGAATACTTAAAATATTATAATATAAATCTGATACCACAGGTAACCTTATCCTATTTAATTTTGGCTGAGAAGAATACCATGAGAATTCCACAATAACTTTAGAATATGGCTACTGCTTGCTTTATATATGTGCACTAGATATCTGTTAATGCTCCCTTTACAGATTAACATAATGTCTCTTTGGCATATTCTACTATGTGGTAAAATGCTTTTGGCATTCATAATCAAAGACCCCAATACCTACATATTTGCTTTAAGAAACAAACAAAATCTACCTGACAAAGAATATAGTAATTAAAATTTAAAATACTTGTAAGCCTTTTCAAATATTTCTTACACTTATCCTATTAATAAGACATAGTTTTTCACCTCCAGAAAAGCATACATTTATATTAAAACTATTGTCTAGAATAATTCCTAAATACATTTATGTCATTACCTTGGTTTTTCAGTCTATATTTTGTTATCCATATACCAATAATTGATTTGCCATAAACAGGAGAATAATTGTAAAAGTGGTTTTTCTTGGTATTTCTTCATCCAAGCACGTCAAGATCAGCACACATGTTTTTTCATTAGCTCACAGCACAAATGGTTGACAGTTTGGGGATCTGTACAGCACTTCTTGCTAAATTTTGTTATTTGATCTGGTTTGACATAGAAAAGGTTGTTGTACTAGTCTGCTGACAAACTGCCAAACCCTGCTTCAGCTTTTACAACTTTTTAATCAACATCTTAATTAAAATTCATCTGGTGTTTCTCAACTATGTGCCACAGGAGGGCATACATTCATTACAGTTAATTGAGAAATCAGTGTGATAATTCGGACAAATATTGGAAGTGATGCTATTAATGGTGACAATTTATGGTTTGATCCAGATTAAGAAAATCTGTGTCTCTTTTTTCTCTTATGCAATACACATGTGTTGCAAAAAGCATTTGGTTATCTGTCATAATAATTCTACTATTTTTCTGTTGTATTTAATTTTTTTCTATTTTATCACTTTAAATATATTATTGCTGTAATTTCATATTGAAAAACTGAAATAATGAAACTTATTTTTTTAATTTATTAGAGAGAGAGAGTTTGTGTGTGTGCAAGTTGGGGGGACAGAGGGAGATAATCTTCAAGCAAACTCCCTGCTGAGTGTGGACCCCCCCCCCGCCCCCCGCCGACTTGGGACTCAATCTCAGGACTCATGAGACCATGACTGGAGTGGAAATCAAGAGTCAGAGCCTTAACCAACTGAGTCACCCAGGAGCCCCCTGGCGGTGGGGGGGGGAGGTGCTTCCTAATAATGAAACTTATTAAATAAAATCCAGGTAAAATGTTTAGGTATTAGAACTGAAAATTATTCTACATTATTCCATCAATTCTATACAAGGATGAAAACATGATGATGTGAAGATTTCTACATTTAGATCTCAGACAATCAGCATCTAAGAAGGCATTTGCCAAACCACTAGAAGGTAATACAAATGTAAACGTAAAAAATGCATTATTCCCAGAGCACCTGGGTGGCTTAGTCAGTTAAGCATCTGCCTTTGGCTCAGGTCATGATCCTGGGGTCCTGGGATCTAGCCCAGCATCCGGCTCTCAGCTCAGTGGGGAGCCTGCATCTCCCTCTGCCCCTTCCCCTGCTTGTGCTCTCTATCACTCTATCTACTGATTCTAGGCACTTGTTGGCTTTTCCCGGTCCCCAGTTATTCTTTAAAACCAGTAACTTCTAGGGCACCTTGGTGGCTCAAATGGTTAAGCGTCTGCCTTCAGCTCAGGTCATGATCCCAGGGTCCTGGGATTGAGGCCCGCATCGGGCTCCCTACTTGGTGGGGGGCCTGCTTCTCCCTCTCCCTCTACTGTTCCCCCTGCTTGTGCTCTGTCAAGTAAATAAATCTCTAAAAAAAAATAAAACAAAAACAAAAAAACCCAGTAACTTCTAGCCACAGTTTGAATTATAGATGATCTTTAGAATAGATATTCAATAATGTAATGAATGAATGGTACAACAACTTACATCAGACATCTTTTTTCTTGTCAGAATTAATAAAATCATTATGAGCAGCAGTTTTTGGACAGTCTACCAAGAGTAATCTCACTCTGCCATAACTGCTTAAAATTTAACATAAAAAGTTAAGGAAGAATAATTGAAACTGATGATTTTGTATGGATTTGGCTTGTTATAATACATTGTCAACATATTTTTATTATACATAATTATCACACCCCTCACTTTCATTTCAAGTCCAGCAGAAACAGGTATTAGTAATCAAATTTTTCATACATAATCATTCCAAATGTAACCCTTTAGGAAGGCAAAATATCCTCAACCCAAAATCAGAATAGCTGTACACATTATAAAGACATTTCATTATATATAATTCTAGAAAAGACTAATATGTCATGTCTGAACCTTTACTTCCTATGGGGTTTTCTCACATCTTTGTGTATGCACAAAGTCTCTGTTGGCCAAGAATGTGTGGGTGGCTTGGGCCTGCTCTAGCTTCTCTTATGCATATGCACAGTTTCTGGTCACCCAAGATATGGGAATAACCTAACAATTTTTCTATTTCTGTGTCACTCTAAGAACTGCCTCCTAAATTCTCACTAGTCCACTGGTCCATTGATTGAACCAAACAGAACCACAACCTCAGGCTAGTGGAGTCTGTAGCCCTCCTCTTCGCTTCCACTAAGATGATCAATTTGACAATACTCCACATCAAGTGAGCCCCTCCTAGCAGCAACAGCAAAGCAGTTAGAAATGGTTTCACAGCCTGCCCCACTCTTGTCCAACAATTATGCTGATAGAGCCAGGTGGGGGTGAGAGCCGCTGCGCTTACTAGAATGTCAGAAGATAACCTAGATTTCATCAGAGATTTGATGGCCAGCAAAATGGTTCAGAATCATGCAACATATAACTTCCATTGTAAGTCCATAAACATAGTTCCATTATATTCAAAGGTATAATGGATATAAAACTTATATAAGAATGAGTTTATCCTTCACAAAACTGACAAAAACTAATTGACCACTCATTTACCATATGATTTTAGTACAAGACTCCTGCAAGGTATAGTTTCTTCTTCTGTAAAATAGGTGCAGTACAAGTACATGGATAACATGAACAGCTGTGATACTGAATGCAAGACAGCATTTATTTAAAGCATTACATCATGTCAAACTACAAACTATAATGTCTCCTCAGACAGCTTCTTCTCCTACATTTTAATCAGTTGTTTTCACTTTTCTCTTAGTTTTCAAAATTGTCCATCATGACAATAAAATTTCAATAAATGCCCAATCAATAGTAATTACAGTAGGAGATTACTCTGTAAATCCTAAATACTGTAGACTTACCTTACTTTTCTACATTGCTATTTAAATAAACTATGATATCACAGAAAAAATATTTCAATAATAAATAGACCTTCCATTATGTTCCATTTCATTATGGCCATTTCCCCACATATATTTTATTTAAAACAATATTTTTTAATTATGTATAATAAAAAATTTAGAAACTCCAAAAAAGAAAAAAGTAAAAATAATGAACACCAAAAATTCACATATCAAAATAGCAATTATGAACATTATGAATTTTCTTTCTAAAAGGTTGGCTTTTAAATTGTATTTTTAAAGGTATTATAATTTATTGTGATACTTTAATTGTTATCTAGTAAATTAAACTTTTTTTCCATTTCTCTAAAAACTATTTGCTGTTTCTTTCTTTTGAAAAAATACTTTTAGGATTCCCCATCTGTTGTTTTTCAAATGCCATATTTTTTGTTTGTTTAGAATAAATTATCAAAAAGTATACTTAACTAATACATAAAGGAACAACAGGAGAGTGGAATGACTTCAAAGGGAACTAGATAGAGGAAAATATTTATAAAGATTGAGGGAAAGAATAGCTGAGTAAGATTCTGAATTTACATTCAGAATAGTTGAGTAAAATTCTTCATTTACATTCAATAAAACCATAGATTTGAAGTGGTAATTTTCTATACTGGACATAAACCATAAACTATTAACATCTCTGCTAGACAAAATTAGGGTTTTTTTGCTTTCACACAAAAGCCACTTGCACAAATACAGTTTTCTGCAAGATAATATCTACTCTTAGAGCACTGTAAAAATGCACTAATCAGTAGTAAAGTGTAAGTCAAGAAACTCACATATGTAGAAAATCACATAATCCCAGATAAGCCTGCTAGACACACCCAGTAGACACTGATGGGATACCCATGAACAATTCTTTATGTTTAATACCAATTCTTGGGCAACTTTTTCCTAACAGTAATTCTTGTGATCAGAAATAACTCCAAAGATTATTTTTGATCACAAAAAAGACTACTTGTGGGCACCTGGGTGGCTCAGTTGGTTAAGCGACTGCCTTCAGCTCAGGTCATGATCCTGGAGTCCCCGGATCGAGTCCCACATCGGGCTCCCTGCTCAGCAGGGGGTCTGCTTCTCCCTCTGACCCTCTTCCCTCTTGTGCTGTCTCTCATTCTCTCTCTCTCAAATAAAAATAAATAAAGTCTTTAAAAAAAAAAGACTACTTGCATTGTAGTTAACCTGTTTTTGTTTTTGTTTTAATAACTGCAACAAGAGATTGAAATATCACAAATACGCTCTTTGATCAGCATGTAATTAAATTAGAAATAAACATCAATAAAGACAGTGATAATTTGGAAATTATACAACTTTATTCTAAATAGCAAATTGTCAAAGAAGAAGATGCAAAGGATATTAGAAATTTGTAGAAATTTAATGATAATAAGAGCACAACTTACTAAAAAATTTGGGACACATCTTAAAATGCACTTAGAATAAAATTTATAGCTTTAGTGTATATTAATAAGGAAATTTAAAAACGAAAGATATACGTTTCCACCACGGGAAGCTAGAACAAAGGTAAAAACTTAACCCAAAGTTCCGTAATATATGCTATATACAAAACAAAACAAAACAAGAACCACCACCAACAACAACAATAAAAAAAAAACAACTCACTTTAGATTAAGAGCACACATAAGCTGAAAGTAAAGGTGTAGAGAAAGATATCATAGGCTATGGCAACCAACAAAAGAGAGTATGGTGGCTATACTTATCTGAGACAAAATATGCTTTAAGTCAAAACTGTCACAAGAGAAAAAACATTATATAATGATAAATGGATCAATTCAACAGAAAAACATAACAATCATAAATATGTATGCATCCAGCATTAGAGCATTTAAATATAAATATTGACAGAACTGAAGAAAGAAACATAAATGCACTAATAGGAGGAGACTTCAATACCTCATTTTCAATAATGGATAGATCAGTCAGACAGAAAATCAACTAAGAAACAAGGAACTTAAACAACACTATAGACATATACAGAACATTCCATTTACTGGAAGTGGAATATACATTCTTCTCAAGTGTACATGGAATATTCTCCAGGATAGAGAAATGATTGCCACTTCTGTACTGATCCACCTGACCCTCAATTGATACACCATTCCATGGGGAAAATGGAACAGTGGAGAGCTGGCACTTTCTCTAGTTTTAGCCTTGCTTATACCAGTACAGTAAGTAATTAAAGGCTTAACTCCTACATTTTTGGTTTCCTGATATAATCAGCTACTCAGACACCTGGCAGTTTAGCTCTCTCCCAGCTCAAATAATTTCCTGACGTTATTTACCCAGGATAAATGAAACTAAATGTCTACACAGATGCTTCTAAACCATGTTCGAATAGCCCAAACTGTAAACAATCCAAATGTACATCAACTGGTGAATGGATAAACAAATTGTGGTATATCTGTATATTTAAATACTATTCAACAATGGAAAGAACAAACTAGTGAAACATACAACTACAAGGAAAAATCTCAAAAACACCATGCTGACTGAAAGAAGCCACACACTGTACAGTTTCATTTTGTAATTTTAGAAAAGGCAAAGTAAATTATAGCAGCAGAAAAAAGATTAGTGGTTTCCTGGGAATCCAATTTGATGCAAGGATTTGACTATAAAGGAGCATGAGATTTGGGTTTCCTAAATTTGCAGTTTCTCAGCTATAATGCATATTTATGTATGTGCTGCATTCACCCGGATTTCTGCACCCTACCTTTGTGGGATTTGGGTAGTAAAGAGAAACAACAGAAACATGAAGTTCATGCTGCTCGCTGTACTATGAGCAATAAAGTCCTTTTCTTTGGCCCAACGGTCTCTTGTTTTCTCCCATGAAAACATGATAAGTAAAGTTGTTAGCTTACAAGTTGGATAAAATCCCAGACACTTCAGAGTTCTTTACACATTATAGTTACATATCATAATTATAAAGAATACTATCAATTGTACAGATACCTTTGACTGTAAAGAAAACAGTGAAATAAAACAAGGAGTTTGCTAATAAGAAAATAAAAGAGATAAATAGAATTATAAAAGAAACATTCAATCATTTCCTGGAGAATTCAGAGAAATAGGATATAGGGAACAAAGGACACATGAAGACAAATAAGAAACAGCCAAATGATAGAGTTCAACTTAACCATAAATAATCACATTAAATTTAAATAGCTTCTATATCTCAATTAAAAAGACAGGTATTTCCAAATTGGACGAAATGGCAAGCTCCAATGATATACTGTCTAAAAGAATCACATTTTATATATAAAGACACAAATAGGTTAAAAAGATGAAAAAAGGTATACCATGTTAACTCTAACCAAAAGCAAGCTGAAGTGGCTATGTTAATACCAGAAAAAAAAGGTTCTAGATCAAAAAATATTTAAATAGACTAAAGAAGATCATTTCATAGTGACAAAGGGGTCAATTGATCAAGAGATTATAACAATCATAAGTAATTATGCACCTAATAACAGAGCTTTAAAATAAAGGGGCGCCTTGGTGGTGCAGCTGGTTAAGCGGCCCACTCTTGGGTTGGGCTCAGTTGGTGATCTCAGGGTGGTGAGATGGAGGCCCACATCCAGTTTCTGAGCTCAGGACGGAGTCTGTTTAAGATTCTTTTCTCCCTCTGCCCCTCCCTATCACATGCACACATGTGCACACACGTGTACTTTCTCTCTCTCTCAAACAATCGTCAAAAAATAAAATAAAATACATGAAGCAAAAACTGACAGAACTCAAAGAGAAACAGACAAATCCATAATTATAAGTGTAGACTTTAATGCCTTTCTTTCAATGATTGGTAGAACAAGTGTAAAGAAAAAATCAATAAATAATCTAATCAGATGTTGCATCTCTGTGGCGTACACCGGAAACTAATGTAACATTATGTGTCAAGTATACTCAAGTAAAAAAAAAAATTAAAAGATGTGGTATATATGTGTATATATATGTGTGTGTATACATACACACACACACAACTAGAATATTACTCAGCCATAAGAAAAAGAGATCATGCCATTTGTGACAACAGAGGGTATTACACTAAGTGAAATAAGTCAGAAAGAGAAAGACAAATACCATATAATTTCAATTACATGTGGAATCTAAAAAAAAAAACAAGCAAACAAAAGCAGAAACAGACCCATAAATACAGAAAACAAACCGGCGGTTGCCAGAGGGGAAGGGAATGAGGAAGGGGCAAAAAGTGTGAAGGAGTGTGAGGGAGGTACAAGCTCCCAGTTATGGGATGAATAAGTCACAAGAATAAAAGGTACAGCATAGGGAGTACAATCAATGGAAATGTAATATTGCATGGTGACAGATGGTAGCTACACTTGTGGTGAGCACAGCATAACATATAAACTTGTTGAATCACAATGTTGTACACCTGAAACTATGGCAATATTGTGTGTCAACTATAATTCAATTAAAAAAAAGGAAAAGAAAATCAGTAAATATATAGAAGATTTGAGTAACACTAACAACAGTTTGCCCTCTCATTGTGATTATTCAATTTTAACCATGAATATCTTGATATATCTCACTAATTATACCCAAATTCTCTGGAAAGAAAAGTTTCTCCACTATGAAGTTAATATTTTCTCCTTTTTAATCGCTAAGTATTTTTAGGGGGATATTTTGGGACAATATAAGAATCTTGTTCTTCATAATACTTCCATCCATAACATTTCTCATCCACTAATGACTTTTTCCTAAAGCTATTATTATTCTGGTAATGCCATGATGATTTTCTAATTCCTTCTTTCATTATAAATTTGTTTCACTTTATGCTATTAATTGGAATTCTAATTTTAATATCTGCCTATCTTTCCCATTCATTTATTTATTCAATTATTTATATTATTTATTTAGATCATTACATGGTTATTTATATTACTATATGGGTTCTAACCCAATATTATCATTATTTTTTCTATCTATCTATCTATCTATCTATCTATCATCTATCTATCATCTATCTATTCATTCATTCAAACTGTTCCAGATTTGGCCACTGGGAGCCTTCAACTTCAGATTGGTATCTGTGTACATTTTAAATGTCTACATTATAATTCTGATATCCTGATATTGAAAGTCCAAGAGTTATTTTTATCTAAGCCCATTTGTTACAAAAATATCTGAATATTACAAGGGGAAATTTCAACTTAAACTTTAAAATAAAACTTATCCTTTAACTTTTAAATAAAGCTCCGTAAAAAGTTTTGTTTCATTTTGCTTTTTACAGAATAACTGCATCTTGTAGAAACAGATCCTCTTCATTGTAAACTGATAGTCTTTTTCATCTACTTTATGTGACAGCCTGAGGGCAGTTACCTTGCTAACCTCTGGACACAATCATTTCTAGATAATAAAAATTCAATGTAAAATTGCAGTTTAAATTCATAAGAAGAATAAATTTATCAATAGCAAATAAATGTTAAAATATATAAGCTTTTCAAAGATTCTCTAGATCCTCATTGAAATTGCATATCTGTAATTTGTTTCAACAAGATTATTTCATCTCTTTTCTCATGTATGTTTGTGCCTGAGTGGGTTTTAATATTACTTATGCACAATTTTAGTGTCTTTTAACTTTTATTAGAGAAGTTTAATCAAGTGCAATAAAAATCCCTGATTGAAGATCTTTCTTTTTCTTTCTTTATTAAAAGTAGAAGGCTGCCAAGAGTCTGGATGAGAACTATGGGATTCCATATCCAACAGGAAATCTATTTTTTAATAAAAAGAGACTCTTGATAAACTCTATGCTTGAAATAAATTTCAAAAGCATTTACTATAGCCACAGAGCCTTTTAATTCCTTAACACCCACACATAAATCTTAATAACTTCCTTTTTGACTACAGGTTTTAGCCACTTCTCTGAAAAGGAAATGGGTTTAATATCTACATTGTAAACTTAGTAAAAAATATATTTGAACATGTCATGCAGAATTCAAAACTTTCTAGTTAATAAAATATTGATCTCATCAAATATTTGAATACTTCTAATTCTTTAAATGTCATTTCTTCCTATTTCCCATGTAGCCAAAGGCAATCTCATAAAGAAAACTCTGTGAAGATCAAAGAGAAATGTTTGGATAAAATTAATAATTCTGAAAAACATCCTCTGTGTTTAATTGTTAATAATGCTGAAATAATTATGTATGTCCTAAATATAAATATAGAGCTGTTGGCAATTTAAGCAACCAAACATCAGTTTTAAATCACCATAAATAATTTAAAAAAGGCTTTGTGATTGGGTTCTTACTAAAGAAAAAGGATCACAACTGTATTTAACCTGTTATCATGCAAAAAGCTATTTTGTAGGATTTATTATTCCAAATTGATATACTTTAAAGGAAATCTTTCTTGTTTCTACAGTTTTCTCTTTTGATAAATGGCCTGTTCAAATGGCAAGCTGTAAATATGCTTTTATAAAACATTCATTTTTTTCAGTAGTTTATTTTGCATATCAGGTGTCATAAACATCAATAGAATGGCTATTGATATTTTAAGTCATTATAAATGAAATTGAATTTTAGAAGCTTTTAGTATAGATCCCGTTATACTATGATATTTAATATTTAACTGTGTTTAGTCAAAGAATGTTTCCATTTGGGCACCTGGGTGGCTCAGTTGGTTAAGCGACTGCCTTCGGCTCAGGTCATGATCCTGGAGTCCCTGGATCGAGTCCCGCATCGGGCTCCCTGCTCGGCAGGGAGTCTGCTTCTCCCTCTGACCCTCCTCCCTCTCATGCTCTCTGTCTGTCATTCTCTCTGTCTCAAATAAATAAATAAAATCTTTAAAAAAAAAAAAAGAATGTTTCCATTTGTTGATATGCAAAAAATAATTTTATACTTACTACAAAATTTGTAAAAAGACTTGATTTCTGGCTAAGTAGATGTAAAAATGATATTCATATTCACTGTTCTTCCTCAGAATTATGAATGTATAAAGTATTAAAATCAGAAAAATTAATTCCACATTCCAAAGAACAAGGACATAGTCTTATATTAGTTATCTGCTACTACATAATCAATTAGTCCAAATCTTAGTAGCTTAAAACAACGAATATTGATTATCTCATAGTTTCTGTGACCAGGAATCTAGACATAGAATAGCTGAGTCCATTTCTTTTGAATCTCTCATAAGACTGCACAGGTATAAGCCAGGGATATGGTTATTTCTAGGTAGAATCACTTTCCAAGCTCACTCAGAGAGAGTTGGAAGAATTCAGTTTCTCAAAGGCTGTGAAACTAAGGCCTCAGTTCCTCAAGGGCCATTGGCTGTAGGCCTCCCTTGATTCCCTGCCTCTCTAATTGATTTATACAACATGTCATCTACCTTCATCAGAGTGACCAAATGAGAGGATAAGAAAGAATACCAGCAAGAGAGAGTGTACTAACAACATGAAAGTCACTGTATTTTATAAAGTAATTATGAAAGGAAATCCCATCAACTTTGTCATATCCTATTTTAAAAGAAAGTTATTAGGCCCAGAATATACTGAAGAGGAGGGGATTACACAAGAGCTGGAGAATCTGGGTGTGGAAATCATTGGAAACCATATCAGATGCTGCCTTGTACAAGCCCCAACCCCAAACACAAACTGTATAAAAGTCCAATGCTTTACCCTTCTACAAAAACAAGGGAGGATGCTGAGAACCACAGTCCTCGAATGTCTTTATGTATGGTATATATCTTTACATGGGTCACTTTGAATCTTTAGCAGAATATAAATATGCATATGCACAATGAAATTTCATAATATTGAGAAATGATTTGGGAGCAGTAAGATGAGTAATCCTTAAAGTTTACACACAGCTGAAAGACACTGAAGTTCCAAGTAACCAGATTCAAGGGTCGTTTTGAAACCCAAAGCATTCAATAGAGATTCCAGACAAGTCACACCTTAATAATAAGATTACATGAGCCCTAGAACAAAGGAAAATTCTCATTTTCCCAGAAAAACAAAAAGCTTAAAAAGCCTCAGAAAGTCAATTTCATCAATCATTAGCTACTTAACTTCCAAAACAAAGTCCAACAATCTTTAAAGGAATATATATATATATATATATATATATATATAAAATATGGCACTTGAAAATATAAAATACACATCTATCATCTTATTAGAAATAATTATACATAAGCAGAGAAACATGATATATCATCAATAGTCAATAAAATGAATCCCCAAATCACGAAAAAATTAGAAAAAAAAACTACAATTTAGTTTATTTTAATTTGTTTTCTCATTGAATTAATAATTTCCTTTAAATACAAGGACTTGTTTAAATACATGTATTTTAAATGTAAAACAGTAATGTAATGTAAACAAGTCCTTGTACTTAAAGGAAATTATTAATTCAATGAGAAAACAAACTGAATTAAAATGAACTAAATTATAGTTCTAGATGAAAAATTAGATAAAATAGAGGAAAATAACTTGTTTCACACAACTGCAAATTAGAAACTGTAGATCACTGAATTTTAGTCCTAGCAAACAAAAGCACAAAGAAGAAAAAATTTAGAGCCTATTGGCTTGTGCTATTACAAATCATTTAACATACATGTAATTGGAATCTCAGAAAAGGGGGAAGGGAAGTAGACAGAGAAAAATATTTAAAGGAATAATAAACAGCACGTTTTTCAAATTTGTGAAGCACAATAAAACCACAGATCTAAGAAGCACAAGCAATATCAAACACACAAATAAATTCACACAAGGTATATATTAATGAAATTACTAAAGCAGAGTGATAAAATAATTGCAAATATTGACTTTTTTTTTAAAGATTTTATTTATTCATTTGAGACACAGAGATACAGAGAGAGAGAGAGAGAGAGAGCATGAGCAGGGAGAGAGGCAGAGGGAGAGGGAGAAGCAGGCTCCCCGCTGAGCAGGGAGCCTGATGTGGGACTCGATCCCAGGACCCTGGGATCATGACCTGAGCTGAAGGCAGACGCTTAACCATCTGAGCCACCCAGGCGCCCCTTGACATTTTTTTCTTTTTTTTATTCTGGTAAAAAATATGACATGAGATCTAGTCTCTTAAAAACTTCCAAGTGAAGAGTTCAGTATTGTTAACTATAAGCACAATGCTGTACAGCAAATCTCTAGAACTTTGCCAATCTGGTATGACTAAAACATTATACCAATTGAACTGTAACTCTCCATTTTCCCCACCTCCAACACCTGACAATCACCATTCTACTTCCTGTTTTGATGAGTATGACTAATTTAGATATCTCGTATAAGTGGAATCATGCTGTATTTGTCCTTCTGCGGTTGGCGAATTTCATTTAGCATAGTTTGCTCCAGATCATCCATGTTGTTGCATATTGCAAGATTTCCTTCTTTTCAAAGGCTGAATAGTATTCCATTGTATGTATGCACATACAATATATTCTTTATCCATTCATCTGCCCATGGATATTTAGGTTGTTTCCAACTCTTGGCTAATGTGAATAGCACTGCAGTTAACATGGGAGTGAAGATATCTCTTGGAAATCCTGATTTCAATTTATTTGCATGAATATTCAGAAATGAGATTGCTGAATCATATGATAGTTCAAATTTTTTTTTAAAGATTTTATTTATTTATTTGAGAGAGAGAGAATGAGAGAGAGCACATGAGAGGGGGGAGGGCCAGAGGGAGAAGCAGACTCCCTGCCGAGCAGGGAGCCCGATGCGGGACTCGATCCAGGGACTCCAGGATCATGACCTGAGCCGAAGGCAGTCGCTTAACCAGCTGAGCCACCCAGGCGCCCGGTAGTTCAAATTTTAATTTGCAGGGGAAACTCCATATGGTTTTTCTTTTTAGGGTGTGCTGAATTTTTACTTTATTTTTTCCATGCATTTTATTTATTTTATTTTTTAAACATTTTTTATTTAAATTCAATTAATTAACATATAATGTATTATTGGTTTCAGAAGCACAGGCCCATGATTCATCAGGCTTATATAATACCCAGTGCTCATTACATCACCTGCCCTCCTTGATGTCCATCACCCAGTTACCCTATCCCTCCACCCCCCTCCCCTCCAGCAAAACTCAGTTTGTTTCCTATGATTAAGAGTCTCTTATGGTTTGTCTCCCTCTCCGGTTTCATCTTGTTTTATTTTTTCCTCTCTTCCCCTATGATCCTCTGTTTTGTTTCTTAAATTCCACATATCAGTGATATCATATGATAACTGTCTTTCTCTGATTGACTTATTTCATTTAGCATAATACCCTCTGGTTCCATCCACCTCATTGCAAATGGCAAGATTTCATTTTTGATGACTAATATATATATATATATATACACCACATCTTCTTTATCCATTCATCTATTGATGGACATTTGGGCTCTTTCCATAGTTTGGCTATTGTGGACATTGCTGCTATAAACACTGGGGTGCAGGTGCCCCTTTGGATCACTACATTTGTATCTTTGGGGTAAATACCCAGTTGTGCAATTGCTGGGCTGTAGGGTAACTCTATTTTCAACTTTTTGAGGAATTTCTATTGTGTTTGCCAGAGTGGCTGCACCAGCTTGCATTCCCACCAACAGTGTAGGAGGGTTCCCTTTTCTCTGCAACCTCACCAACATCCTGACTTGTTAATTTAGCCATCCTGAGTAGTGTAGGGTGGTATCTCATTGTGGTTTTGATTTGTATTTCCCTGATGCCGAGTGATGTTGAACGTTTTTTCATATGTCTGTTGGCCATTTGGATGTCTTCTTTGCAGAAATGTCTGTTCACGTCTTCTGCCCATTTCTTGGCTGGATTATTTGTTCTTTGGGTGTTGAGTTTGATAAGTTCTTTATAGATTTTGAATACTAGCCTTTTATCTGATATGTCATTTGCAAATATCTTCTCCCATTCTGTAGGTTGTCTTTTGGTTTTGTCAACTGTTTCCTTGGCTGTGCAAAAGATTTTTATCTTGATGAAATCCCAATAGTTCATTTTGCCTTTGTTACCCTTGCCTTTGGTGACGTGTCTAGCAAGAACTTTCTGTGGCCAAGGTCTAAGAGGTTACTGCCTGTGTTCTCCTCTAGATTTTGATGGATTCCTGCCTCACATTGAGGTCTTTCATCCACTTTGAGTCTATTTTTGTGTATGGTGTAAGGAAATGGTCCAGTTTCATTCTTATGCATGTGGCTGTCCAATTTTCTCAACACCATTTGTTTGAAGAGACTGTCTTTTTTCCATTGGAGATTCCTGCCTGCTTTGTCGAAGATTAGTTGACCATAGAGTTTTGCTCCATTTCTGGATTCTCTATTCTGTTCCATTAATCCAGGTGTCTGTTATTGTGCCAGTACCACACCGTCTTGATGATCACAGCTTTGTAATAGAGCTTGAAGTACAGGATTGTGATGCCACCAGTTTTGGGTTATTTTTTCAACATTCCTTTGGCTATTCAGTGTCTTTTCTGGTTCCATACAAATTTTAGGGTGGTTTCTTCCAGCTCTGTGACAAACGCTCATGGTATTTTGATAGGGATTGCATTGAATGTGTAGATTGTTCTAGGTAGCATGGACATTTTAACAATATTTGTTCTTCCAATCCATGAGCATGGAATGTTTTTCCATTTCTTTGTGTCTTCCTCAATTTCATTCACAGGTGTTCTATAGTTTTCAGAGTACAGATCCTTTATCTCTCTGGTTAGCTTTATTCCTAGGTATCTTCTGGTTTTTGGTGCAATCCTTAATTTCTCTTTCTTCTGTCTCATTGTTAGTGTATAGGAATGCAACTGATTCCTGTGCATTGATTTTATATCCTACCACGTTGCTGAATTCCTGTATGAGTTCTAGTAATTTTGGGGTGGAGTCTTTTGGGTTTTCCACATAGAGCATCATGTCATCTGCAAAGAGTGAGAGTTTGACTTCTTCTTTGCTGATTCGGATACCTTTTATTTCTTTTTGTTGGCTGATTGCTGAGACTAGGACTTCTAGTACTATGTTGAACAGCAGTGGGGATAGTGGACATCCCTGCTCTGTTCCCGACCTTAGGGGAAAAGCTATCAGTTTTTCCCCATTGAGAATGATATTCACCATGGGCTTTTCATATATGGCTTTTATGATATTGAGGTATGTTCCCTCTATCCTACATTGTGGTTTTTCATAATGGCTACATCATTTTACATTCCCACAAATTGTATGCGAGTATTCTAAGTTCTCCAAGTTCTCTCCAACACTTGTTTTTGGTTTTGCTTTTGATACTGGCTGACCTAACAAGTATGAAGTGAAATTATATTGTGGTTTTTATTTGCAATTCCTTGATGATTCGTCATGTTGAGTATCTTTTCATATACCTATTAGCCATTCATGTGTCTTCTTTGGAGAAGTGTTTCTATTCAAGTTGATTGCCCTTTTTTAATTGGGCTATTTGTTTTTTTGCTATTGAGTTGGAGTGCCTTATATATTTTGGATATTAATCTCATATCAAATATATGGTGTGTAAACATTTTTTCCCATTTGACGTTGACTTGGCATTCTGCTTATTATTTCCTTTGCTGTGCAAAAGCTTTTTAGTATGATGTAATCCCACCAGTGCATCTTTTATTCTGTTGCCTGTGCTTTGGGTTTTATATACAAGTAATCCCTGCCAAGACCAATGCCATGCAGTTTTGTCCCTATGTTTTCTTCTACAACTTTTACACTTTCAGATCTTATGCTTAAGTCTTTAATCCATTGTGAGGATTTCTGTGTGTGTGTGTGTGTGTGTGTGTGTGGTGTAAGATGAGGATCCAATGTCATTCTTTTGCATGTAGATATCCAATTTTCTTTTTTTTTTTTTTTAAAGATTTTATTTTTTTGTCAGAGAGAGAAAGAGCACAAGCAGGGGGAGCAGCAGGTAGGGGATGTAGCAGGCAGAGAGAGAAGCAGGCTCTCCACCAAGCAAGGAGCCTTATTTGGGATTCGAACCCAGGACCCTGGGATCATGACCTGAGCCAAAGGCAGATGCTTAACCGACTGAGCCACTTAGGCGTCCTGATATCCAGTTTTCCTAATGCCATTTATTGAAAAAACTATCCATTCCTCATATATTCTTGGCAACTTTGTTGAAGATCAGTTGACCATATATGTGTGGTTTTATTTCTGGGATCTCTATTCTGTTCTATTGGTCTATATGTCTGTCCTTATGCTAGGACCATACATACTGTTTTAATTATTGTAGTTTGGTAATAAGTTTTGAAATCAGGGAGTGTGAGACCTCCAATTTTCTTCTCTTCCTCAAGACTGTTATGGCTCTTGGGGTCTTTTGTGGTTACATATGAATGGTAGAATTATATTTTATATTTTTGTAAAAAATTCCACTGTGATTTTGATAGGTAATGCATTGAATCTGTAGATCTGTTTGGATATTTTAACAATATTATGTGTTCCAGTCTATGAACATGGGATGTTTCAATATATTTGTGTTTCAGTAACGTTTTATAGTTTACAGTGTGTAAATCTTTCACCTCTTCAGGTAAGTTTATTCCTAAGTATTTTATTTGTTTGATGTTAGTGTGAATGGAATTTTTTCCTAATTTTCTTTTTGGATTGTTGTTAGTGTATAAAAACAAAACTGAATTTTGTATGTTGATTTCATATCCTGCCACTTTACTGAATTCATTTCTTATTTCTAAGAGGTTTTTTGTGGATTCTTTAGAGTTTTCTTTATATGATTACATCATCTGCAAACCATAATAATATTACTTATTAAACTTTCCAGTTTGGATACTTTGTGTTTCTTTTTCTTGCCTAATTGCTCTGGCTGTTATTTACAGTACTATGTTGAATAGAAGTGGCAAGAAGGCATACCTTTGCCTTGTTCCTAATCTTAGAGGAAAAACTTCTTTAGTTTTTTACTGTTGAGTGTGACCTTAGCTGTGGGGTTTTCATATATGGCCATTATTATGTTGAGGTAATTTACTTCTATTCCTAGTTTGTTGACTACTTTTATCATGAATGGATATTGATATTAAATGTTTTTTCCTGCATCTATTAAAATGATACTATGATTTTTAACTTTAGTTCTGTTAATGTGGAATAACACATTGATTAGTTTGCATATGTTGAACAATCTTTTCATCTTGTGGATAAAATCCACTAGATTATGGTGTATGGTCCTTTTAATGTGACGTTGCTTTGTTTGTTAGCATTTTGTTGAGGATTTTTGCATCTATTTGTTGAGGATTTTTGCATCTATATGCATCAGAAATATTGTTTTTTAATTAGTTAATGAAGCAGCCTTATCATTAGAAAATCAACCACTTTGGTATAATATTAAAAATCCTGGGCTATAAAATCTGATCAAAATGAGTTTGAACATCATCTCTCCCTGCCATATACTAAATCTATGCTCTTGACCAGTCCCCTAAACTTTCTTTGAATCAATATATTTATCTATCAGTGAACTTAACAGTATTATTTTTCAAAAGCAAGTTTTAAAGATTGTAAGGAAGAAAGTTTGAAAAGGCATCAGTCTAGTTACCTCAAAAATTGTGATTTCAGTAGGATGGAAAGAAGGAAAGAAAGGAGAGGAGAATGAAGAAGAAAAAGGAAAAAAAGAAAAAAGTTAAGAGAAATAGACAAAGGAAAAGAGAAAGAAAGAGGGATATAAAGAATGAGAGAGAGCTAACTATTCCATTTCCTGAGTCCCAGTTTCCATATATATAAAAAGAGGATCATAGTCCTTATTTTGCCATTTTGTTTGTGAGTAATAAAAATACTACTAATGAATGTTTTGCTATAGAAAATCAAGTATGAAGCAGACATCAAAAAATCTTTAGTTTAAAAAAAAAATCTTTAGTTTATTACTGTCCATCTATGTCACTGGACCTCATGCAGAGAGATGTCTTCAAAATGTGTAAGAGTTTTCAAACTATATCCTGAACTCACCTCATCTGATACAGCAAAATGAAAGGGTGCTAAACATAGTTTGGAAAAGGTTCCACAGAAGTTCTGTTGCATTTTCCTGTCCAAGTCTCCCAAATATCTGAAAAAGTGATAAAATTAGATATTATAACCATACATGCATTTGTGGGATTGATGAAAATACTATCCATAACAGTAATATTTAGTTTATAAAATTATACAATTTATAGCTAGAATTATAATTTTTCTAGGTTTTATTTTTCTTTTTTGAAATAGAGGAGAAAGAAGGGACATTTTTGGTGGAGTAAAATTCTTGATACCTGCCTCCTAAACTTTTCAAAAATAAATAATTGTAATACATTCCAAAAGTAAACAAACATAATTTTAGTAAATATATGTAAGAACTTCAGATGTATTTTATTATAGAATTACTTCATAAGAGTAATATTTCCTAGTAGATATCTTTAAAGATAACATATCATACATTTATTCTAGTAATGACAGTGATGAATCTTCCTTATCTATTTGTGACCCCATAATCAGCAGGAAATGGCCATTTACGAATATGATATAATGATAAATAAAAACTTAATATGCATATATAATTCAATGTGTATGTGTGTGTTTGCAACCTTAGAGCAAAGTTTTATTAGAATATGCTAACACAAAAAAATAAAGGAAATAAGTATGGAAGTGGTAATATGATACTGCCATCTTATGGCTAAATCTTCATAAGAAAGGAAGGTTGATTGTTTTATAAATTCGGTTGTCAAATTTAAAAATTTGCTTCATTTCTTTTAGAGAATTGCCCTGTTATACTTTATTTATAGAGTACTCTTGAGCCATATTTTATACTAAATAAAATGTAAATATTTTTTCTAACAAAAAAAACCCACAAAAATATTATAATTGAGTTAAAAAGATATTACACATGTGTAGAGTTATCTATGCTTTCATTATTCATTCCATACTTATATTTCTTAACATCTTGTATCTTGATTTTTTAAAAGCTGTATCTAGATATATGTTTATACTAAATAATTTCATCAGGTTCTTATTTTCAAGAACTGTGTTCAAAAGTAGATTCAGAGGTGATGAGCTGTTTTAGCAAATAATTTTATCCATTCTCATATCTTCATATTTCAAGATTCAGCTAGACACATTTCAGACATTTGTATATAGAATAAAGAGGATTTCCAAGAACCCAGAATTAGGCAAAACAATTTATATAGTATGGAAGAAGATATGTTAATTGGTTCTGTGAGGAATGACCTAGTCAAGTATATATATTTACCATCCAACAAGTGATAGTCCAACAAAGCAGATAGCACCAATGAGGTCAGTACAAGCCAGTCCCAATAGGTGGATCATATAACTTGAAATACATGAACAATATCCAGAGTTTGAAAGTTTTAAGCAATGGCCAGAAATTGTGGAGCCCAGCCATATCTCTAACAACTCTTTTTGCAGATCCTTTCATCTAATCAGCAGTTATAAGATAGACTTCCTTTCTTATTTCCAAACAACAACAAAAAACTTTAATTGATATTAGTCAAATTCATTCTCATGATTTAGTTCTTAATATTGCTGTTTCATTTTTAACAGTTGTACTGAGATATAATTCACATGCCATAAAATCCACCTACTTAAAGTATACAATTTAGGGTTTTAGTATTTTCACAGAGTTGTGCACATTATCTCAATCTAATTTTAGAACATCATCATCTCCAAAGAAAACAGACTGAGTAGTAATCACTCTCCATTTCCTCCCTCCCATTTCCCAGGCCTTAGAAAACCAGTAATTTACTTCCTATTTCTATAGATTTGCTTATTCTAGACATTTTCTATAAATGGCATCACAGAATACGTAGATTTTTGTGACTGGCTTCATTCACTTAGCATAATGTTTTCAAGGTTCACCCTTGTGGCATGAATTACTACCTCATTTGTTTTTGTGGTCAAATACTATTCTACTGTATGGATATATCATATGTTACTTATCCATCCAAAGGTTGATGAACATTTGTAATGTTTCCACATTTTTTTTACTATTATAAATAATGCTGCTATGAACTTCACCTAAAAGCTTCTGTGCGGACATAGGTTTTCATTTCTCTTGGGCATACATGTAAAAATAATATAGCTGGGCCATATGGTAATCCTGTTTAACATTTCAGGGAACTGCCAAATTATTTTTGAAAGCAGCTGCACCATTTTATATCCCCACCAGCAATATATGAGGGTTTCAAATTCTCCACATTCTCATCAACACTGGTTATTTTCTGTCATTTTGATTATAGCCATCATTATGGGTATAAAGTGGACCCTAATTGTAGTTTTGATTTTCATTTCCCTAATGACTAATGATGCTGACCATCTTTTCATGTGCTTATTGGTCATTTGTATTGTTTTTCTGAAGAAATGTTTATTCAAATCATTTCACTGTGATAAAGATCCTTTGTTTGACTTTTTTTCTAAATTTATTGAGACTTGTTTAGTGGCCTGAAGTATGGTCTATCCTGGAGAGTGTTCCATGTGCATTTGAAAAGAATATGTATTCTACTTTTGTTGGATGAAATACTGTATATATGTCTAGAGAACTTGCATAGTTGTGCAATTCCTGTATTTCCTTACTGATCTTCTATCTAGATATTCTATCCTTTATTGAAATTGTGATACTGAAAACTCCAACTGTTATTATAGAACTGAGTGTTCCTCCTTTCAATTCTGTGCATGTTTACTTCATATATTTTGGGGCCCTGTTGTTTGGTGCATATATGTTTATAATTATTATATCTTCTTGATGAATTGACCCTTCTATCAATATGTAATGTTTGGCTTGGACTCTTGTAAGAGTTTTTGACTTGGAAGTCCATTTTTCTCTGATATTAGTAGAGCTACTTCCGATCTTTTTGCTACTATTTGCGTGGAATATCTCTTCCACCTTTTCCTTTTAATCTTTTTGTGTTTTGAATATGAAGTTAACCTCTTGTAGACAGGATGTAGTTGGATAGGTTTATTTTAATACATTCTTTCAATCCTTACCTTTTGATTAGACAGTTTAACCTCTTTCATTTAATTTTTTAAATACATTTACATTTAAAGTAGCTACCATAAAGAAAGAACTTCTGTCATTTTGCTATTTGTTTCTACATGTCTCAGATTTTTTGTTCCTCTTTTTCTCCTTTACTGTCTTCTTCATAAAAAGTTCCTGTGATATACTATTTAGCTTCCCTTCTAGTTTCATTTGGTGTCATTTTCAGTATTTTCTTAGTAAGTAATATGGAGATTAGAATTATCCTCAATTTATTACAATCTAGTCTTAATTTATATCCACTAAGCTTCAATTGCATACAAAACTCTCCTATGCAGTTCAATCCCCTCTTTACTTATTGTCACAGAATACATCTTTATGCCTCAGGAGCCATTACCATAGATTTACAATTATTATTTTATTAATTTTCTTTGTAAATAACATAGGAAATAAAAAGAGGGTTTACAAATAAAAAATACAACAAAACTAGCTTTCATATTTACCTATGTAGTTACTTTTACTTGGGTTCCTTGATTGTATGGTTTTGAGTTACTGGCTAGCGTCCTTTCATTTCAGCCCAAAGGACTCTTTTTAGCATTTTTGGTAGAGTAGGTCTACTAGTATTGAATTTTCTCAGCTTCATTTATCTAGGGATGTCTTAATTTCTTTTTCATTTCTAAAGGATACTAGTATTCTTGGTTGACAATATTTTTTTCCACACTTAAAAAATGTCATCCACTACCTCTGGTTGCCATGGTTTATAATGAGTTATCTTCTATTAATCCTACTGAAGATACCCTGTACACGAGGAGTCACTTTTCTTTTGCTGCTTTCCAAGATTTTGTCTTTCAAAAATTTTATTGTAATGTGTCTTTGTGTGGATTTTTTTTATTTTTCTCTGATTTGTTGAGTTTCTTGATTGTGTAGATTAATGTCTTTTATGAAATATGAAAAGTTTCAGTCATTATATCTCAAATATCCTTTCTGTCCCACTCTATTTTTCTTTTACACCTAGGATTCCCTTTATGTATATGTTGGTATGCTTCATGATGATTCACAGGTCTTTTAGGCTCTGTTTAGCTTTCTTGATTCTTTATTTTTTCTGCTCCTCAGAAAAATAACTCTAATTGACCTACCTTCAAGTTCTTTGATCCTATCTTCTGCCTGCTTAAATCATACTGAGATACTCTAGTGAGTTTTTCACCTCAGGTATTATAATTTTAAGTCTTGAATTAGTTTGGTCCTTTTTATAATTTCCATCTCTTTATTGATATCCTCATTTTGTTGATACATCACTCTCCTGGTTTCCTTTACTTCTTGTACATGGGTTCCTTTAGCACTTTTAACATATTTAAGAAAGTCAATTTAAATTCTTTATTTTGTAAATCCAATGTCTGTATTCCCTCAAGGACAATTTTTCTAATTCTCCCTGTAAATGGACTATACATCCTTGGATTTTTTTTTTTAAACATGCTCTGTAATATTTTGTTGAAAAGAACTAGACATTTTGAATATTATGTAGTAACTCTGAAAATCAGATTCTTCCTCTTCCTTAGAGTTTTCATTTATTTCTCTAGTGGTTTGCTTAGTGACTCTTCAAAACTATTTTTCTAAAGTCTCTATTCCTTGTCATGTATGGTCTCTGAATTCTGTTCCTTCAGCTTGTGTTCAGCTAGTGTTTGACAGACATTTCCTTGGATCATAAGTTGAAGAAAGAGACAGAGGCACACAGAGAGAGAAAGAGACAGGAGAAAAGAAAAAGAACTCTCTGTCTTTGCAGATTGTTTCTGAACTGTGGTGCTCCTTTGACTCTTAGATGGGGTCTTTACAACCTTACCCTAGCTTTTGTTTCCTGATAGAACTAAGACTAGCATCCACTGGAGGTAAAAATTTAGGGTCTTCTCAGGTTTTCTCCTGAGTTTATGCAGTGCATGGACATGCACAAGGCTTCCCAGTCACTTCTGAGTTTCCCTAATTTTCAAAGAAATTCTTTCCCAGAATTGTTTTCCTAGAACTTAGTTGCTGTGTTGTTTGATTTACCTATAATCTTTGCCCCAGGCAACTGCAGATTTTTATGTTATTTGTTTAACTTGAACCGTTCTTGAGAAATATCCACCACTTTCCCAAGCTGAGTTCTGATTTAGGCAAAACAAACACAAGCACCTTGAGTCAGTCTTGTAGGCAACCTGCAGATTGGTTAGAACAGACAACATAATTATTTGAGAATAAGTTCTTCTTTGCCTCCTCTGGAACCTAGGACCAGGGTCCTACATCTTTAAGGGGTGCCATCTTTAAGATACCATAAGGCAGGGGAGGAAGGTAGAATAAAGGCAAGTAAAATTGCCACAATATTCCTATCTTTTAAAAGTTCCCTTTTTCTTGATTCAGGTGCAAATTTTTCACTGTTTTCTATACTTCTAACAAAGTTGATTCTATGTCCTGTGATTTTTTGATGTTTATGTGGAGAGATGGGCTCTCGGAGGTTCCTACTCCACCATTTATGCTGACATCTTCATTTTAGTCATTCTTTAACAGTACGTCTGCTAAAAACAAATTCTCTTAGTTTTTTTTTTTTTTTCATATGCCAATGTCTTTATTTCACCTTTATTACTAAATGGTATTTTCAATTAATACAAAATTTTCATTTAATATTTTTCTGAATACCTAAAAAAATATTACATCATTTCTTTCTGGCTTCCATGGTTTTCAATGAGAAATTAAGTGCATTTCAAATTGATATTATCTTATAAGTAATATATCCTTTCTTTCTGGCTGATTTCAAGATTTTTTTCTTTGTTCTTAGTTTTCAGAAAGTTAATTATGATGTAATTTGGTGTGGATTTCCATAAGTATTCTATTTGGTGTTTCTTCAGTTTCTTGAATCTCTGGGCTTACATCATTTCCCAAATTTGAGGAGTTTTCAGTCATCTCTTTAAATACTTTTTGGTCCAACTCTCTGTCCTCTCTTTTGAGAATCTGATGACAAAAAGGGTAACTTAAAAAATATATAATGTCTTTTTTCAAAAACCCATTGTTAGATATTGGAGTGTGAGGGAGGTGGTGATTGGAGTAGGAGGACCCTAGGTTCATCTCACCCCACAAATACAACTAGATAACTATCAAATTATCCAAATACTCCCAAAATCAACCTGAAGAGTGGCAAAACAGGCTCCACAAATAGAAGTAGAGAAGAGGCCACATCTAAATGGTAAGAATAATGGAGATGCAGCTTGGGAGAGAAACATATTATGGCTGTTGCAGTGGGGAGGGAATCACAGTTGTGGAGAAGGGTAAGAGACAGACTAACACATAGGGATCACACAGGGAAAATGAATCCCCATAGGAACTGGCTTAGAAAGCAAGAGAGCCTGCATATCATGAGTTCTTGCAACCAGCAGGGCTTAAAAACTAGAGTTTTCAGGTCAGAAGCATGCTCAGCTCAGGGAGAGCCCAGCAGACACTGGCGCTGCTATTAGAGGGAAGGTAGGGCAATAGCCTGTGGACATACAGCATGGAAATAGTGATATGAAGAACACCAGGGGCACAGAGTAGGGAGGTTATTTGCTCTTCTCAAAGCATGTCCAGAGAGGCAGCATTCACAGAGAGACACCATGCCATTTCCTTCCCATGCCACTCAGCATAAGTACAGGACCACCTGTGGGAACCAGCACAGCTCAGATATTGACTACCTAACTTGCTCACACCAAGCCCTGCCCCACCCCACTCTAGGGTAACTGCCCTTCCCAGTCACACTTGCCTCAGCTGCAGCAGAGCAGGCCTTCTCCCCCAGAAGCCTGGTCCAAACCTCTGCCAACATTGTGTCTCCTAACCTGGAGTTTTACAAAGCCTCAGTTCTCATGGTGGGGGTCACAGGTCTCATGTCACAAGAAGACCAGAGCACACCTAGTTAAAAAGCACCACATTCAGGCCAGGAGCCCAACACTGCCCACAAAAGGCAAAGGGAGCCTCTGCAGACGACTGGCATGAAGGATAAAGCAGCCAGGACACAAGAGCAGAGTGCATGCAGCACACATTGGAGACACTCCTGGTAGTGCCAGGGCCTGGGAACAGGACACAACACTATAGGGCACTACAGGAACTCTTCATAATGTCATTACTGTCAAGAACAGGAAACATAGCTGAATTTCCAACACAAAGAAATAGGCACAGAGGCTTAGACAAAATTAGTCCCAAATGAAAGAACAGGACAAGGCCACAGCCAGAAATCTAAGTGAAACAGATATAAGTAACATGACTGATGGAGAATTTAAAACAATGACCATAAGGATACTCACTGGATGTGAGAAAAGAGTGGAGGACATCAGTGTGACCATTAACACAGAGACAAAGAATAACATAGCAGAGATAAAGGGCTCAATAATTAAAATGAGAAACACGCTCAGTGGAATGAACAGCAAGCTGGAAGAAGCAAAGGAATGAATTAATGACCTAGAAGACAGAGTAATGGGAAGTAATGAAACTGAACAAAAGAGAGAAAAAAAATATTATGCATAATGAGAATAGACTTAGGGAACTTTGACTCCATCAAACAAAATAACATTTGTATTATAAGAGTCCCAGGAGAAGAAGAGAGAGAAAGGGGACAAAGAATTTATTTGAAGAAATAGTAGCTGAAAATTTCCATAACCTGGGGAATAAAACAGATATCCAGATCCAAGAGGCACAAAGAACTCCCAACAAAATCAACAGAAGCAGATCCACACCAGGACATATTGTAATTAAAATGGCAAAATATAGTGATAAAGAAAAAATCTTAAAAGCAGCAAGACAAAAGAAGACAGTAACTTACATGAGAAAACCCATAAGACTAGCAGAGGATGTTTCAGCAGAAACTTTCCAATTCAGAAGAAAGTGGCATGATATATTCAAAGTGCTGAATGGGAAAAACCTGCAGCCAAGAATACTCTATCCAGTGAGGCTATCATTTAGAATACAAGGAAAGATAAAGAGTTTCTTAGACAAAAACTAAAAGAGTTCATGACCACTAAACCAGCCCTAAAAGAAAAGGGGACTCCTTGAGTGGAAAGGAAATTCATAAGTGAGAATATGAAAAGTAAAAAACACAAAAGCACTAAAAATAAATATTTCTGTAAAAATCAATCAAGGGATTCATAAAATAAAGGATGTAAAATATGACAACATGTACCTAAAATGTGGGCAGGGGAGGAGTAAAGAATGGGTTCAAACTTAAACGGCCATCAACTTAATATACATTGCTATATGCAGAAGAGGTTATTTACAAACCTAATGGTAACTACAAATCAAAAACCACTAACAAATATGCAAAGAATAAAAAGAATGAAATCCAAATATATCACTAAAGAAAACCAGCAAACCATGAAAGAGAGAAAGACAAGAAAGGATCAGAGAAAATCTTCAGTAAAAAACACAAAATCAATAATAAAATGGCAATAAATACACATCTATCAATAATTACTTTGAATGTAAGTGGACTAAATGCTCCAATCAAAAGACATAGGGTGTCAGAATGGATATTAAAAAGACAAAAACAAAAACAAGACTGATCTATGTGCTGTCCACAAGAGACTCATTTTAGACCTAAAGACACCTGTAGATTGAAAGTGAGGTGATGGAGAAACATTTATCATGCCAATGTTTGTCAAAAGAAAGACAAAGTAGCAATACTTATATGAGAAAAATAGACTTTAAAACAGAGATTGTAACAAGAGACAATGAAGGACACTACATAATAAAGGGGGCAATCCAACAAGAAGATACAACAATTGTGAATATTTATGCACCCAACATGGAAGCACCCAAATATATAAAACAGTTAATAACAAACATAAAGGAACTAATTGATAATAATATCATAATTGTAGGGGACTTTAACACCACTGTTACATCAATGGATAGATCATCTAAACAGAAAATCAATAAGGAAACAATGTCTTTGAGTGATACACTGGACCAGATAAACTTAACAGATATATTCAGAACATTCCATCCTAAAACAGCAGAAGGCACATTATTTTCAAGTGCACATGGAATATTCTCCAGAATAGATCATGTACTGGGCCGCAAAACAAACCTCAGCAAATTCAAGAATATCAAAGTTGGTTATACCACGCATCTTTTCTGACCACATGCTATGAAACTAGAAGTAAAACACAAGAAAAAATATTAGAAAGACCACATATACATGGAAGTTAAATAACATGCTCCTAAACAATGAATGGGTCAACAAGGAAATAAAAGAAGAAATGAAAAGGTACATGGAAACAAATGAAAATGAAAACACAATGGTCCAAAACCTTTGGAATGCAGCAAAAGTGGTTCTAAGAGGGAAGTTTATAACAATACAGGCCTACCTCAAGAAGGAAGAAAAATCTCAAATAAACAACGTAACCTCACATCTAAAGGAGCTATAAAAAAACAACAAACAAAACCTAAACTCTGCAGAAGAAAGGAAATAATAAAGATTAGAGCATAAATAAATGATATAGAATCTAAAAAAAAAAAAGCAATAGAACAAATCAATGAACCCAGGAGCTGGTTCTTTGAAAAAAAATCAATAAAATTGATAAACCATTAGCCAGACTTATAAAGAAAAAAAGTGAAAAAAAACCCACATAAAATCACAGGTGAGAGAGGAGAAATAACAACAAACACCACAGAAATACAAACAACTATAAGAGAATATTATGAAACAGTGTATGGCAACAAATTGGACAACCCAGAAGAAATGGATAAATTCCTAGAAACATATAACCCACCAGACTGAAATGTGAAGAAATAGAAAATTTGAATAGACTGATAACTGGCAAAGAAATTGAATCAGTAATCAAAACACAAACAACAAACAAAAGTCCAGGACCACATGGCTTCACAGGGAAATTCTACCAAACATTTAAAGAAGAGTTAATAACTATTCTTCTCAAACTATTCCAAAAAATAGAAAAGGAGGGAAAACTTCCAAATTCGTTCTATGAGGTCAGCATTACCTGGATACCAAAACCAGATAAAGATGCCGAGAGAGAGAGAGAACTACAAGCCAATATCTCTGATGAACACAGATGCAAAAATCCTCAACAAAATACTAACAAACCAAATCTAACAATACATAAAAAAGTCAATCACCATAATCAGATGGGTTTTATTCTTGGGTTGCAAGTCTGGTACAATATTTGCAAATCAACCAATGTGATACATCACATCAATAACAGAAAGGATAATAACCATAAGATCACTTCAATAGATGCAGAAAAAAAGCATTTGACAAAGTACAACATCCATTGTTGTACTTGATAAACTTTCAAAAAAGTAGGTTTAGAAAGAACACCTCAACATAATAAAGGTCCTCTATGAAAAACCCACAACAATATCAGCCTCAATGGGGAAAAACAGAGCTTTTCCTCTATGGTCAGGAAAAAGACAGGGATGTCCGCTCTCACCACTGTTATTTGCCACAGTACTGGAAGTTCTAGCCACAACAGTCAGACAAAAAGAAGAAATAAAAGGCATCCAAATCAGTAAGGAAGAAGTAAAACTTTCACTATTTGCAGATGACATGCATATATAGAAAACCCAAAAAACTTGGGCGCATGGGTGGCTCAGTTGGTTAAGCGTCTGCCTTCGGCTCAGGTCATGATCCCAGGGTCCAGGGATCAAGTCCCGCATAGGGCTCCTCACTCAGCAGGAAGCCTGCTTCTCCCTCTCCCTCTGCCTGTTGTTCCCCCTGCTTGTGTTCTCTCTATCTCTCAGTCAAATAAAATAAAAATAAAATGTTAAAAAAAAAGAAAACCCAAAGACTCCACCAAAAACTTCTAGAACTGATAAACGAATTCAGTAATGTCACAGGACACAAAATCAATGTACAGAAATCTGTTGCATTTCTATATATCAATAATGAAGCAGGAGAAGGAGAAATTAATAAAACAGGGTGCCTGGGTGGCTCAGTCGGTTAAGCAACTGCCTTCGGCTCAGGTCATGATCCTGGAGTCCCAGGATCAAGTCCCGCATCGGGCTCCCTGCTCAGCAGGGAGTCTGCTTCTCCCTCTGACCCTCCCCCCTCTCATGCTCTCTCTATCTCATTCTCTCTCTCAAATAAATAAATAAAATCTTTAAAAAAAAAAAGAAATTAATAAAACAATCCCACTTATAATTGTACAAAAAATGATAAGATACCTAGGAATATATCTAACCAAAGAGGTGGAAGACTTGTACTCTGAAAATTATAAAATACAATGAAAGAAATTGAAGATGACACAAAGAAATGGAAAGACATTCCATGCTCATGGATTGGAAGAACAAATATTGTTAAAATGTCTATACTACCCAAAGCAATCTACACATTTAATGCAATCCCTACCAAAATACCACTGGCATTTTTTCACCAGGACTAGAACAAACAATCCTAAAATTTGTATGGAATCACAAAAGACCCCATATAGTCAAAGCAATCTAGAAAAATGAAAGAAAAGCTGGAAGCATCACAGTTCTAGACTTCAAGTATATTACAAAGCTGTAGTCATCAAAACATTATGGTACTGGCACAAAAATATACACACAGACCAACAGAAGAGAACAGAAAAGCCAGAAATAAACCCACAATTATATGGACAGTTAATCTTTGATAAAGCAGGAAATAATATCCAATGGGAAAAAGACAGTCTCTTCAACAAATGGTGTTGAAAAAACTGGACAGCAACATGCAAAAGAATGAAACTGGACCACTTTTTTACACCATACTAAAATAAATTGAAATGGATTAGAGACCTAATTGTGAGACCTGAAACCATAAAAATAGGAAAGATAGCACAGACAGTAATCTCTCTGACATTGGCCATAGCAACTTTTTCTAGATATGTCTCCTGAGGCAAGGGAAACAAAAGCAAAAAATAACTATTGGGACTACATCAATATAAAAAGCTTCTGCACAGCGAAGGAAACAATCAACAAAACTAAAAGGCAACCTATGAAATAGGTAAAGATATCTGCAAATGACATATCCAAAAAAGGAATAGTACCCAAAATATATAAAGCACTTATAAAACTCAATACCCAAAAACCAAATAATCCAAAAAAAAAAAAAAAAAGGGCAGAAGACATGAATAGATATTTTTCCAAAGACATCCAGATGGCCAACAGACAAAAAGATACTCAACATCACTCATCATCAGGGAAATACAAATCAAAACCACAATGAGAAATCACCTCACATTTGTCAGAATGGCTAAAATCAACAACACAAGAAACACCCAGTGTTTTCGAAGATGTGAAGAAACAGGAACCCTCTTATATCATTGTGGGTATGCAAACTGGTGTAGCCATTCTGGAAAACAGTATAGAGGTTCTTCAAAAAGTGAAAAATGGAGGTACCCTATGATCCAGCAATCACACTACTGGGTATTTACACAAAGAATACAAAAACATTAATTCAAAGAGATACATGCACCCTGATGTTTATACCAGTATATGGAAGTAGCCCAAGTGTCCATCGATTGATGAATGGATAAAGAAAATGTGGTGTATATATATATATATATATATATAAATTAAATAAATAAATAAATAAATAAATAAATAAATAGGTGATGGGGATTAAGGAGTGCACTGATCATATGAGCAAGTGGGTGATTAAAATAAAAAATATATATATTGATATACATATATTTTTTCACTCTACTTACTCTGTTTTTCATCTTTGGTTCATTCTACTGATTTGTCCTTAAATTCACTGATTTCATCCTCTGTAATCTACACTCTATATTAAGCCTGCCCAGTGAGTTTGTATTTCTGTTATTGCCACCTGACTCACTGACACTACCTCCAGGGTTGATTACTCCACCTGCACCCCCAGTAAACATTACCTTTAAACCAGCAATATATCTCAATGTATGGCACATCATGTTATTCTCCCTTTGTAATAGTCCAAAGGCATTCTATTACTCTTTGAATAAAATCCAGTCTTGTTACTGCTTCATGAGACTTTTTTGTTCCCTGCTAATCTCTACTTTCTTTGGCCACTTCCTTATTTGTTCCTTGTGGTATAGTTATTTTGAGCAATTAGAGTGTCCCATGCTCCCTACTGATTTTATATAGCCTGAGGTATGGACTGGCTATAGTTATGCAATATTTGCTGCCAATACTAATATGTACGTTATGATAGAAAATATTTCCATGGAATTATCCTGAATTGGTCCTAGTTTTGTCATCTTAATAACCAAAAAACCAATAGCTTAAATTTCAAAGTAGTCAATTCTATCACATCTTGGGAGATCTCCAAAATTTAAACATGACACTATTATAAGTAAATAGATAAGTAAATGAATTAAATAAATTGCATCTTTAATTATCTGTATCTCATGGAAAATTCTTTCAAAGAAAGAGTTATGTACTATACATACTCATGGGGACAGTGAGAATACCTCCCCTAGTGTCGTTATAGACATTATACGTAAACACAAACACAGATAAAACCAAACATATAACACACCACATAGGCATATCTGGTTATCTGCATATATTATCATTATGGCAGGTGAAAGTTCCCTTTACTGTCAAATTGGTTTCAGGTATTAGAAGTTGTTAATGTCTCCAGTAGTCCTTACTCATCTAAAATTGGATGGCTTTTAGATTTAAATCTGTGCCACTGTTTTGCTTATGGGGTAATATAGTTGTATTAATATAAAATTTCTCCAAACAGAAGCTCCTATGTCATCTGATTACTAAAGACTCTATCATCTACAAGATCACATTATAGTAGAAATGAATGTAATTATGTAGATGTATAATGTGATAATTTAACTTTTGGTCAGACAGGACAAATGTAGAACTGCTGGATTTTCTGTTTTAGAATTCCCATCAGTCAATTATAATGCATTGATCTGAAAATAGATGGCATTGAATCAGGCAGAAATATCCAGCACTGAACATGCAGGAATTTTATCAATATGGAGTGTCACCCATAAAGTAAATCCTGTAGGATATTTACCACTGTGCTATTGCATAATGAAGTGATTTTTATCTTTTAATAAAATTAATTTTTAAACAAAATTGTTGACTAATATGGCATTATATTTGTAACCCATTTTCTATCCTAAGTGTCACATTCCCTGAAGATAAGGAATAGTCAAGTTTTCAGTGGTTTTGTTTGTTTGTTTTTGTTTTTGTTTTTCTGCCATATGGCAATTAAATGGTCAGATTATTTGGATGAGTACTGAAACATCTGTTCTCGGTATTATTCTGCTTTCAACTATTTAGCTTGTTAGTAAATAGAGAAAAGCTCTCTTGTCTATGAGGTATCTCCCTTAGTTAAGACTTATAAGGTTCCATTTCGTAGGAATAAATAGAAAAACTTGGTAGCAACCATATTCAAAATGTATGTATTCATTTTACAAAATTTTCATACCACATACAGATGCTCATTGAATTACATGTCTTTATACAAAATGACAGCTGATCTTTTTATTGCCTATAAAAATGTTAATGCTAAAGTATAACATATTATATTCATTGCAAGAAAATTAATTCTAAAAATGATATGCATATATACCACAACAGGGTCAAAGAAAACACAGTTATGCTGATTCCACCATTTAATAACTATGTTCAATGTAAGAAAACATGCACAACTTGAGATAAATGATTAAGCAAGGAATGTTGGCAAAACACTTATAAGACAGTTTGAGATATAACTCTCAACATTACACAGGCATAAGTACGAATAAAACACACACACACACAAAAAAAACTTGCAAAATTACTGGACAATTTCTGATTCCATCAAGATAGATTACTTCTTCCAGACCCACCCCTGTACAACTAAAACATCCTGGCCATAAATAAGCAGAGGAAGACTATGATAGGTAGAAAGAAGAAAGTCAACCTATGGACTTCTGAACATGATGAATAACACAATGGTGAATTGCTTGGGTTTCCTTATTGCCTTCCATATATCCTGATAAAACATTACAGAATATAGCACCTACTATACAACATTAACACTTCTAGATGATAGTATAGGAGAATATCTCCTTAAACCTAATGTAGGCAATCATTATTTTTCAAATAGAACACAAAGAGGATAAAGGAATATAAAGACATAAAGGAAAAACGAAATCTTAATCACTAAAAAACAGTACTGAGAGTGACAGAGAAAACTATAAACTTTGAAAAGATATTTACAGATCATATAAGGCATAAATGACTTGTACCTGGAATATATATCACATTACTGTTTTAAAAAGAAACTGCATAGAAAACTGGGTAACACTTTGAATGAGTATGTCACAATAGAACATATGCAAATGATTGATATGTAAAAAGGTATTTAATCTCATAGTAATTACAAAAATGTAAATTAAAACTCAATGAGGTGGGCGGGGAAGGGGTTAAATGGGTGATGGGGATTAAGGAGGGCACTTGTGATGATAACTGGGTGTTGTATGTAAGTGATGAATCACGAAATCCTACACCTGAAATTAATATTACACTGTAGCTTAACTAACTGGAAATTAAATAAAAACTTGGAAGGAAAAAAAACCACCTCAATACACTACACTACAAATCTACCAGAATAATTGATTTATAGTCATCAGTTTGAAATTAATTTTATTGGATTGAACTACAGATCTGAATAATAAATTGGTTTTTTACATGTACAAATTACTTTATATGATTATTTATACCTAGAAAATAGAATTTACACTGGGATAAACCCTATGCTGGAATGCTGGAATAGCTAGGTGATGCTGAAATAACCTAATTAAGTTATGATTTGGTTGGGATCTGATAAAACAGACTTTGCTATAGCTACAATGAAAACTTTATTTTGGGTTCAACACCTGGAAGAAGTAGACTCAAAAATCTTGAATATTTTCTTTCCTAAAGCAGTTGCAACTGAATATCTGTAGCTTTCAATTAGTAATATAATTTCAATAGTAGAAAATTGATGTTATAGATAGGTTGTACTGAACTAAAAGTAGCAATTGCCTAAAAGCTCTCACTGGAAGCTTTTTTTTTTATAAAGGATGCCATATATAATTAAATTTCACAGTCAAAAGAAAAAGCCTTTTAAATGCTTTTGTTAGTGTGGTAACTATACACTTTTAAAAGGAATAGAGTATGAAGCTTTATAGTAACATTTCTGTTTTTTTCCTACTCAGAAGAGCCTTGTCAAATTATAGTTAATGACCCATTTTGAATCCCTCAAATTGTAGAGTGAATGATGTGAGTTAATGTGCTCCACTACCTTTTTAACATTTCTTAAGTAGTTTTTCTAAGTTTTTTAAAGAAAAAATATGTTTTAGTCACATCAAAAGTTATGTTCAACTTTTCCAGATAAGGAGGATTGCTTTTCTAATTTTATTTCTTTTGCAATAGATTTGAAGCAGTATCTATAAACATATCATTTGATGTAACTCAGTCAGATAAAGTTTATGTTTAAGAAAAAAATGAAAACATCACATTTTGGAAATAGGAAATATTTTAAGATAGGGAGTGATGTTATATTTATATTCTTCTCTCAATTATCCACTCCACTTAAGTGAATATTAAGTTTGTAGTAAGACAACAGTTTTCTATTCCCATAGTGCTTCCTGTTTCATATGAGTATGTCTTTCTGTTTTCCTAACACTGTGTGCAACTTGACAGAATTATGTATTCATAGGCATCAATTCGTATTTGAAGGAAATGCCTGAGAGTACAGAAGTTTGCTTTATGGTCTTTAGCTAATAGGCAACTTTTCATGGAAGCTTCTTCCTTCAAGTGTATTGGCAGCTGCTTAGGCATATAAATTCCAAAAGTTATAACACATTACCATCATGTGTCTACAAAATACGAAGGGGAAAGAATTAATTAATAAAAGTTAGGTAACACTGAATACTGTCATTATGACATATACAACTATAGTAGTTACAGAATAAGCAAAGTTATTTTTAGTTATTTAGGGTCATGGGGTACGATATCCTTTCTTTATTCCATAAATGCTTACAGTCTTAGCAAATTTGGT
>NC_138371.1:43924180-43954750 GCF_054177405.1 Leptonychotes weddellii | reverse complement strand
CTCAGTTTGTATCTCAGAGTCCATAGTCTCTCATGGTTCGTCTCCCCCTCCGATTTCCCCCCCGTTCATTCTTCCCTTCCTGCTATCTTCTTCTCTCTCGCTTTTCTTTTTTTTTTTTAACATATAATGTATTATTTGTTTCAGAGGTACAGGTCTGTGATTCAAAAGTCTTACACAATTCACAGTGCTCACCATAGCACATACCCTCTGTAAGTAGAGATTTTAAATAATGATATGATATAATTATTGTTTTGTTTCCTTTTCTTCTGTGAAGTTACACTGTGAAATGTCTTTTATTTCAATCAAGTAAAAAAACTTTTCTGAACTGTTTAGAGACCGATATGTAGGATATAATTGCGATTACTGTAAGGGAGTGGATTGAAGAAATCTAAATATCCCCCTGCCATAAACATAGGATATCCTAGGTAAAACCTAACAAATCTATTTTAAATTTAAATCTGATCTTGCCTTAAAGAAAAGGAAATCTCCAGTTTCCAGAAATAATATCAAGACTGAACCCTAGTGAGGAAAGCAGAAGAGCTGAGCTGAGGCTGCTCCCATGTGAGGTCTCAGGAGGTGGGAGAACATATTAGAGAGGGTTACATCTACATAAACCCAGGGGACTAGACCATGTGCCCATGTTAGAAAATAAGATCACTAAAGATAAACCAGGAATTTCAACTATCTATAAACCTGGAAAAGTAGGTGAAAAGAGAAATGCAGAGACTGTTACAAGCTTCACTATATCTACATAACCTGTGGGTGAAAACAAACAAAAAAGAAGCTTCTCAGTTCAACCCAGACATTGCTCTGGGCATCCTCAAGCCATGAAATTAACATAAAATCTGATCACTGAAAAAAGGAAAAAGAAAAAAAAATTGGTCATTGGCTTTTGAACTCCTAATATGTCTGATGAAAATAAACCAAAACCCACTGTGAAGATACACTCCAGCTCTCAACTTAGACCAAAACAGTCTATTCCCAGATAAAGTTGCCTCACAGACAAAAATTACAAACATTTATGATAACAAGACCATATATGCAAGAGGCATCAGAAACAACAGCATAATTTTACTCTCCAGTATTATTATTCTTATATTAATTGGTGAGTAATTCCTATATTAACTGCCAGGAAGAATATAATAAATATTTTAAGTAAAGATGCATAAAGACTTGAAATCAATAACAAATATGAAAAAAAAAATCTGTGAAAGTGAACACAGAATGAAAATGTAAAAAAATTAAATAAAAACACAAAAATATATTAAGCAGAAGATATAAAAATAATTAATTAGAAGACAACTCAGGTACGTTTCCAGAATAAAAAGAGATAAAAAGATGGAAGATGTGAAACAGAGGTTAAAAGAAACAGAGGTTAGGGGCGCCTGGGTGGCTCAGTTGGTTAAATGTCCAACTCTTGGTTTTGGCTGGGATCATGATCAGTGGGGTCGTGAAATTGAGCCCCGCGTGGGGCTCTGGGCTCAGCACAGAGTCTGCTTGTCCCTCTCCCTCTGCTCCTTCCCCCCTCATACTTGCTCTCTCGAAAAAAAAATAAATAAATAAAAATAAAAAATAAAATAAAATCTTTGAAAAAAAAAAAGAAACAGGTTAGAATGGGTATATATATGTGCCCATTTATGGATATAAATAGGAATGGATATCATAGGAACGGATACACACAATATGATTATGGATATAAATATACACACATGATAGAAACACACACACAATATGATCTATGGACATAAATAGGTATGGATATAATAGGAATGGAGATAGATGTACGTGTGTATACAAACACACACACATATTAGGATTTCCTAAAAAGTACAGTTATAATGAAGGAAAGACAAATTTTCAGAGATAAAATATACCAGAAGTGAATACAAGACAAGATTTTCAGTGCAAAGAAGCATAAAAGGTTTCCAGTAGGAGAAAGGAGAGAAATCTATAGCTGAACATATCTTAGTGAAATTTTGTAATACTAAAATTAAGAGATCTTAAAAACAATCATAGGCAAGAGATAAAATTAGATCTATAGCACACTTTTCATGAGCAACATGAAGCCAACTGAATAAAATACTAAGAAAAAGATATAAGACAAAAATAAAGCTATTTCCTATCAAAATGTGTCTATCACTGACAACTTCCAATAAAAAATAGTTGTAATTAAGGAAGCAGAGATTGGTATAGGTGGAAGACAAGAATCATGCAAAAGAAGAAAAGAAGTGGCTAAAGAAATGTCTAAAGCATGAAGTATATAACACAAAAATAATTTAAAAATAAAAAATGTAAAAATAAAGCAGAATGAAAATACTGAGCAGCAACAACATATAAGAAGTGAGGATGCTTATCAGCATGCTCAAATTCTGACACCATTTGGGAGAATAATCTCCTGATTATTTTCTAGAGGGAAGGGGAGTGGGGGGATGGGTTAGCCTGGTGATGGGTATTAAAGAGGGCACGTACTGCATGGAGCGCTGGGTGTTATACGCAAACAATGAATCATGGAACACTACATCAAAAACTCATGATGTAATGTATGGTGATTAACATAACATAATAACAATAAATAAATAAATAAATATATATATATAAGAAAATTTTAAGAAGAGGCTCTAAAAGAAGAAAAACAAAAATTTATAATTTCAGATCAGGAGAAAAAAGATCTATCCAAAAGAAAACTAAAAATAAGAATTATAGACACAAATAAAAAGCATCCTGGAGCATTTCTGATAGCAAAAACATGGTATATGTGTTTCTCAAATTCCCTAAAAGAGGTGGGGGGGAGGTTGTCAGAGTCTGTTAGGAGGGCAAAAGAAAAACTTACCAACAGCATTGTCATTAAAACTTGTTGACAAGTTCCAGAATATACTGGGAGTAGCTGATATATTGCTACAGCATCAAGCCTTGCGTGGAACCATCAAGTATTTAGTAGCATTAATAGCACAGGGTCTTATGAGGCACAGAACCCAGAAAGCACAAATACCCATAAGAGGAATGCCATTATGCTTTGTGATAATCTCAGCAAACAAATCTGAAATCAGCAAAATGCCAAGAAGCCTAAATATTAATTTCAATGTTTCATTATTCAACATTACACCCTTTACTTTTGCATATATATTTAACAGATATGTAATCATATGTACAATTGTATGTACAATTATGTATCCTATTTTTGCACTTAGTTTTTTTCTAAAATTTTCTCATATTGTTGCATAATCTGAATCGTTGTTTTAATGATTAGTTGTTTATTGATTCTTTTTACCAAAATACACATATACATTATTTTGGTGCTTCTGTATAGATACTTTCCTCCTGTTTAGATATAAGAGGAGCTCCATTTATTTTAATAATAGAAGATGGCATATATAAATATTAATAAAATGGTTACTGAGGCATTCTCATTAAATTATGCTCATGTGTGAAAAGACACATGCCATATGATTTCAGTCACATGTGGAATTTAAGAAAAACAAAGGAGCAAAGGAAAAAAAAAAGATTGAGAGACAGAGAGAGAGAGAGACAAATCAAGAAACAAACTCTTAACTATAAAGAACAAACTGATGTGTTACCACAGGGGAGGTGGGTGGCGGGATGTGTAAAATAGGTGATGGGGATTAAGGAGGGCACTTGTCCTGATAAGCACTGGGTGATGTATGGAATTGTTGAATCACTTATATTGTACACATGAAACTAATAATAACACAGTATGTTAACTATACTGGAATTAAAATAATTTTTTTCTAAATAATAAAAATAATTTATACTCGTGTGTGGACTGTTAATATACATGTGCTGGAAAATTATCTTGCCAAATGTAGAAAATGAAAATGTATATTGGGTATTCACTATATTTGATGAACTAAGGTATGGTAGAGAAAGAGAGAGATGACCAGGATCTGTTACAGAAGCTTATAGTCTAGTCAGGGAAGAGATTATAGCAATTAATTTTAATATAGATAAAAGGTGTATCAACCAATATTTGTACTCACAGTAGTGCTTGAAGGAACCCCATCAAACTGTGTATTTCTTAAACACAAATAGGAAAGGGCAATGGATTAGTGTGAGATGAAGCTGAAGAACTAGACCGGAGATCAGGATCTGCTAAAATCTTGCTATTTATTCTGTAGGAAATAAAAGTATGCAAATTATGTTAATTAAAAGACAGCAAGATTACTTCTTTATATCTCAATTTCTTCATAATTTGTATTACTGTAGTGATACATGATAGCATAGTAAAATATGTATACAATTAATAAAAATACAAACAGAGAACTTAATATGTTTTTACTAAAATAAGGTAAATTTCACATAAAGGTGTGCAATTGATTAAGTTTTGAACAACACTGTTTTAGAGGAAGAATTTTTGAGAAATGTAGATGTGAGGTAGAAAGCTGTTAAGAGGACAGATATTCTGGGCGCCTGGGTGGCTCAGTTGGTTAAGCGACTGCCTTCAGCTCAGGTGATGATCCTGGGGTCCCGGGATCGAGTCCCACATCGGGCTCCCTGCTCAGCAGGGAGTCTGCTTCTCCCTCTGACCCCCCCCCCCCGTCTCATGCTCTCTCTCTATCTCATTCTCTCTCTCAAATAAATAAATAAAATCTTTAAAAAAAAAAAAAGAGGACAGATATTCTGGAGATAATTTCAGCCTAAACTAAGGAAAAGACCTCCAATTGAGTAACAGGTCATCTTGTAAGGCCTTGGGGTCCATGATTTGTGCTGAATGGTCCCAACTATGATATAACTCATGATACTTGATGATTTGGCATCATATATAGTACCTCTGCATTCACGGATTAAACATCGTCATAGCTTCCTGTGAATTTGGGTTATTTAGACAATGCTTTCTGCATTCTGCTGTCTCCAAGTCTGTCAGCCTGAACACAACCACTTACCTCACTCCTTTCTTGTGCCCTATGGCCAAAAGAAATTTGGGGAACTGTCTAATTTCTTTCTTCCTAAGAAGTCAGTGATGTGCCACAGGGTTGCAGACAGAAGCAGGAAAACGCTCTCTCCCTCCTTAGATTTAAAGAAACTATCTGGAGCTTTTTATGGATTTACCAGATTTTGGCTGAAAGGGAGGGGGGTGGAGTTCGCTGAGGGGAATTTTCATTATGTCAGGGATGGATAGAAAAGCAACTGTCAATGGGCCAACTAAAAAATATCATACAGTGCTCACTTACAGGGACTTACAATGCCTTAATCAAGTTGTATTTCAATTTCAGCCTCATAAAAGCCTGGGCCTGTGGCAATTGTGTCATTGCAGCAACCACAAGCAAACAACAAATGACCTGTCAGCCCTTCCACAAACCTACACTGAGAAATGAAAGCACCCACTCTAATTCGATACACAAAGATAATGTTGGACTGTGTAATAACCCAATAAAATCAGTATCTATCACAAATTGTCACAGATATTTCAGTAGGTCACAGAGTCCACAGTACATTTATAATAGAACCTATTGTTTTATTTCTCAATTTACTTTCCTAATAGTGTGGGGTTTTTTTGTTTGGTTGGTTGGTGTTTTGTTTTTTGTTTTGTTTTGTTTTGTTTTTGAGGACGTCAAGAAGTAATTCAGACTTTAACCATGAGGTCAAAAGGATCAAGAAATGTTTTTGGTCTTTGTTTTTTGTTTTTTGAGTTGCAGATAGTTCACTGACATTTGTATGTTTTAAAATAGAACTCATCTCACAATATTATTCTTCATGAAATAATAGCAGTAAATCAAAGTGCAGTTAAGAAAAGTAGGTTTATTTTGTTAGTGGCAATAAACCTATAGCCTTAAGAAAATATTTTCAAAGGCCACCAAATACTAATCACTTTCAAAGTTGCCTCATGTGGGGCGCCTGGGTGGCTCAGTCATTAAGCGTCTGCCTTCAGCTCAGGTCATGATCCCAGGGTCCTGGGATCGAGCCCCGCATCGGGCTCCCTGCTCAGCGGGAAGCCTGCTTCTCCCTCTCCCCACTCCCTCTGCTTGTGTTCCCTCTCTCGCTGTGTCTCTCTGTCAAATAAATAAAATCTTTAAAAAAAAAAAAAAGTTGCCTCATGCTATAATAATATGCCCAAACTTAATTTTATAATTAAAATCTTTAAAAAAATGGAATTAGAATGAGAATAATAAATTTTTAAATTACATTTTAAAAATATTTCCTATGTTACTTTCATCCTAAGACAGAAATACCACTAGGGGAAACTTTAGAAACACAGTAGTTTATAATTCTTAATCTCTTGGAATTTATACAAAATCAACAATATAAGAACTAAAAATTAGCTAGTAAGCAAGTCATTTGTTGATTTAACAAACATTTATTGAACGATATTGTGCAATGGGCTCTAGTTCTGGGTGCTAAAAGTTAATGGCAAACACAATAGATAGACTATGACCTCATTTATATATAGCAGACAATAATCAAATCTATGGATAAATAAATTGACCAGAGAGTGATATTTTAAATTGTCAATTTATAGCTAATATGAATCAAGAGCCTACAATGTTCAGGTTGATGTCATAGGGAATTTTAACTATATGTACAATAATGATACAAAGTATGATCATTCCAATTGGACAGATGAAGAAACCAAGGTATAGACAGATTAAAAATACAATGAAGCTAGTAAGTGGTTGAGTCAGGTTTAAAATTTTCTCGTTTCTCCAAAGCCTATGTGTTCTCTTTCTCTTGGTGTTCTTCATGCCTCTACCCTCCAAAATTGGCATTTTCCTTTAAAAAAAAAAAAAAAAGACTAGCTGCCAACTAGATGAAGTAGTTATCTCTATAGCTGTTTTCAGGTTGAGGTCTTTGAAACTAATTTATAAAAAAACAATAGTAAAACTGGTTAGCATTTTTCAGTAGCCGTGGAGATGACTTGTGCAAGATGTTTTGCTGGAAAATTCCCTAAATCACAAGAAATGAAACGTCTTTCTTGCTATAATCTTTTGCTACCACTAAAGTTTGCTCATATCTGGATGGTAGAAAAAGAATGGACTTAAAAAAGAATAACCTGGCCCGAAAGACTGTTATTTGTTCCAACACAGAAGTCATGCAGGTAGTCCTCTGTGACCAAACTGTATCACATTTTAGACCAGAGGTTAATCAACCACCAGAGTGATCCCTTCTATAAACTATACTACTCTATCCCAACCCAGAGCGGTAAATAACCTCGATAAATTACCTTATGTAATATTAGTAGATTTCTGGCTGTCTTATATGCATTATACCAAAAGGAGAAAGTATAATCGTTTTCCTCTTCTTAATTACATCTCTTTGTGAATCAGTTTTATATACATGAGAAAAACATTGCTAACAAATAGAATGAACACCTGTGGTTTTGGTGGTAGATGAGCAGTGATGACTGAAACATAAGTCTGACCTTGTTTCACTGTATGGTGTATTACAATATAACAGCCAGTAAGGCATATAGAAGAATCCTTGTAAACTGAAGCTATATAAAGGTAGGTCAATTCAGTAATTCTACATAACTGCCAAATTCACCAATGAATAATCCAGCTAATATAAACAACTGTCAAAAAATAAACAACCAACCTACCCTGATTACAAGTGCCATCACTTTCTACCTGCTTCATTTTATAGAAAGCAGACATAGAAAATATAGTCAGAAAAAAACCTGTTAACAAATAGTGCTTAAATGGTTAAAAAAGATATAAATATAATAGATTTCACTTCACTCACATTCCATTTCATTTCTGGATTTTTAAAAATAGGATTGACTCCCGACTGACATAGAGAATGTCTAGATCTTATGGAAATTGAAGACAACATGAACATGCGAAGAGCTTAATTTGATTAAATTTGCTTTTTTCAAACAGAAAGAAAACATACTTTTCCATGCTGTTTTACTTGATTTTCCTACCCCAGGAATAATTGTATAACTACCAAACAGAACCAAGAGGAAAGGAATGCTTAAATTTCACGTATCTGTTTGTTGTAGAATTTAACTGTGTTACAAGACCTTTCAAATCTCAAATAGAGTGAAACAAATAAAACATTGGTGCTGGGTTCATTAGCATTTAATGAATAACAAATTAGCTTGCCTGGGCTAGTAATCTGAATTAGTCTTCCTCCTGAGTTTTTCATTTATGTTATCTTCTTTCATGCAAATTAGGGAACTACACAAACACAATTAGACGTGGCAGCTATCTCTGTAGCAAGTAACAGGAAATGGGCTTTACAAAATGAATTACAGATATATTTCCTCTTATACCAGCAACAATCAAACACTACAATTCAGGCAAATTTCAGACTTGTTTTCAACATCTCCTATCAGTTCGAGGATTAAGGTAATACAAAGTAAAGGCTTTTAAGAAAACAAATTGTTTTCCCCATTCTATTTTTCTTCATGACCAGTTGATTTCATTAAGTCTTGGGGGAGAGACACATTAGAGCATTTCTGCTGAATCCAAGGTGGCACTCTTCCCAGAATCCACTACTGTCACCAAGCACTGGCAGTGAGCATAACTGCACCCCTTCCCACTTGCCCACTTGCTTCGGCTTTATGCCCTCGGCAGCAAAAGTTGGGTTCTTTAAACAAAAATAAAATTTGATTCCAGTTCTTTAGCAATACTCTTTTCAGACATAAATAAAAAGTGACTGCCTCATGGCACAACTGGCTCCAGGTGAAACTGCAGAGTAAGCAAAATTTGTCTACAGTTGCTGTAATATTGTTCCACTTCTGCAAAAACATCCCAGGCATTAAATTTACCTTAGTTGAACATTAACTCATTTTACATGTGCTAAATAATTTAATATTCTCCATAACTCTATGAATTAAAATGAGCTAAATTTTAATTCAGAGAAGCTAAGAAAGTGACAACAAATTACACACCAGTAAATGACCAAACCAGTGCTTAAACACAAGTCTGAATAACTCCAAAAGTGCTCTTGCATCTTTATTCACACTGCTTGCCAGAAAACTAGGTTTTTAACAATTTCTTGAACATGATAATTTGGAGTGAAGGCTCACCTCATGGGGTCCAATTCTTTAACTAGGTCAATACTACTGGGTCTACTTCTTGTTTTCTCCTTCAAAGCCCAGTATGTCTATGAGAGCCAACAGTAAGCCCCTTCATTGCTGTAGTTGCTCATTTTTAAGCACATGGTAGAAGCAGGTTATTATTTTAGTATCAGAGGGCATGGTGACTCTAATGTATTTTCTGCAAGTTTCTGCAAATATCTAGGGGAAAAACATTTACATGGTGATCTCTTATTCCAATGCTGTGACTCCATTTCTTTGTTCAGCACCTGGCAAGTGTTATTTTTTTCAGTGACAAAAATGTGGAACTCAGCTCTTTTCTTTATATTATTATACACCAAACTAAACTAAACTAAATTAAAATAAAACAAAGTCTAATTCTGAATGTGGAGCAGTGTAACTAAGTAAAGAGGAGAAAGAGAAGAGTGTTAACTGAAAATAAAATGAACATTATTCAAATAGCTTTGTCCTTGAGGGTTCTTCAGCCATTCTTCTATGTTGTCCTTAGTATATCCCACTCTCTCCTCTCAATCTATTATTTCTTCTATTTTCCCACTGCCCCTAGTTTCCTGTGTATTCTCTCAGTTAGAAATCTAACTATCTTGTGTGTGTGTCTACATAATGCACTTAGCTTTTATCCCAAGTGAGTATCAACTGTATTTTCCTCAACACAAGCTCTTTCCCTGTAATAGAAAGTTTGATGATAGTTCCTGAAGCTATGCAGTAGGTAAAGTTTCTCAAAGGAGAGTATGAAGAACAGAGGCAAGAGTAAATTTATAGAAGTTATCCATGTAAGCAGAATAGGATAGAAATGAGCTTATAAATAATGAGAAGGAATTTCCAACAGGGTGGATTTCACAGAACCACAGAAGAAAAAAAACCTTCAGGAGGAAGAATGAGTAAGCAGTGTTAAATGCCAGAGATGAAGGACAAGATGGAAAACAGGCCATTGCCTCTGGCAATGTGGCAGTTATTGCTGACTTCGTGAAGAAGTTTCAACATCATATGTTATGACTGCCAACTCTTATGTAAAGATTCAGCCTAAAGATAAGTACTGTTCACAATGGGAAGGTTTACCTTAAAAAAAAAAAAGCTTGGATAAATGTTTTAACATAAAAGTATTTTAGTTTGATTAGCATATTACTATTTTTAAAGAGCTCCAGGTAGAGCTATAGTTTTCACAAGTTGCACACCAGGTAAGTACACACAAAATATCCCTCTTTATTTCAAATAAAAGAAATAATTTCATTCCAGTATATAATTGCTATATCTTAAGGATAAAAAAATCATACCTATAATTAAAGCAGGAAAAAAATGTAGTAAAAACTCTAATCATAAATACAAATGAAAACAGGGAGCATTTATTTAAGTTGAGACAATATTCTTCACAATAAAAACGTAACATTCTTGTTTATTATACTTCCTATTCTTAAGCATAATTATAGATGATCAAGATGTGCAAGTATCAGAGGTCTGATAAAACAACTAGTTATATATGCATGTGTGTGTGTGTGTGTGTGTGTGTGTGTACCTTTGAGGGTCAGGGAAAATGAATATATCCAGAGGAGCCACTTTAGCTCTCCCCCTAAGTGCCTGATACCTCTCTACTTCTCCCTAGGATTTACTACTTTTTGATCCTAGTCCCATAGAACTCTTACCATGTTCTTCAGTCTCTCACAGGACCAGAGGGAAAAGTAGCCTGCAGGGGTTCTTGAGAGAACACATCCTCCAGATTTGACGTATATTCTGGCACAAGCACCTGCTTGGACCAAAAGAAGAAAATGACTGAAATAGGGTTTGGGCAGCAACCAGAGGTAAGTCACATTTATGTTACCAGTTTCTTGAATACCCATACCTTTTTAAAAACCTGACTTTTATTATAACATCTAATGTGACTGCATTTATTATTTGGATATTTTGAAATTAGGTGATTCAAAACTCTTCATTTGTTCATAGCTTCTTATATTTTTACAATACTTGCCATTTAGAAAGAAAACTGTATGTCAAATAACATGTTGACATCCTCTCAACGTCATATATTGAAGTTTTACGCCCCAATGTGATGATATTAGGAGGGCGTGGCCTTGAAAGGTAATTAGGTCACGTGTTTAGAGCCCTTACAAGAAAAGACAAGAGATAACCTCCTCTGTACCATGTGAGAGCAGGAGAAGATGGTCATCTGCAAACCAGAAAGGGGGCCTCCACCAAAACTCCAACCATACCGACGGTCTGATCTTCAACTTCCAGCCTCCACAACTGGGAGAAATAAATGTTTGTTGCTTAAGCCACCCAGCGTAGGGTATTCTACCACAGCTGCCCTAACTAAGACGTTCAGTATTATGGGAAAAAAAACAAACTATTGTCCAATGTTTTCTTTGTTATTCTTGGGCTTGACCAAATGCTCACCAAATGGCTGCTAACTTGACTTGACTAACTTTAGTTAGGCTTCTCTCCTTTCCCAGATCCCTGAACTTTGTCCCATCCCTGAGCTTAATTAAGCACTGATGAGGAACTATGTCCCATTAAAGGCATCTTCTGAAAAATCAGCTAACCACAAAGAAAAACATTTTCTGTTCAGTTCTTTGATCATGCCTTCTGTTCACCCCACAACTCCACACCTAATTCTTTCTAGACTTATATTACTTCTATTTATGAGAAAAGGAATCCCCCTCTTTTTTCACTCTGAGACACAGATCTTCCAGTCAGAGCACTCTCCCTTTACCACAGTCTTTTTGAATAAAATCTTTCCTTATTTAAATGTGGGCTTGTTTTTATTATGATATGTTAAAATAGTTTTTATGTTGGATTGACCTTGAATAAAGTTAGGGGAAAGATCATTGAGGACATAAAAAATGGCTGTGTTGCAGAGAGCTTTCATTACTACTCTGAAATCTTTAATTAAAAAAGACGACGAATTTCAGAGGGTAAACTAACTCTTTAGTGTTGACAAAAAGCCACTAAATTATACATTTTGGCTAACTATTATTGAGTATCTGCAGTGAAACAGAAATGTATTGTATACTTTCAAATACTTTATTGCGTTCATATTTCCCATTAACTTGATGCAAGTTTAACTTGTTTTCTGAAAGAGGAAATTGAAGCTCATGGATATAGGAATGATGTGTTTGACCAAGGTCACACAACTAGCAGTAATATGGACAACTGCCATTTGAATGCAAGTCTCATGATGCCGAACCAAATGTTGTTTACACACAACAGCTGCAACAAAATGTGTACACTGTTTACTTATATAAGAAAAAAAAAGAGGTTCTCTGTATAATATTGAAAGTTCAACAATTTCAAAGTCATCTTGGGGTCTATAAGCTTAGAGACCTTAGTTATTAAACAAGCAAACAAAAGTAAGGACACTGAAGGAAGTCTTTTTGTACATATAAAAGATGGAAGTTATTTATGGATATTTTGCAGTTTTTCCATTTTCTGGTGGTATTCAAGAGAACTGAGAATCCTATTTTAAGTGTGAGGAGTATTTTGAATTTTTGCCATGTAATTATTCTTCCCTTATTTGTGAAGAATTGGGTTTTACATACTGTCACTATTTGAAAAAGCCTAGGAAAACCTTTCAAAATGATTTGAAAATCAGCATAGGTTATACTTTATTATTACTCAAAATTATTTGGGATTGAAATAAAGGACTTAAGAAAGCCTTTTTTTGTGTTATAATTGTCTCTTGGTATTAAGGTTTTTTCTCTATTTGATAAAAGAAGCAATAAATTATTTGGGTCTAGCAAATGAAGAGTCATCATTTATTTTAACAAGACTCTAAATAGGTATTCTTATATTTCAAGGTCATGGGTGCTATAACCCATCGAAGTAATTTCTCCAGTCTGAGTGGGACTGGAAGTTAATAAACCCATCTATAATGTAGGGTTTGGACTCTGAATCTGGTGCAGTTGCAAGTTCAGTTCAGAGAAAAAAATTCTAGTTCAACAAGACCATTTGACAAGTGGTAAATTCTGATTTATACAATTCTTTCTTCCTCCCTTCCTTTCTTTCATTATTTTAGTTATATGCACATTTTATTTAGAATTTGTTTTTATGTATAGATGTCTTATTTTGGGGAAATATGATCGGGAAACTTCCACATGCCAAGGCCCAAGTATTTCCACTACCTGAACATTATGATAAAGTGATTCTGTGATATTTTTAAGTAGAATAACTATATACTCTTAGAGACAATACCTCTCCTAGGATGACCCCATTGTTTTTATATTTCCATCTACTTACTGTTTCATTGTTCTTAATCATGTGTTTTGTTTTGTTTTGTTATTCTATTTCAACCATAGTGTTTGCTCTGAGTCATGTTAGGAAAGTTTCCTTCTAAATTCTTGGAAATGTTTTATGTCAAGGAACAGCCAAAGCCCATTCATTCATTCATTCATTCAAGAAATATGTATTGAGCATTTCTATGTAACATGAATTGTTCTACTCAATAGTGGTGAAAAAAGACACAGTGACTATTCTCTTGAAGCTTACATTCTATTAGGGGAAAAAGATAAATTAATAAACAAACATGCAATGTACTCTAAGGTCATAATAAATACCATGTTTAGAAATGAGCAGAAGACAGAAATAGAGAGTTCAGGTAACAGTGAAGGGATAGAAAATACTTTAGCTAGTGTAGTTAGGGAAAGCTTCAATGCAAAGGTATTTGCATACAGACCTGAAGTGAGAGAGGAAACAAAAAGTGTAAGAGATAGAGGTAGAAATATCCTTGCACTAATTAATGAATAATAGGGCAACTTGGCAAATGTTAGAATAATGGAAAGAATAATGGTTGCTGAAGTTGATAGAGTAGGTTCTGGTTTGAATTATACTGATGTTAAGAATATCATCAAAGGAAAAAAAAAATGAATAGGGGCCAGAAAATTCATGGGATTTCCTAAATCTAAGTCAAAAGTTTCCTGGGAATAGATCTAAAATCAAGGATGTTCCATGGAATGAATTAGACATGGATTTTGTCTTTGTTATGTTTAGGATTTCAAAGACTTGAATATGAAAAATATACAACTATAGGGTGCCTGGGTGGCTCAGTTGGTTAAGCGACTGCCTTCGGCTCAGGTGATGATCCTGGAGTCCCTGGATCGAGTTCCGCATCGGGCTCCCTGCTCGGCAGGGAGTCTGCTTCTCCCTCTGGCCCTCCCCCCTCTCATGTGCTCTCTCTCATTCTCTCTCTCTCAAATAAATAAATAAAATCTTTAAAAAAAAAAAAAGAAAAATATACAACTATAAATACAAAAGCAAGCCATATTTGACCAAGTAGAAAAGGAGCATTTGAAAGTTTCACAATCAAAATTTGCTTGCCATCAGAAAAGCAGAAATATAAGTGGCAAAAACTGAGGAAATGAAGCCTGATTCTTGACAACTCTGAGCAAGAAAAGAAGAAAATTTTCCACAAAACAGAACTGAGTCAGAATATCTCTATTCTTTACAATCACAGTAGCAATGAATATGTACAGCTGATCTTAAATATGTATTTTGTTATTTTATTTCTGTTTATATTATGTATGTCATTATATTTAAAGTAATAAATTATTATTCTGATGTAATCTGGAAAAATACTGGAAGCCAAATTATATTTCCAAGAATCTTTCCATCTAGTCTTTAGGAATAAAACTCCTTAAGGTTTAGCTAAGTACATGACACCCACCTAGGATTATATTTCCCAGGCCCCCTCTCACAAATCCATTTGGTTATGTGATTTAGTTCTTACCAATGGAATATGAACAAAAGCAAGGTATACAATGTTTGAGTATTGCCCCTAAAATGATCACATGGGTAACCCCTTTTCTGTTTTCACCTTTACAAAACTGTAATATAAGACAGCAGTCCAATAAGGAGGACCAATAAAGTAGAGGTAACCTGTTATTGGGTGACCATGTGGAACAGAACAGCCTATCAGTATGTCTGCATATAGCTTCTCAGTATCTCTGAACTATTAAACAATGGAAAAATAACGTACCAGCTTGCTGGAGACTTACATTTTGGAGTTTTGGTGTAGCAACTAAGCCTGTATTTTTACTAATGCAGAGGTGTTATACTTGATGAAGCATAAAAACAATGCCAGAATACCAGGTCAATTAGAAACACTTCCAATATTTCCTTTAAGCTAACTGGGCAAGAAATTCCAAAATAAGTACACAAAGTATCACGATGAAGGTATATTTTTGAAAACAAGGAGAACAAAATAATCATATATAATATTTGACCCAATTGAGTAAAACCATTTGTCTTATTTTAACTCATACAAAACATTCAAAATATTTTTATTTTTTTTTAAATTTTTTTTTATTTATTTATTTGAGAGAGAGAGAGAGAAACAGCATGAGAGGGGATAGGGTCAGAGGGAGAAGCAGACTCCCCGCTGAGCAGGGAGCCCGATGTGGGACTCGATCCCAGGACTCCGGGATCATGACCTGAGCCGAAGGCAGTCGCTTAACCAACTGAGCCACCCAGGTGCCCAAAACATTCAAAATATTTTTAATATCCATACTCATAGAAAGCAATGTCTCAATTAAGTTTTAGGACCATAGCAAGAGTCAAGAGACTTCTGGTCATGGAAGAGATAAAGAAGCAGCAACAATAATCTTTATGTTTTTTGCAGATATTCATCTCAAATGGAGTAATTGGGAAGTAGCAGAAAAGCTAAAGAAAAAGCACTTGATAAAATCATTTAAACCAAAAACTTTTTTTTTTTTTAAAGATTTTATTTATTTATTTGAGACAGAATGAGAGAGAAAGAGAGAGAGCACATGAGAGGGGGGAGGGTCAGAGGGAGAAGCAGGCTCCCTGCCGAGCAGGGAGCCCGATGCGGGACTCGATCCAGGGACTCCAGGATCATGACCTGAGCCAAAGGTAGTCGCTTAACCAACTGAGCCACCCAGGCGCCCTAAACCAAAAACTTCTGAGGATGTAAGTTAAGAGGCCTATGCATAAGTAGTCATAAATTACTTTCAGTGCTAAATATCCTGTGTCAGAATAACCCAAGCCACTTCACTTTTCCATATAGGTGAGAAAACAAGTATAGACAACACTTTGACCCTTGACTTTTGTCTTCCCAAATTTGTACAAGCATGTGAGAGGAAACAGTCTAAAGAACGCCCAGATGTGATGAGTTGTGCCTTCTTTCATATAAACTGATTTTCCTTTCTCCAGAAGATCCTGTTATATTTTTGTCTCCCCTTGCTTAAGGCCTTTCCACTGTAAATCACAGACATACCCCTCTTCCAAACCCCCTCTTCTCAGAAACATTTTCTTTCTTCAGCCAAACCATTTACCCTAACTTCTATCTATGATGAAATATCATGTAAATAGGACATTGGTTCTATAAACAAAACTTTCCCACAAAGAAACTGTCATTTCTAGATGGTTAAAGGTGAAGCTCCTGTAACATTTAACTAAATATAAAAGAGAATCAATATTACAAAAACATTTCCAGAAAGCAAAAAATGGTTGAGCATTTACCATTTAGTTTTATGTAGATAATAAATTTTATTCCAAATCTTGACAAGAGTATTCCAGAAAAGGAAAAGTACCAGCTAATCTTGTTCATGATCATAAATGTAAAAATCTCTAACATAATTTTATCAAACAAAATCCAGTCATCTTTAAAAAGCATAATAGGGAGGAGTTAAGATGTTAGAGTAGTAGGAGGACCTTATATTTGCCTCATCCCTCCACACAGTTAAATAATTATCAAATCATTCTGAACACCCAGAAAATTGATCTGGGGACTGAGAGAACAAACTGCACAACTAGAGGGAGAAAAGAGGCCACGTTGTGGAGGGTAGGAGGTGGGGTTACATTTGGTGGAGAAAAGAATCATGGGTGCTGTAGAGGGGAGGGAGCCCTGATCATGGAGAGAGAAAGAGAGAAAGAGAGAGAGAAAGCAGCATGCAGGGGATGCACAAGAAAAACACTTCCCCAAAACCATTGACAGGGAAAATGAGAGGGGCTGATTATCACAAGTTTTTGTAAGCAGTAGAGCTGAAAGTCTTAAGTTTTAGAAGTCTGCACCATTGCCAGCGTCAAGCCTGGCGGGCTTAGTGGTGCTCTTGTGGAGAAGGAGGGCAGAAACCAGAAGCAGGCAGTGTGCTAGGAGGATCCCCTGGGTCATGCTGTTAGAGACAGTTCCCCTTCTTGGAGTGCATTTGGGAGAGGCAGCACTGCTGCTCAGGGGACAAAATAGCCAGCAGGCACCACTGAGCTGCCCCATTAATTAGCATATGAGCAGAGACCGCCTTCTGAGGGCACCTGACCTGGATGCTGGCTTTTTTGCTGTGCTTTACCATAAAATCCAAGCCCTGAGCGGTCATGTGACTACTTTTCTGGGACAAACCAGCACAAGCCACAGTGTGGCAAGAACCACTCCCAAAGGATCAGTGCAGGTCTGCATGGTGCTGGGTCCCTAAAATTTAGAGGTTTTGAAACCCAGCCATGTACCTTAAATAAAATACAGGAGCACATGCTATCAGGCAGACATGGCTCAGATACAGACAGAGTGAATGCAGGGATCTGATGGAAGCCTGGGACACAAGAAGGAAGATTGTTCACTCTTCTGTGAGGGCTTCCTGAACAGCAGTGGGTACAAACTCCCCTCTCCAGTGAAGACAGCGGGCTGATGCCATTTTTCACTCCTCCTAACATCTCTGACAGACTTCAGCCAATGGCATAATGCATAATGTGGAGGCAGGAGTTCCTTGCACCAAGCCACAACCCTCTGCGCTCTACAGGTGCCTTTTTTTTTTTTTTAAGATTTACTTACTTATTTGAGAGAGAGAGAGAGAAAGAGTACAAGCAGGAGAGAAGAGGGAGGGGAGAGAGAATCTCAAGCAGACTCCAGGCTAAGTGTAGAGCCCAAGGTGGGGCTCGATCTCACAACCCTGAGATCACGACCTGAACTGAAACCAACTGTCAGATGCTTAACTGACTGCAGCAATCAGGCACTCCAGGTACCTTTTTAAATGGGGCAACTGTGATTGAGAGCCACAGCAGCAGCAGGCCCCTCCCCCAAGAAGACCAGAAAAACTCCCCCCGCCACACACACTGGGTCTACTGATCATAGAATGCTACAAAACTTCAGTTCTAGTGGAAATTGGACAAGGCACAGGCTTCCCTAACACAGAAAAGACAGAGACCTAGAAAAAATGCCAAGACAGAGGAATCATCCCAAAAGAAAGAACAAGAAGATGTCACAGCCAGGGAGCTAATCAAAAGAGATAGAAGTAATATGCCTGAAACAGAATTTAAAACAACTGGATGTAATGACCACAAGGATGGAGGAAGCAGAGGAACAAATAAGTCATACAGAAGATAAAATTATGGAAAATAATGAAGCTGAAAAGAAGAGGGAAAGAAAAATATTGGATCACGAATGTAGACTTAGGGAACTCAGTGACCCCATAAAGCATAATAACGTTTATATCATAGGAGTCCCAGAAGAAAAGTAAAAAAGAGAAGGTTAATTGGAGCAAATTACAGCTGAAAACTTCCTTAATCTGCAGAAAGAAACAGACATTGAAATCCAGGAGGCAGAGAACTCCCATTAAAATCAACAAAGCCAGCCAACACCAAGACATATCATAGTAAAATCTGCAAAATACAGAAATAAGGAAGGAATCCTGAAAGCTTCAGGGGAAAAGAAATCCTTAACTTACAAGGAAGATAAATCAGGTTAGCAGCAGATCTCTCCAAAGAAATTGGCATTATATATTCAACATGCTGAATAGGAAAAATATGCAACCAAGAACACTTTACCCAGCAAGGCTATCATTCAGAAGAGGGGAGATAAAAGAGTTTCCCAGATGAACAAAAACTAATGGAGTTCCTGACCACTAAACCAACCCTGCAAGAAATATTAAAGGGGACTCACTGAGTGGGAAAGAAAGACCAAAAGCAAAAAAAGACTAGAGAGGAACACAGAAAATCTCCAGAAACAACAACCTTACAGGTAATACAATGGCACTAAATTCATAACTATCAATAATCACTCTGAATGTAAATGGACCAAATGCTCCAATCAAAAGAAATAGGATGTCAGAATGGATAAAAATACAAGACCCATTATATGCTGCCAAAAGAGACTCACTTTGGACCTAAAGACACCCGGAGATGAGAGTGGAGAATCATCTATCATCCTAATGGACATCTAAAGAAAGCCAGAGTAGCCATATTTATATCAGACAAACTAGATTTTAAAGCAAAGACTGTAACAAGAGATGAAGAAGGGCACTATATCATAATAAAGGGGTCTATCCAACAAGAGGATCTAATAATTGTAAATGTTTATGCCCCTAACTTGGGAGCACTTAAATATATCAATCAATAACAAACACAAAGAAAGTCATTGATAATAAAACAGTAATAGTAGGGGACTTTAACACCCACTAACATCAATGGACAGATCATCTAAGCAGAAAATCCACAAGGAAATGGCTTTGGATGACACACTGGACCAGATGGACTTAACTTCTGAACATTTCACCCTAAAGCAACAGAATATACATTCTTTTTGAGTGCACATGCAACATTCTCCAGAACAGATCATATACTGGGTCACAAATCAAGCCTCAACAAGTACAAAAAGATTGAGATCATACCATGCATATTTTCAAACCACAATGCTATGAAACTTGAATTCAACCACAAGAAAAAATTTGGAAAGACCACAAATACATGGAGATTAAAGAACATCCTCCTACTAAAGAATGAATGGGTTAACCAGGAAATTGAAGAAGAAATAAAAAAAAAAAAAAAAACCACAGAAGCAAATGAAAATGAAAACACAACAGTCCAGAATTTTGGGATGCAGCAAATGCAGTCATAAGAGGGAAGTATATATCAATACAGGCATACCTCAAGAAGCAAGAAAAGTCTCAAATACACAATCTAACCTTATACCTAAAGGAGCTAGAAAAGAAAAAGAAAATAAAGCCTAAACCAGCAGAACAAGGGAAATAATAGATTAGAGAAGAAATAAATGATATAGAAACAAACAAACAAAAAACCAGTAGAATTGAGAGAGGAGAGATCACAATCAACTCCACAGAAATACAAACAATTATAAGACAATATTATGAAAATATTATGAAAAATTATATGCCAACAAATCAGGCAATCTGGAAAAAATGGATAAATTCCTAGAGACATAAAAACTACCAAAACTGAAACAGGAAGAAATAGAAAATTTGAACAGACCCATAACCAACAAATAGATAGAGTAAGTATTCAAAAATCTCCCAACAAGCAAAAGTCCAGGGTCAGTGGCTTTCCAGGGGAATTCCACCAGACATTTAAAGAAGAGTTAATACTTAATATTCTCAATCTGTTCCAAAAAATAGGAATGGAAGGAAAACTTCCCAACTCATTCTACAAGGCCAGGATTACCTTAATTTCAAAACCAGACAAAGACCCCATAAAGAAGGGGAATTATAGGCCAATATCTTTGTTGAACATGTAAAAATTCTCAACAAAATACTAGCAAATCAAATCCAACAGTACATTATTCCCCACAATTAAGTGGGATTTATTCCAGAGGTGCAGAGTGGTTGAATATTTGCAAATCAATCAATGTGATATAAAAGAAAGACTAAGAACCATATGATCCTCTCAATAGATACAGAAAAAGCATTTGACAAAGTATAGCATCCTTTCTTGACAAAAAAACCTCAACAAAGTAGGGATAGAGGGAACATACCTCAATTTCATAAAAGCCATATATGAAAGACCCACAGCTGATATAATCCTCAATCGGGAAAAACTGAAAGCTTTTCTTTACGGTCAGGAACAAGACAGGAATGTCCCCTCTCACCATTGTTATTTAACATAGTATTGGAAGTCCTAGCCTCAGCAATCAGACAACAACAACAACAAAAATAAAAGGCATTCAAATCAGCAAGGAAGAAGTCAAATTTTCACTATTCCCAGACATGATACTCTATACAGAGAACCCAAAAGACTCCATGAAAAAATTGCTAGAATTGATACACAAATTCAACAAAGTCACAGAATATAAAATCAACATACAGAAATCTGTTGCATTTCTATACACCAATAATGAAAAAGCAGAAAGAGTAAGCAAGGAATTGATCCCATTTACAACTGTACCAAAAACCATAAGATACCTAGGAATAAACCTAACCAAAGAGGTAAAAGATCCGTACTCTGAAAACTATACCATACCGATGAAAGAAACTGAAGATGATACAAAGAAATGAAAAAATATTCCATGCTCATGGATTGGAAAAAATATATTGTTAAAATGTCTATACTACCGGGGCGCCTGGGTGGCTCAGTTGGTTGAGCTCAGGTCATGATCCTGGAGTCCTTGGATAGAGTCCCGCATCGGGCTCCCTGCTCTGCAGGGAGCCCGCTTCTCCCTCTGACCCTCCCCCCTCTCATGTGCTCTCTCTCTCTCTCATTCTCTCTGTCTCAAATAAATAAATAAAATCTTTAAAAAAAAATTTAAAAAAAATAAAATGTCTATACTACCAAAGCATTCTATACATTTAATGCAATCCCTATCCAAATACCACCAGCATGTTTCAGAGAGCTAGAACAAACAATCCTAAATTTTGTATGAAACACAAAAGACCCCAAATAGCTAAAGCAATCTTGAGAAAGAAAAACACAGCTGGAGGCATCACAATTTCAGACCCCAAGTTATATTACAACGCTGTAGTCATCAAGACAGTATGGTATCAGTGCAAAAACAGACATATACATTAATGGAACACAATAGAAAACCCAGAAATGGATCCATAACTACATGGTCAACTAAACTTCAACAAAGCAAGAAAGAAGAGCCAATGGAAAAAAGTCTCTTCAACAAATGGTATTGGGAAAACTGGACAGCAGCATGCAGAATGAAACTGGACCACTTACACCATACACAAGAATAAATTCAACATTGGTGAAAGAAATAAATTATAAAAATTATAAAATTATAAATATGTTTACAATTTCTTTAGAATTCCAACAAGTCAATATGAAACATAAAATGGAAAAATAGATAAAAAGACATGAACAAGCAATTCACATAAAAAATATAAATGAATAATAAACATGAAGTGTGCACAATACCATTAGTTACAAAAAAATTCAATTCAAACTGCAGTGAAAAACTCTGACACAATATCAAAAAGGCTAAAATTTAAAAAGAAAGTTGATAATAAACAAATACAGAGCTACACTGTGTATTACATTAAACACAATGAGCAGAATTATAATTTGGTAGAACCATTTTGGATAACAATAAAATCAATCTTATGTTTACCCCCCCATTCAAATAATTCCACTCTTCATCAATGAGCTTAGAAGAAACGCTTCCATATATGTGCACTAAAAGACATGCATAAAAGAATGTCACAACATTCCTAATAGTAACTAAGAATCCAAATGTCTATCAGGATTAGAATGGAAAAATTGTATAATCATACAATAGTATAAAATAAAATATTAAGCAAAATAATACAGATAATCAAAAGATGACATGATTCTATTTATATAACGTTCAAAAATAGACATAATGGTCTTGATTTTAGATACCACATGAGATTATTTGGGGTGGGGGTAAACACTGAACTTTTAGAGGAAGACCTCTGGGAAACTGGGATAGTGGTTTTTTGTTGATTTCAGTTAGTGTTCTCTACTGATATACTTTGAGGAAATTCATTAGGCTTCAAACTTTTGATATGCACACCTTTTTGAATATATATTATATGTCAGGAAAAATTTACACTTCTCTTAGCCAAAAAGGCAGAGAATCAATAAGAAAAATTAACAAACAAAACAAAACACCCTGTTAAAAAAAGAAATATGAGATGCTTTTATCGTAATGTAATATTTCAAAAGAAGGTCCTCATATGTCCAGGACATATTTTTATTATCATCCCTTGAAAATCCAGTTAAAATTCTGCCTTAATAGTAAGAATCCTTCTCTCCCCCAATTCTTTTTCTTTCTCTCTTTCTCTTTCTTTTCTTAAAACTTGGCCTACTTTTCCTGCACTAATTTAATGTTTCTATAATTACAGATAAAATCAGTCTTTTATAGATATAATTAGACACTTGCATACAATGTCTCTTCTAATTAAGATACATATTCAGAGGAAATATACCAACTCAAATAACAAAGAATCACTTTAGCATCATACACATGAACTTTAAAATTAAGTGCATAAGGGGATGTTTACCTGTATCAAATGTATTTGACCTTTATTCTATACCTCTTATTATAACATTAATGGAGGAACAATTGGAGAAAAAGCCTTTAGTTGTCATATTCAACATTATCCTTTTCCTATTAAAGTAAGGTTAAGTTATTCCTCAAGCAAATTCAAATAACATTAGCAACTGCACAGATTATTCTATACTGATGGCAGGAACTAGCACTTGATTAAACACTTTAAGAAGATGATTCCGTCTTGAGATCTTTTCATCTTCCTAAATGTCAGCTTTTCTTGGGGTGCCTGGGTGGCTCAGTGGGTTAAGCATCTGCCATCAGGTCAGGTCATGATCCCAGCATCCTGGAATCAAGCCCCGCATCGGGCTCCCTGCTCAGTGGGAGTCTGCTTCTCCCTCTCCTGCTCCCCCTGCTTGTGCTCTCTCTTTCTGAAATAAATAAAAAAGTCTTAAAAATAAATAAATAAGTAAATGTCAGCTTTTCTCTAAAACTGCACAATTATCTTGTTTTCCTACAAACTTACAAATTATTGTGAGACAATTATGTTTTAAAATATTTATTAAATGAAAAGTGTTATTACAGGATAGTAATATTTTATAAATTGAGATTCTGACTTTAAGTTTTCTTGGAATGTAAGTTTGAAGGAATAAATAAGAAGTACAATTTTAGATTTTCTGACCTACATTTTTGTCTATAAATATGTAAATTTTATGTAGGCCTTTTTCCTATGGATGTTTACATGGCATCTCAAACAGGAAAGCTCCATTTTCTAAGCATCTGCCACTCATTAGCTGTGTCTGCAATGGTTCTGATAAAATCTGGAGCATGGTGGTTCACCACTATACCCAAAGTCCCAGAGTTTATTTTTTATATTGCAATAAATGTATCTTGGATGTCAATAAGAAATGAACCCTACAGAAAAAGTGCTGTGTGGGTGGAATGCCTATACATGGAATAATTATATCCCTGGTTGTATTTCCTGAAACCTTGGCAGACAAATATCTACTGCTGACTGACACTGTCATGAGATAAATGTTTCCTTTAGAGCTTATGAACCAAAGACATTCTGGACTTTCAGACTTTGAACACAGTAGTGGTCAGGGGTGAAGTGTTGAACTGAAAACATGGGTACTACAAGATGAAGATTCATCATTATCTCCCTTTTCCTTCTTAATTCAAATGCTGGAGCCACACTTACCTATACTACTCCCATTAGGAGCCTACAGGATTTCTCCCTGAAGAAATTAATGACTGGCGTAAGAGTGGGGATTCCCATCATATATCTTTATCCTTCATCTGATCACTCTGCAGCAAAAGCTACCAATTGATTAGAACTGCTCCCGACCTTAAGTCCCTCATTCTAAAATATAAATGGAGAGTCATAGACAAACATTTGAACAAAGCCTTCAACTTGGGAAAAAAGAAGAAGAAAAAGCAGAAAGAAAGAAAAAGAAAGAAAGAGAGAGAGAGAGAGAAAGGAAGAAAGGAGAGAAAGAAAAAAAAGAAAAGGAAAGAAGGAAGGAAGGAAGAAAAGAAACCCTTCAATCAATCAAATAGGAAAAAGGATGAAAGTCAGATGAAAAACACTAAGCATAAAATGCAAGAAAATTTAAATAAACCTTGAATAACCTCGGACATAAGAGAAAATATGGAATCTTTGCAATATAAAAGGATATGATAAAATATAATATTTAGTGAAGCTAATAGAAAAAAATGATAGCATAAAACAGAAGAGAGGTAAAGTTAGAAAATCTTTCAGAAATTAGAACCAAAATGTAAAAAGATTTAAAAAAAGAAAGAAAAAGAAAAGCAAAACAAACAAAAATAAGAAAAGTACATTTAGAAAATTCAGAGAAAATGCATGTGAATAATTTGATAATCAAAACTTTTTCATACAAAAATATACCAAAATAATTGACTCTCATGAGCTCACTTTTTAAAAGTAACATTAAATGCTTGTTTTAAACTCTAGTATGTATTTTAACTGTTCATAGCTTTCCAGATACTTTGTAATGATCTTAACAACTGGCATTTGCCTTTCATGTCTTTCCCAATAGCCTCAAATTATAGTGACAAATGAGGCAAATACAACTGCCCTTTAGACTACCAAGAAACCTGGTTCTAAAACATTAACACTTTTTTTTTAAAGATATTTATTATGGTTTTACTAAATTTCTGTGGCAGGCATTTTTAAATGTAGGATGAATAAGCACACAGCCTTACCTCACAATTGTAGTACAGGAAAAAGCTGGATAAGACATATACACACAGGGGCACCTGGGTGGCTCAGTCGGTTAAGCATCTGCCTTCAGCTCAGGTCATGATCTCGGGGTCCTGGGATCGAGCCCCACATCGGGTCCCTGCTCAGTGAGAGTCTGCTTCTCCCTGCCACTCTGCCCCTTCCCACCCTTTGCTCTCTCTTTCTCTTTCTCTCTCTCTGTCTCAAATAAATAAAATCTTAAAAAAAAAGGACATATACACACATAAGAATTACCCTCCTATCTTCTCAGTATCATCAATTTCAAATACTAATCTTTCTAGACTCAAGATTAAAACTAATTTTTTTCTTGATACTACAGAATGCCTCAAGGAATCCACATAAAAATATGCTGAAAAAATTATTTTAATATCAGCTTTAGACTTGCACCTGTTAAAGACCAGGCATTGCCACAAACCCTATCTCCTCTTCTAGGATTTGGCATCTTTAAGCAGTGTGTTATACAGGGAAAATCCTATATACCACTGACCATTAAAAATATGGCCTTATTAAAAATAATATTTGGATGATTTTTAAATTTAATTTCAAAATTTTTACTAGAATATCAGTACATGCACCAAGTGTAAAAGAATAAAATAGTATTTCAAGGCTTATAATGGAAATAGCATTCTCCTAATTCACAACTGCCATCTCCCTGGAAGAAAAGGCTCTCAACATTTTTATATATTCCAGTTATTATTTCTAAATAATAATTCCTTACTGCTATTTCTTGATTTTTATCTTTCAAATATATCTACTGGTTCTCTATTATAGAAAATTATTTAACTTACATGAAATACTGACTCTTTCTCCACACATCTAAATATAAGTTTCACTGCCCTCCTTCCTCTCAATAACAGTCATACCAAAATATTTGAGAAAATAAGTATTCAATTTTTACATGAGTATGATAATATAAGTATTGTTTATAAACAGCAGGGTCAATTGCAATTACATTTTTGTATTTTCTTTGGAATTGATTTTCTTCAATTTTTAAAAAAGTTTGGTTTTTTTTTATTATTATTTTCTCAAATTCTCCAACAGATTTCTTAAATGCCTATCAATATATTCCAATAATACAAGCCAAAAAGTTTACTTTTCCTTAGTGATATCTTATGTAGAGCATTCTAAAAATCTACTCAAATCAATGTTAGTTGTCAACTCGACCAGCAGCAAAAATTTCATCTTGGAACTAGTTGTCACCACTGCTGATTTCCTTGCCCTTTTCCTCTGTGTTGGGTTTCTTTCTTTTTGAGAGGGAGAGAGAGAGTGCAAACGATTGGTGGGAGGGGAGAGGGAGAAGCAGAGGAAGAAGGAGAAAGAGAATCTTAAGCAGGCTTCACACCTAGTGCAGAGTCCCACGTGGGGCTCTATCTCACGACCCGGAGATCATGACCTGAGCCGAAATCAAGAGTCAGATGTTTAACCCACTGAGCCACCCAGGTGCCCCTGTGTTAGATTTCTTATTTCTTTCATCACCCCTTTTCCTTTCTGGGATTATTTCCTCCTTTTGATAAAGTATACCCTCTATTAATCATAATTGGTTTAGTTAAGTTGTAATAATAATAATAATAACAACAAAAACAACAACAACAATAAAACCTCAGTGGCTCTACACACACAAGTTTACTTCTCTTATGTCATTCGCACTATGGGTCATCAGGATAGCAATGACTTAGTGATTTGGGGTGCTTTATTCTGGTACTGCCATTTCCAAATGAGGAATCCTTTTTCACAATGTACAGAAAAACAAAAGTAGAAAAAAACTATTCAGTTCAATGCATCTTTACTGAGCACCCATGGTGTGTGTGTTGGATGGTGGGTGGGGGGAGTGTATGAATTTTGGAGCTGTAATTTACATAAGTAGTAAAGTGTTACTTCAGTCCCTTAAAATTAAAAAAAAAAAAAAGCAAATTACAACCTCTCTATGTATTTCAAGTAAATTATTTAATGTGAGTGAGACTCAGTTTGGTATTACCACAAGTATTAACAGAAGAAAATAAAACATTTTCCCTTCTACCAAAAAAAAAAGTTTGGTGCCAGGACAAACTAGCCTGCTGGTCTAACAATAGTTGATCAAAAAGGGTAGAGAATCTGGAAGTAAAAAATGTGCTTGGAAGCATTGTTCCCTGAGGCCTGTTGAGGGCAACAAAATGCTGAAACAATTAACTGGCTCAAAATTTATATTGAAAGGTTAGGAAGAGAAGTAGTCACAGCTTGGGAAAAAAATATGAGAACAGATGACACTAAATGTAGCTAGATTAATAATTCTGAAGTTTCCCTAGAGATGTAATAGCACCGTGAGAAAAGTCCAGAGAAAGAGAAAGGTAGAAGCCTACAGAAAAATAAAAGTCCAGAAATTCACTGCTCTTCCATTCATAATCTTCAAAGTGGCACATGGCATTTCTACACACAGCTCATTGGACAGAATAAGTATGCCACCCCATGCAACCGCAAGGAGGTGGGAAGTATAATCATCAGTGTACCCAGTAAAAAGGGAGTCTAATATTGGTAGGCACTTTAAGAGTTTTACAGCAGAAAGTATTTTGAATCTTTGCATGTCTGAAAACATCTTTATACCATCATTTTTGATTGGTAGTTTGTCTCAGTATTGAATTCTATGAAATTAATTTAACCAGAATTTTAATACATTCTTCTTTATTTTATTGCTTCCAATGAATAAATAATTGCTTCCAGTAACTGGTAAATCTGATTGTCATTATGCTTCTTGGCCCCTTAAATTCTATAATTTTGCAGGGATGTGTCTCATGTTAGACATTAAAGTTGACATAAAATATAAATGTGCAGCATAATTTGTCCTTTCTGGAGATTTTTAATTCTTTGATAACTATTCCCACCTTTGTATTCCTTCTGGAAATATTATTATTTAGGCATTGAACCAATAGACTTGAGATCCTGAACTAACTAATATAAATATTTCAAATTCTTTGAAGCCTAAACTATACTCCTGTCCTCACATTTTGTACTTGTGTCTGAATTCTATGGAAGCAGGAAGTGAAGATAAAGTAAGTGAATTTCTTCAGCATGACTCATCTTATAGTTGATCAACAACTCTATCTACTTTCTTCCTCCTACTCAGACATAAGCAACACTCCTGTCCAAGTCTAACATCTTACATAAACACTACTGTTTCCATCTTCTGACTCTTCCAGAAGCTCATTCCTCCATCAAACAACTTTCACTTTCCACCCCTCCTCCCTAAGCACTTGGTTATTTTGTTTTTATTGAGGTAAAATTCACATGGTATAAACTTAGCCATTTTAAACAACAATTTGGTGGCATTTAGTATATATACAAATGTTTAGTACATCTTCAATGTGCAATCATCACGTGTACCTAGTTCTGAAATATTTTCACAACCTCAAAAGGAAACTCTCTACATGGTAAACATTTACTCCCCATTCCTTGTTCTCTACATTCACTCCCCAGGCCATGGAACCAATCTGCATTATGTCCCAATATGTATTTATCTATCCTGGCTACTTCATTTAAATGGAATCATACAATAAATGACGTTTTGTGTGTGGTTTCTTTCACTTAGCGTAATGTTTTTGAGGTTTATCTGTATTTAGCATGCATCAGTCTTTTTTTCCTTTTTATACCTGAATAATATTCTATTATATGGATAGACCACATTTCGTTTATCCATCCATCAGCTGATGGACATAAGATTGCTTCCACCTTTTAGCTATTGCAGATAGTGTAGCTATGACATTCATGTACAAGTTTTTGTTTGAGTATATGTTTTCATTGGGGGGGGTATATACCCTAATTCTATTTTTAACTTTTTGAGGAATAGCCTATTTTACAAAATGGCTGAACTAATTTACATTCCCACAAGCAAGTTATGAAGGTTCCTATCTATCTGCATCCTCACCACCACCACCACTTGTTATTTTCTGTTTTATAATTAAAACAGAAAAACAGGAAGTAGCAAGACAAATACCTGATTTATTCCAAAGAGTAATAAGCCTCACAAAGGACAGATATCACAGAGAAACTATTTCAGCTCTAGTAAAGCACAACAGGAAGAGGTGACTGACATACAAGGAAGAAAAAAGATATGGGGTAAAATTTTTAAAAATTCAAAAAGGCCTAACATATTTAGTGTATTAAAATTAAAATGGAAAAAAATTGAGTATTTATTCATTTAAAATTAAAAATAATATGCCAAGCTCATATTTAAATAACATATTTTTATGAAAAATTGCATTGTGAAAAATAATCAAAAGAATTTTTTACATTTAAAAAAAATCTCTTTACTATCTAAATTAATAGAAGACAGCTGCATTTTTTATCTGTTCTGCATTCAATCTTTTGCAAATATGTGGTTTCATTTGAAAGAGAATCCAGAATCATACAGATTTGTAGTAGGATAAGACAGGAGTATTTCAAGTCTTTTCAAATTATGTGGATATTATTCTTTGATACTACTCCAAAACTCAACAAGCAGTGATTTCTTGAAAGATATCCACAATGCAGAATCTGAAACCATATCAATGCTACATTAAAATCCATTGGTCTGTCTTGTAATTTAAATGGATTTTTTACCCATGATTTTGTAGTATCATGCGTTGATCATTTGGAAAATATTGGTTCACTGAATAATGAAGATCTTCCAATCGTTAATATATTTCATTACAAAATATCAAAAAATTACATTCATTAATGTCACTGTTGTTTTCATCAGAAATGTCTCTAAGCATTTATTATTTTACATAATAAACATGTTTTCTGCCACACCATAGTTCTAAAAATTATGAAATGTATTTAATAAATTTGCTAATGAACTACTGGATGCTGGTACTTGGTAGGTCAAAATTGCTTTCTTCCTAGTTTTCACTGGAAAGCAATAATTACTAATAGTTAAAATTTATAATCAGTATTGAAAAATAAAACTACTAGGGCACCTGGGTGGCTCAGTTGGTTAAGCGACTGCCTTCGGCTCAGGTCATGATCCTGGAGTCCCGGGATCGAGTCCCGCATCAGGCTCCCTGCTCGGCAGGGAGTCTGCTTCTCCCTCTGACCCTCCTCCCTCTCATGCTCTCTGTCTCTCATTCTCTCTGTCTCAAATAAATAAATAAAATCTTTAAAAAAAAAAAA
>NC_138371.1:43889065-43923680 GCF_054177405.1 Leptonychotes weddellii | reverse complement strand
AATGAAATCTTCCCATTTTCAGCGACGTGGATGGAGCTAAAGAGCATTATGACAAGCGAAATAAGTCAGTCAGAGAAAGGCAAATACCATATGATTTCACTCATATGTGGAATTTAAGCAACAAAACAAATGAACATAGGGGAAGGGAAAAAAAGAGAGGATAGCAAACCATAAGTGATTCTGAACTATAGAGAACAAACTAAAGGTTGATGGAGGGGAGGTGGGCTGGGGATGTGTTACATGGGTGATTGGTATTAAAGGAGGGCACTTGTGTTGAGAACTGGGTGTTATATGTAAGTGATGAATCACTAAATTCTACTCCTGGAACCAATATTACACTATATGTTAACTAATTGGAATTTAAATAAAAATGTGAAAAATTAAAAATAAAAATTTTAAAAAAGAGTGTTGAAAAAAAATCAATATCAAAAGTATCCTGATGCAAAATTAGAATTTGAATTTCTTTCTGTTAAAATCATAGACTTTTTTAGATTATCTGTCTGTTCTTAATAAGGAATTATAAACAAAGTTTCTTTACCTTTAATGTAATCTTCCACTAAATAAAGATTATGTTTTGTCTTTATCAGGTCTTTGATTACTTAAGAAAACTGAATCATCTCTATTAAGAGACCTAAGTTTTTTTACAACTATATAGCATTTTATATAGGCTAAATGGGAAATACTGTCAAATAAAAAGTAATCTTTAACCTTCCTAGATCATATTTATATGGATATATCATTAAAATAAGCAATTCAGAAATTATGTGAAATTCCAAAAAATCTGATACGTCATGGTAAAATGTATGCAATCATAATTCCAGCTATTATCTTAAAATATTGAATATCACAAAAATAACCAAATTTATTTGTCAATTGCATAATTTTTTGGTGTGTATGTGAACTCTCACTAGATCTTTAAGCTTGGCAATTTTTAAGTCTTTTTTCATTTATAGACAGTCATTGTTTTACTCTGATGTTTTGCAAAAGTATTCCTGCAAAAGTGTTTCATCTTCAAAGAGATTCATGGAAAAGCCCTGACAACTACTCTAAAATGCAGATTTAGGGTAACTTTGAGATCCTAACACTATGCTGGGTAAGATTTTCTGAATCTTTAAGGAAAAACTGATTCATTCATAAAGTTGCTAACCCAAAGTCAAGCCAAACAAGAATTAAATGCATACAACCGAATGAACTGATAAAGATGATTTTAATTTTTATGACTTCATTTTAAACATTGCAAGCGTTTCTAATGTTTCATTTTCCAAATTTAAAGGATCCATTTTTCTTCCCTCTTTTAAGCTGTCTACAAATTAAGCAATTTGGTAAAATGTATCTTTATAACAAAGGTTGGAGCATTTATCTTTTTCTCCCTAGCTGATCACTCCAGAAACCAGAAACTATTCTTATTTTTCATAACAGTACATATATTTGCATAAGTTCAATAGAAATCTAATCTTCTTGTAACAGAACACAATTGAAAAAGTCCTTGGTTGGGCTTGCTAGCCTGGAGAGGCCTTTGAAAGTCCATTCTGGGAACTCTTATGAAAAGTTCTAGTAAAGCAGTTTTAAAAGAACCTATATACAATTACTATTTTTGCTGCATTCATGTAAATAATCAAGCCATGTTTATTGAAACTGGACTTAATTTGCAAACAAATTAGTCTTACTATGGTTGTCTTTGATAGAAATGAGGATGATTATATAGAGAAAATTTATGTTTCAGTAATAATACCTTTGTTGATATCAGATTCTAGCATCACTAATGTCTTTTAAGTTTTGTTTTTTACCTATAAACTAGACTGGATCCTGAATTCTAGTTTCTTCTAATATTTGGCTAGAACTTTCCAAACTAACACTTTCAATTTTCTCCCACTCTTTTGAATTGGAATCACATTGAAATTAAAACTGCCCTTTTCCCAAAGTAATGAAAGTTAAACCTGAACAACTTAATATAAACTTCAGAGAAATCACTACAACAGCTCATGTGGACAATCTTTGTGCCTATTGTTATGTGGCTATTCAGAAAGATCACCAGAGACATTCAAACTGCAAATTAGGAAAATCTGTCACATTACCATTGCTTGCCCTCACTTCATCTGAAGATGCTTAAAACCATCTAGAAATCTTCTCAACTGGCTATTCTCCAAACTCAGAAACTGAAATTATAATTTTCTTGAAATGTTAACCTTTATTCTTTTGTTTCCATAAAAATGCTTCTCATTAAATTACCTGATTGTTCACATCAAATAGAGGCTCAATTTAGGTGGAAGCTCACCTGAAACTCTGTCTCCTAAAAAAAAAAATCATCATATTCATCCTGTCCTAAGTAATCATGAGAATGTGTTTGCTAATACATCATGTTGTGCCTATGTAAAGAATTTTTTAAAAATTATAACCCATTTGGGGCGCCTGGGTGGCTCAGTTGGTTAAGCGACTGCCTTCGGCTCAGGTCATGATCCTGGAGTCCCGGGATCGAGTCCCGCATCAGGCTCCCTGCTCGGCAGGGAGTCTGCTTCTCCCTCTGATCCTCCTCCCTCTCATGCTCTCTGTCTCTCATTCTCTCTGTCTCAAATAAATAAATAAAATCTTAAAAAAAAAAAATATAACCCATTTGAGTTGTTTCATTGGTTAAATCTTGGCTCCTGGGAATCTCTGGGGAATTTTTCAATCCTTGGCTATTGCTCTCCTTTTATTCACCATATTAACCTCTCTAGTGTATTGCATACTCACAAGAATTTTAAATGCTTATTGGTAGCCGCTCACATGCCAAATGGTATCTGTCAGGATCAGACAAATGGATAAAATAAATAACCACATAAATGATGAAGATAGTTACTACATGGCCTCCAGCCTGATGTTTTGACTGGATGAAAACACCAAATATGTGATTCTTCAGCCTGCATTCATCAATGGTGGTAACGGAGAATAACACTATACTGGTTGGTCATATTCTCAGCCTACTGAAAGAATTGTTAAAATCAAGAACAAATGGAGTTCAGCCGTGAAAATTTCCTGAACAGACAGAACCACTTTAGTCATACAAACAAAGTTTCACTTAGCTTATTTTGCAAGGCTAACTTGACCTGGGTCATTTCTTGCTTATGCCTCTAAAAATCATAAGGAAAACTTAATGTTTCCCAAAGTTGATATGAAGTAACCACTGACCAATTCCTTACCATTTAAGAAAATTCTAATATATAACCAACCACTGTAAAGAATAGTCACTGCTTTCTCTGCTTTATAACAATATACCCCTTGTTCCATGTTCTGGTTTGAGTGAAAACTGTCTTTTTGGTGTGTGTACAATAAAATTTTACTAATTACTATTTCAGTAATCCACTGGTTTTACTTCTGTTATTTATGAACACACACATATATATATATATATGAAATATATATGTTACATATATATGTATTCTATATATATATGTGTAAAGTTTATTAAATAAGCTTTAGAAATGTAAATACATTAATAGTTACAATAAAACCAAATTTTGTTAGTGTTCATCTTACATCTATCTCTCCTTCCCCCCCAAAAAGATAGAAAAACATATTTTTTAATAACTTTTGATGCTATATTTTTCTTTTAATAACATTCAATGTTTATTCAACTATTCCCTATTCCTTTGTAGAGTTTTTCAGTTCTACTAACATGTTTCAGTTATACAAGATTTATTTTTTCCAGGTGTGAACAGATAGGACATATTTTATTTTAACTTTTTAACATTGTTTTATATTTAAATGAATTTTTGAATCACCTGATTAAGGAAAATTGTTCAGCAGAAACAAAATTTTACTACATTCTTTCTAAAAACTCAAAATAATAGAAAGTTAAAATGTGTTTTCATTAATTTTTATTTTGGTTTATTTTCTCTTAAAAAATCACAAGGGTAGGGGTGCCTGGTGGCTCAGTCCTTAAATGTCTGCCTTCGGCTCAGGTCATGATCCCGGGGTCCTGGTATTGAGCCCTGCACTGGGCTCCCTGCTCAGCGGGAAGCCTGCTTCTCCCTCTCCCACTCCCCCTGCTTGTGTTCCCTCTCTCACTGTGTCTCTCTCTGTCAAATAAATAAAATCTTTAAAAAAAAAATCACAAGGGTATTATTCACATATCTGCATTTTGTTTTTTGATATAAAACTCAGATATGCATCTGGAATGTTTATATAACTCTTTTCCAACTGGGCCATTAGAATTTACTCTGAACCTGGCATATATTTCTAATCTTCTTTTCTCTGGCATGATTTTTTAAAAATTAATAAATTAGACATAAAAATGGAAAAATAATAGGAACTTGGGGTGAGGAAACAGAAGGAATTAGAGCAAAGGGGAGTTTTAAAATCAGAGAGGACAATTTGGAACAGGACACAAATGGATAGGAGCTAACAAAATTGTAACATTTGAGTACAGGGGCAAAATGGTAATAATTCTAGGGAAAAACTATATTAATAAGTTATTACCAGCTCTTTGCAATGTGTAAATAAGAAGACTGAATATGCAAAAGTCAGAAAGGCCCAAGATAAAATGTAAATTTGCTAATAGTACCTGAAACTATAATGGGGGCAATGCTGATACTGCCAGATTAGTAATAATTGCTATTGCAGAAAAGATCATCTGGCCTCATGACTTTGCAATACCACCCATATGCTTCATTTCAGACCTCTTGCTCAAATTCTAATTAATTGCTACTGACTACATCCTCATCTGAATGCCTATTAGACATATCAAACTCAATAGATCCAAATACAAACTGCTCCCTCCACTTTTGTCATCAAAGACAATGGTAATTCCATTTTTTTTTTTTAATAGTTCTGGCAAGACACCGTGGTGACATCCTTACACTTCTTTATTTCCCTCTTACACTTTATATCAGATTAATCAGGAAGTCCACTGACTTTAACTGAACATATATCCAAAATCTTGCCTCTTCTCACCTTTACAACGATCATCTTGCTCAGCCACCAACACTTCTCAGTAGAAATACAAAAACAACATCTTAATGGTCTTCCTAGTACGTTGCTTTCCCTTATTGCATTCTGTTTTTAACAGGATCATCTTTTTTTTTTTTAAATTTTATTTATTTATTTATTTATTTGACAGAGAGAGACACAGCAAGAGCAGGAACACAGGCAGGGGGAGTGGAAGAGGGAGAAGCAGGTTTTCCGCTGAGCAGGGAGCCCAATGCGGGGCTCGATCCCAGGACCCTGGGATCAGGACCTGAGCTGAAGGCAGAGGCTTAACAGACTGAGCCACCCAGGTGCCCATTTTTAACAGAATCATCTTAAAATATGCCACCTCAGCCCATGTTTTCACCTAAATAAAAGCCAAGATCTTTGTGATGTCACTCCCTCCTCAGTTCCATAATACATCACACCTTCACATTCTCTATGCCATCCACACTGCTTCTGAGTTTACCATGTAGACTGCTGCATTTACAGCTTTACTTTAGCTTTCTCCTCTCTCTGCAATACTCCAGTCCCAGATATCTGCATAGAAGTCCCTTATTTTTTTCAAGTAGTTTCTCAACTGTCACCTTCTCAATAACTTCTATTCTTACCACCATATTTAATGGTGTATTGTGAAATATCTCATGCCACACACTCATGAACCTTCTTCCCTGCTCTATTGTTTATTTTCTTTCACAGCACTTATCAATATACAATGTGCTAGATTGTTTATTATCTTTATTGCTTGTTATCTGCCTCTCCTTATTGCAGTATAAGGCTCAGAGGGGCCAGAATTTTTATTTGATTTGATCATTAATGTATCCCAAGAGACAAAGGAGTATATGGTACATTGTGTACTCAATAAAAATTAGTTTAAAAAGTTCAGAAATATATAGTTTATAATGATAACAATACATGTTTAGATGGCAGGGATTAAACTCAGCATTATCTTGATACCAAAACCAGATAAAGATACTACCAAAAAAAAAAAAAAAAAAGGAAGAAAGAAAATTACAAGCCAATTTCTCTGATGAACATAGATGCAAAAAAAAAAAAAATCATTCACCACAACCAAGTGGGATTCATTTCAGAGACGCAAGGGTGGTTCAATATTCACAAATTAATCAATGTGTACATCACATTAATAAGAGAAAAGATAAAAACCATATGATTATATCAATAGATACAGAAAAATCATTTGACAAAATACAACATTGATTCATGACAAAAACCCTTAAAAAAGTAGGTTTAGAGGGAACATACCTTAATATGACAAAGGCCATTTATGAAAAACCCACAGTTAACATCATTTTCAATGGTGAAAAACAGAGCTTTTCCCCTAAGGGATGTCCACTCTCAGCACTTTTTTCAACATAGTACTGAAAGTCCTAGCCACAGCAATCAGACAACAAAATTAAATAAAAGTCATCCAAATTGGTAAGGAAGAAGTAAAACTTTCACTATTTGTGGATGACGCGATACTATATAGAGAAATCCCTAAAGACTCCACCAAAAAACTGCTAGGACTAACAAATGAATTCAGTAACGTCACAGGATACAAAATTAATATACAGAAATCTGTTGCATTTCTATACACGAATAATGAAGTAGCAGAAACAGAAATTAGGAAAGCAATCTTATTTACAATTGCCCCCAAAATCATAAAATACCTAGGAATAAACTTAATCCAGGAGGTGAAAGACCTGTACTCTGAAAACTATAAAACACTGATGAAATAAATTGAAAATGACACAAATAGATAGTCTATGCTCATGGATTAGAAGAACAAATATTGTTAAAATGCCCATACTACCCAAAGCAATCTATAGATTTGATGCAATTCCTATCAAAATACCAACAGCATATTTCACAGAACTAGAACAAATAATACTAAAATTTGTATGGAGTCACAAAAGACCCTGAATAGCCAAAGCAATCTTAAGAAAAACAAAGCTGGAGGCATCACAACCCCAGATTTTAAGATATGCTACAATGTTGTAGTAATCAAAATAGTATGGTCCTGGCACAAAAATAGACACACAGATCAAAGAATAGAATAGCAAGTCCAGAAATAAACCCATGATTATATGGTCAGTTAATCTATGACAAAGGAGAAAAGTATATACAATGGAGAAAAGACAATCTCTTCAACAAACGGTGTTGAGAAAACTGGGCAACTACATGCAAAAGAATGAAACTGGACCATTATCTTACACCATATACAAAAACAAACTCAAAATGGATTAAAGACCTAAATGTGAGACCTGAAACCATAAGAATACTCAAAGAGAACACAGGCTATAATTTCTTTAACTTAGGGCACAGAAACATTTTTCTAGATATGTTTCCTCAGACAAAGGAAATAACAAAATTAAACTATTGGGACTACACCAAAATAAAAAGCTTTTGCAAAGCGAAGGAAGACATCAACAAAACAAAGCAACCTACTTGATGGAAGAAGATATTTGCAAATGACATACCCTATAAGGGGTTAATATCCACAATTTATAAAGAATTTATACAACTGAACACTGAAAAAACAATCTGATTAAAAATGAGTACACTACCTGAATAGACATTTTTCCAAAGACATACAGATGGCCAGCAGACACATGAAAATATGCTCTACATCACTAATCATCAGGGAAATGCAAATTAAAACCACAGTGAGATATCACTTTACACCTGTCAGAATGGCAGTCTTTTAAAAATAACTTGTATATTTAAAAAAATTTATAATACAAGTTTTTTTGCCAATTCATGCAATATTAAATTTAAGAATATCCTCACACAAAATTAGAAATCAAAAAACATTTTTGGAGTGTATATGTTTCTTCATAAGTGAAAAAATAAAATGCCAACTCACTTCTATGTCCCTTCCTTCACATTTTGCAACAAAATTCACAAAATGATGGATTGCAAAGCATATATTTATGTGAAACCAGGATTTGCTGTGTTCATGCTCACTTCAGTCTGAGTATGTGCCTTGATGAACTATTCCAATCTACAGGAATGTCTCAATTCCAACCAAGAAATAACTAGGTGAAAGCTCTGGTGATTCTTTTACCCATTTTAGGCTTTTATACAACCTTTGGAATGTGTAATTTATTCAATCAGTCCAACCAAATTTTTATTATAGATACAATTTTCCTTTTTGTATTAAATAGTATTATAGTAATTGGAGATCTGGTTAAATTAATACAAAGCTGTCCACATACAGGTAAAGACATTTGTCCACGTGCAGATAAAAAAAAAATTTGGTTTGGATAACTGCTCTCCTATCCTTTCCTCCCTAGTTAAAAGAAAACAAAAACAAACAAGAAAACCTACAGTAGTAAATAAAGTCTTTAGTATCAGTTGTATAATGAATACACTAGACTATCTACAAACACACATCTATAAATTAATAATGGTAACAAAATAATATCAAACAAAAATTATTAAGTAAAAAATGTAACAGAATTATCATATAATATGCTGATTTCCATAAATATTTCACATAATTTTTCACAGTTGTGGTTCAAAATTGTGTTCAGTGGACCAACTACATCATTATCACCTCAAATGCTTATTACAATGCGAGTTTCTTTGGCCCTACCTGAAACTTACAGCATCAAAATTTAGGGGAGTAGGTGGATATCACCTGGGAATATGAATTTTTCCCATTTTTTTTCAAGAAAATTCTTTGGAAGCTGATATTTAATACATTATTTTATTTGAGTACAATGACACAAAAGCTAACTGTATCTGTCCCCCTCCTTCCATTTTAATTAATTTTTCTCACTATATTACACCATTTCTTTGAACTTCATTCATTAGATACACAGAAGTTGTTTCTAACTTCCCTTGGAATACACTGAACCAATTACATCCTCTTAGACTCTTTTCCCATATCCTCTGATTCTTTCTTCTCGGAATACAAACATGATAAAATCCCACCAGTTCTAAACCTCCATGGTCACTGAACTTTTACAAAGGACTAAACTATTAAATCAAACATTCATGTATCAGATATCTTATCCAATGTCAAGGTTTACTATAATTTCAAAAATGCAGGAAATCGAGTGCCACAGGTAGAACAGTCCAGTATTCTTACTACATCTCCCGACGTCCTGCTTCTCTTTATCAGGTAAGGTTTCTAAGTGATGATATTGGTTTACTTCACTTACACAGAAAGACCTAAATCAGCTATGAAAAATCTACATTTTATATTCAGATAGTTATATAGCTTATCTGATATTTTCCTATGAGATAATCTCCCACAAATCTAAAATTTCCTGTTTGTTTAACATAAGCAATTCATCCATAGGCATCCTGCTAAAAACATTCTCTAATTTTAATTTTCCCAATAACAAAAATAATTTATTTTCCAAGTAATTGTTTATGAGAGTATAAGAATATTAGACTAGGCCACTGCCATCTTTCCTTCCCAGGGCACATCCTCCCCTCATCACAGAAGAAAAATTGTTGTCAGGCCACCTGCTTCATTCTTTCCTTTTTAGTTTTATACTCGAAATTTGTTTATTTATTATAATACCTTGATCTCTTTGCTCCCCTTTTATGTTGACTGAATTCTTATTTTTTAAGCAATCAATTTATATCATTTTATTAAAAAGTGAGGATTTCCTGGGGGTACATGGGTGTCTCACTTGGTTAAGTGCCCACCTTGATTTTGGCTCAAGTCATGATCTCAGGGTCATGAGATCAAGCCCCATGCTGGGCTGCTTAAGATTTTCTCTCTCCCTCTCCCTTTGCCCCTCCCCTGTGCTCATGTGCTCTCTCTCTTAAAAAAAAAAAAAAAAAGTGACGATTTACCATTATATTTACCATTATATATTACCATTGTATATTATATATACACACAATATTCTCTAAAAGGAAACAAAAGGATTTTTTTCTTGGAATTTACATCAAGAAATGACAAAAATCCAAGGAAACAAATTTGTGTTTTACCTTAGGGATACAACTGAGCTTCTATAACAGTGTTTCCATTCTAACTATGCTTTACATATCTAATAAAGTATTCTGTGTGAGGGGTGCCTGGGTGGCTTAGATGTTTGGGTGTCTGCCTTTGGCTCAGGTCATGATCTCCAGGTCCTGGGATCTAGCCCTGCATTGGGCTGCCAGCTCAGCAGGGAGTCTCCTTCTCCCTCTGGCTCTCCCCCTGCTTGTGCTTTCTCTGTTTTTCTCTCATCTCAAATGAATAAATAAAATCTTTAAAAAAAAATAAAAAGATCAAAAGTCATAGAAAGGGCTTGCATTTAAAGTAGCCTGTGTAATAACCCCAAGTTGGCTTTACATTATAACTCCTCTAGATTTTCCTATATCTTAACATAATTTATTTTTGCTACTTGTTTATTTTCTCACCCTTTTCTAGGTCTCCAAGTACTAAGAACAGTCTTCAACCAACAGCTAGTAAGAAAACAGGGACCTAAACCATACAGCTAAAAGCAAATGAATTCTACCAACCAGTGATCATGAAAGAGAACCTTGAACTTCAGATGATATTTCAGCCTGGTAAGGGCCTAAGCAGAGGAACGAGCTAAACTGCACCTGGACTCCTGAATCTAATTCTGTGTTCTTAAATCAAGTTTGGGGTAATTTGTTACATTATTATGGAAAACTAATGTATATTTTGGTACCTGGAAGTGGGGTGGTGCTTCAACAAATACCTAACAATGTGTCAGTGGCTTTGGATCTGACAAGGATGAAGGCTGGAATAACTTTGGTAAAGAAAGCCTATACTACTAACAGACTGCTAAAAATGCTGCTGGTAAGAACTCAGAAGGGAGTGAAGAATATGCCATTAGAAACTGGAGAAAAGGAGACCCTTGCTATATAGTGGCAGTAAGTTTACTGAAATTATGTCCTACAATTATGTGCAAAATGGAATTTGAAAATGATAAATTTGATGTACAATTCAGAAAGATTTCTGAGCATAAGGATGAATGCACCATCTGGTTTCTTCTTGCTACATGTAATAAAATATAAGAGGAGAGAGATAAATTGAGGAAAGAACAGTTTAACAAAAAAGAACCAGGCCTGGATGATTTTGAAAATCTGCAGGACCTCCAAAATGGCAAAATATTCCAAAAGTCAGAAATGGCTGCTGAAAGTGTGGCATACAGAAATGGTTGAGTATGTGACTCTATGACATTTTGTTAAAACCCCCAGAAGATGAAAAGGTCAGATATTCAGTATACAAAGATTTCTCTCCAGGAATGAAGGATGAGTCTTACAGAGCTCAACCAAACCAAAGGGTTTCTAAAGTTTAAGGGTGCTGACTCTCAGCTATCTCAGCAGGAAGGGATAATAGAGAAGGGATTATCTCCAACAGATCTATGGATCTGACTTTTACCAAATGAGGTAAATACAAGAGAAATGCATGGAACACTCCCAAAATTCTTGAGAAAATTGTTTCAGCTGAGACACTTCTAACTTGGACTAAAGGAGACAGAGAAAGTACTAATGAAAGGAGACTGTCAGACAATCAAAATTCTACTGGCAGGAAGCAAGTTGATAAAACAACTCAGTCACAAACATGCACTATAAAGTAAGAGGGAAACCAAGAGGGCAGAGCTGAGAGTGAAGGAAAATTATTGCTAGGCCTTGAAAGCTAATGAAGAGAATTCCAACATTTGCCTGGCTGGATTTCAGAATGATTTTAGACCACTGACTCTTTTATCCTACTATTGTTAATTGGGAGTGTTGGGGGCAGAAAACCCATCTCTTTAGTTTCACAGTCCTACATGTGGCTAGAAATTATGTCGCTGGAGTTCATCATAATAGGTTACACTCCAGAGCCTCATCTATACCTGACTAAGATGATTAAGTGATAATTTGGACTTTGAGTAGATGTTATAATAGGATCAAATTCTTGGGTCTTTGGGGGTAGTCAGTGTATGCTGCATGTGGGAGGAATGTGAATTTTTTATGGCAGAGGGAAGCCTGTGGTAGGCAGAATTCTAAGATGGCCCCTAAGATTCCCCCAAGAGCTTATTAACCATTTATTCAAAAATTCTATTATTATTTGTTTTCTTGATCTAACAAGTACTAAAAATGGAGTATTAAAATCTCCAATAATAATTTAATTTTTCTATTTCTCCCTGCAGTGTTACCAGTAATTATTGAAGGCTATGTTGTTAGGTACACATAATTTCAAAATCATAGTAACTTTTTAAAAAATTATGAATCATTTTACCAATATTATTCACGTTCCTTAGGATACTTAATCTTAAACATTTTTAGACATTTATTAAAATGGCTATGCTGGCTATCTTGTGATTCAATTTTTTATGGTCTTTATTTACCATCCTTGCAATTTTATATATAGTCATATCTTTTAATTTTTTATATATCTGTAATATCACATACATTATTGGACTTTTAAAACTGTATCTGATCATTTGAATTTGATCAATAATTTTTTATACATTTACATGCATTTTTAAATTCACATTATATTAAGTTTTAATTTTATTGTCTATTTTCTGTTTATCATTACAATGCCCGCTAGGCAATATTTTCAGGCTCAATTAAACATTCAAACTCACAAGACTAAAAAGGTCCCATTTGGCATCAGAGTTACTTAATATGATGTAGGGTAAGATGCACAGCTTGTCATCAGGAAAATATCAAGTTTCCTTTACATTAGGAGTGGTCCACGTGGCAGCTTATATGGCTGTCCAGGAGGTATTCTCTGATTCCTCAAGTGAGTTCAGGTGCAAGGAGACCAAAATCACACCAATGGCAAGGGACTTATTTTGGTTTCGAAATCTCATGCCACACAGAAGCAAATATTTCCTGTAATAGGTCTAAAACGATAACTTTTAGAAGAAGGCATGAGCTCCATCAGCAGGAAAACACAAAGATCAGGCTACATTTTGACACTTATAGTTCCTCCAAGTTCAATTTCAGTTTACTAATCAGTGGTTAACTTTACCAAAAGTAATGTTGCTCAGTAATACAGTTGACATTTATTTTATCACATTTACAGGGGAAAAGCTAGAAAGTTAACAATAAGTCAAATTCTTTGAAAAATATGAAAAAGTTTTCATAATACTTAACCAAAATTACATTTTATTTCTCTTCTTGTTTTCTCTTTTTCTCCCTTCTATTATGTATATTAAAATATTTATATAATTTTTTTACTGGTTTGAAAAATTCTGTATTACTATTCTGATTACTCCAATTTATTTTTACCTATTCATTTCTTAAGCTTGGCAATGTTTATACTTCACCCAGAAACTACAGACCTATATTTCTATTACTTTTCTCTGCCCATTCCACAGCATTATTTTAAGGTGTTAGCTAGAAATGCTGCAGATATTTTATTCTCTTTCTTAATGTCATTGCTTATCTAAATATCAGTAAACTTGATCTAGAATTATCGACCCTTCTGTAGCATAATTCTAGTGTTCTCTATGATCTATGTCTTCTTTTACCAGAATACTTTCTCTAAGAATGTTTTCAAAGACAGCCTTCACATGACAAATATTCAGAGGTTGTATATGCCAAAATATACTTATACTTCTTCTGTTCATGAAATAAGTAGTTGACCTCAATATAAACATAATTAATCATATGTTTTCTTGAATCTAAGTGTGTTAGAATTTTAATGTTATCTCCAAGATTTCTGCCCCTAGGAGTATGTGCTTTATATAAATCCTTACCCTTGAGTTGAGCAGGACGTGTGAATGTAATGTGATATAATTTATGTGACTGGGTTACATTTTATGGCAAAAGTTAAGATCTGATTAGGTCCCTTACCAAATGACTTTAAGCTAATCAAAAGAGAAATTATCTTGGATAGTCTTGAAATAATCAAGTGATCACTTTTAAAGAGGATGTATAAGTCAGAGATTGGAAGAAATCAGAATAATTTTCCATTGGCAATGAAGAAGTGTCCATGTTATGAAGGGAGCCACATAGCAAAAACCTGAAGGTGGCTTCAAGAGCTGCAAGCAATCACTGACCTACAGCTAACAAAAAAAAAACGGAGACATCAGTTCTGCCACTGCAGAAAACAATTCTACTGAGAGTCTGAATGAGTTTGGAATAGAAATCTAAGCTCGGAGAGAATGCAGCCTGGATAACAGTGTGAGCTGTGTGAGATCATAACAGAAGACTCAATTAACCCTTGCCCAGACTCCTGACACATGGAAACTACGTGATCACAAATTTGTTTGATTTTTTTAAGGCACTAGATGTTACAGATTGAATTGTATCCATCAAAAAAATGTGTCAAAAGTTCATAACTAACAGAAGTAAAATCAATGAATCAGTGAACTGGTAATTAGTAAAAATTTACTCTACACACACCAAAAAGAAACTCAAACCAAAACATGATATGAGATCAGTGTATATTGTTATAAAGCAGTGTGTATAATGGGAAAACAGTGACTGTTTATTCATCACAGTGAGTGGTTATAATATTAGAATTTTTTTAAATGATGATGCAGGAGAAGAAGATGGCCGTGGAGTAGGAGGACCCTAGGCTTATCTTGTCCCACAAACACAACTAGGTAACTATCAACTCATACTAAACATCTCAGAAATCAGTCTGAAGACTGATAGAACAAACTCCACAACTGAAGGGAGAGAAGAGGCCGCATCGAAGAAGGAGCAGGGGACATGACTGGCTTTTCCAACACAGAAAAAAAGCAGAGACTTAGACAAAGTACCAAGACAAAGGAATTTATCCCAGATGAAAGAACAAGGTAAGTCCACAGCCAGAGAACTAAATGAAATAGATAAGTAAGATGCCTCATGGAGAATTCAAAGCAACATTCATAAAGATACTCACTGGGCTTGAGAAAAGAATAGAAGACATCAGTGAGACCCTTACCACACAGATAAAAGTTGAAAAGACTCAATCAGAGATGAAGAACGAAATAAACAACATTGGAAACATGTCTGATGCAATGAACAACAGGCTGGAAGAAGCCAAAGAAAAAATTAGTGACATAGAAGACAAAATAATTAATGAAGCTGAAGAAAAGAGAGAAAGAAGAATTATGCAACATGAGGATAGGCTTAGGAAACTCAGTGACTCCATCAAACATAATAACATTTATATTATAGGAGTCCCAGAAGAAGAAGAGAGAGAAAAGGGGACAGGAAATTTATTTCAAGAAATGATAGCTGAAAACTTCCTCAGTCAGGGAAAGGAAACAGACATCCAGATCTAGGAGGCACAGAGAATCCCCATCAAAATCAATAAAAGCAGGCCATAACCAAGATATATTGTAATTAAATCTGCAAAATGTAGTGATAAAGAAAAAATCTTAAAAGCAGCAAGAGAGGGGCACCTGGGTGGCTTAGTCATTAAGGGTCTGCCTTTGACTCAGGTCATGATCCCAGGGTCCTGGGATCAAGCCCCACATTGGGCTCCCTGTTCCATGGGAAGCCTGCTTCTCCCTCTCCCACTCCCTCTGCTTGTGTTCCCTCTCTCACTGTTGTCTCTCTCTCTGTCAAATAAATAAATAAATAAAATCTTAAAAAAAAAAAAAAGCAGCAAGACAGAAGAAGTCCTTAAGTTACAAGAGAAGATCCTTAAGGCTAGCTGGAGATTTCTCAACAGAAACTTGGCAAGCCAGAAGAGAGTGGCATGATATATTCAAAGTGCTGAATGGGAAATATCTGTAGCCATGAATACTCTATCCAGCAAGGCTGTCATTCACAATATAAGGACAGATAAAGACTTTTCCAGAAAAACAAAACCTAAAAGAGTTCATGACCATTAAACCAACCCTGTGAGAAATATTAACAGGGACTTTGTGTGCAAAGGTTACAAAGACAAGAAAGGTCAGAGAAAATCTCTAGAAGCTATGATAAAACAAGTAATAAAATGGCACTAAATTCATATCTATTAATAATTACTTGGAATGTAAATGGACTAAACACTCCAATTAAAAGATATAGGGTGTCAGAAAGGATAAAAGAAAACAAAACCCATCTATATGCTGCCTACAAGTGACTCATTTTAGATAGGAAGTGAGGAGGTGGAGAAACATTTATCATGCAAATGGATGTCAAAAGAAAGCTGGACTTACACAAACTAGACTAAAACAAAGACTGTGAAAAGAGACAAAGAAGGGCCCTATATCATAATAAAGGGGCCTATCCAAAAATAAGATATAACAATAGTAAATATTTATGTAGCCAGTATGGGAACACCCAAGTATATAAAACAATTAATAACAACATAAAGGAACTAATGGACAATAACACAATAATAGTAGTAGAGGATTTTACCACCCCACTTACACCAATGGACAGATCATCTAAACAGAAAATAAACAAGGAAACAATAGCTTTGAATTACACACTGGACCAAACGGACTTAACAGATATATTCAGAACATTCCATCCTAAAACAGCAGAATACAAATTATTTTCAAGTGCACATGGAACATTCTCCAGAACAGATCACATATTAGGCCACAAAAAAGGCCTAATACAATACAAAAGATTATAATCATACCATGCATCTTTTCTGACCATAATGCTATAAAACTAGAAGTCAACTACAAAAAAAAAACTGGAAAGACCACAAATACATGGAGGATAAACAACATGCTACTAAACAATGAATGGGTCAACCAGGAAATCAAATAAGAAATTTAAAAATATATGGAAACAAATAAAAATGAAAACACAATGGTCCAAGACCTTTGGGATACAGCAAAAGCAGTCATTAGAGGGAAGTACATAGCAATACAGGCCTATTTCAAGAATCAAGAAAAATCTCAAATAAACAACCTAACCTTACACCTAAAGGAGCTAGAAAAAAACAAACAAACAAAAAAAACAAAAAAAACAAAAAACAAAAACCTAAAACCAGCATAGGGAAGGAAATAATAAAGATCAGAGCAGAAATAAATGATATAGAATCTAAAAAACCAATAGACCAGATCAATGAACCCAGGAACTGGTTCTTTAAAAAAAATCAATAAAATTGATAAGCCTCTAGCCAGATTTATCAAGAAAAAAAGAGAAAGGACCCAAATAAATAAAATCACAAATGAGAGAGGAGAAATAACAATAAACACCACAGAAATAAAATTATAAGAGAATATTATGAAACACTAAATGTCAACAAATTGGACAACCTAGAAGAAATGAACAAATTCCTAAAAACATATAAACTACCGAGATCAAAACAGAAATAAACAGAAAAATTGAACAGACTGATAACCTGCAAAGAAACTGAATCACTAATCAAAAAATTCTGAATATACAAAATTCCAGGGCCAGTTGGCTTCACAAGCAAAATCTACCAAACATTTAAAGAAGTGTTAGTACCTATCCTTCTCAAATGATTCCAAAAAATAGAAAAGGAAGGAAAACTTCCAAATTCATTGTATGAGACTAGAATTACCCTGATACCAAAACCAGATAAAGACTTCCCTTATTTGCCTACAGGCAAATATCCCTTATGAACATGGATGCAAAAATTCTCAACAATAGCAAACCAAGTCCAACAATACATTAAAATAATTGTTCACCACAATCAAGTGGGATTATTCTGGGATTACAAGGGTGGTTCAATATTCATAAATCAATCAACGTAACACACCACATTAATAAGAGAAAGGATAAAAACCATATGATCAATTCAACAGATGTAGAAAAAGCCTTTGACAAAGTACAACATCCATTCATGACAAAAACTCTCAACAAAGTAGGTTTAGAGGGACATAGCTCGACTTAATAAAGATCATCTATGAAAAACCCACAGGTAATATCATCCTCAGTGGGGAAAACTGAGATCTTTTCCTTTATGATCAGGTAAAGACAGGGGTATCCACTCTTACCATTGTTATTTAACATAGTACTGAAAGTCCTAGCCACAGCAACTGGACAACAAAAAGGAATAAAAGATATCCAAATAGTCAAGAAAGAAGTAAAACTTTCACTATTTGCAGATGATATGATACTCTATATAGAAAACCTGAAACACTCCACCAAAAAACTGCTAGAACATATAAACAAATTCAGTAAAGTCACAGGATACAAAATCAATGCACAGAAACCTGTTACATTTCTATACACTAATAATGAAACAGCAGAAATAGAAATTAAGGAATAAATCCCATTTATAATTGCACCAAAAACCATTAGATACCTAGGAATAAACCTAGCCAAAGAGGTGAAAGCCCTGTTCTCTGAAAAGTATAAAACACTGATGAAAGAAATGCACAATGGCACAAAGAAATGGAAAAACATTCCATGCTCATGGATTGGAAGAACAAATATTGTTAAAATGTCCATACTACCCAAAGCAATCTACACATTTAACGCAATTGCTATCAAATACCACCAGCATTTTTCACAGAGCTAGAACAATCCTAAATTTTGTATGAAACCAAAAAAGATGCTGAATAGCCAAAGTAATCTTGAAAAATGAAAGCAAAACTGGAGGCATCACAATTCCCGGCTTTAAGTTATATTACAAAGCTGTAGTCATCAAGACAGTATGGTACTGGCACAAAAACAGACACATAGATCAATGGAAGAAAATAGAAAACTGAGAAATAATCCCATAATTATTTGGTCAATTAATCTTTGACAAAGCAGGAAAGAATATCCAATGGGAAAAAGACAGTCTCTTCAACAAATGGTGTTGGGAAAACTGGAAAGTAACATGAAAAAGAATGAAACTGGACCACTTTCTTATACCACACATAAAAATAAATTCAAAATGGATGAAGGACCCAAATGTGAGACAGGAAACCATCAAAATCCTAGAGTAAAACACAGGCAGCAACACTGGTGGAAGCAACTTCTTTATAGATATGTCTCCAAGGCAAGGGAAACAAAAGCAAAAATGAACTGTTGGGATTTCATCAAGATAAAAAGTTTCTGCATAGCAAAGGAAACAATCAACAAAACTAAAAGGCAACCTATGGAATGGGAGAAAATATTTGCAAGTGACATATCTGATAAAGGGTTAGTATCCAAAATATATAAAGAACTTATAAAACTCAATACCCCAAAACCAAATAATCCAATTAAAAATGGGCAGAAGACATGAACAAACATTTTTTCCAAAGAAGACATCCAATCCAGATGGCCAACAGACACAAGAAAAGATGCTTAACATCACTCATCATCGGGGAAATACAAATCAAAACTACAATGAGAGATCACCTCATGCCTGTCAGAATGGCTAAAATCAACAACAGAAGAAACAACAGATGTTGGCGAGAATGTGGAAAAAGGGGAACACTCTTATACTGTTGGTGGAAATACAACCTAGTGCAGCCACTCTGGAAAACAGTATGGAGTCTTCCCCAAAAAATTAAAAATAGAACTACCCTACAATCCAGCAACTGCACTACTAGGTATTTTCCCAAAGAATACAAAAATGCTAATTCAAAGGGATGCATGTACCCTGATGTTTATAGCAGCATTATCTACAATAGCCAAATTATGGAACGGGGCCTTGTCCAATGACTGATGAATGGATAAAGAGGTGGTATAATTACTCAGCCATAAAAAAGAATGAAATCTTGGCATTTGCTGTGACATCAATGAAGCTAGAGAGTATTATGCTAAGCAAAATAATTCAGTCAGAGAAAGACAAATACCATATGATTTCATTCATATATAGAATTTAAGAAACAAAACAAATGAACAAAGTGAGAAATAAAAGAGAGAGAAAGACAAACTAAGAAACAGACTGTTAACTATAGAGAACCAACTGATGGCTACCAGAGGTGAGGTTGGTGGGGGAATGCATGATGGGGATTAAGGAGCATACTTGTGATGAGCACTGGGTATCGTATGGAAGTGCTGCATCACTAAATTGTGATTAACTGTATGTTAACTAACTGGAGTTTAAATAAAAACTTTTAAAAAAGAATTTTCTTAAATGATATGGAATTGGTCAGTGGTTATCTCATATCAACCTTGAGAAAGAGTTTAAGATTTCCTTATAATTTCTGGAAACCTAAGCAAGAAATGACCTGGCTCAAGTTAGCCTTCCAAAATAAGCTAAATGAAGTTTTGTTTGTATGACTTAACTGGTTTTGTCTGCTCAGGGAATTTTCAAGGCTGGTCTCCATTTGTTTTTTATTTTAACAGATGTATTGAGTCTCAACTGATACTTGCGTATCTAGTACTTGTGAATATGACCTTATTTGGAAATAGGGTTATTATAGATCTGATCAAATTAAGATAAAGACTTTAGGGTGAGTCCTTAATCCAATGTGACTGGTATACTTATAAAGGGAAATTTGGACACAGATACACAGTAGAGGAACACCATGTGAAGAAACAGAGAGAACATCATGTTCCCTGGAGGCAGAGATTGAAGTGGGGCACCTGGTGCAAGCCAGGGAACACCAAAGATTACCAGGAAACCACCAGCAGCTGGGAATAAGCAAGGAAATATTCTCCCCTACAGGTTTTAGAGAGCATGGCCCTGCCAACACTTTGAGGTCAAACTTCTAGTCTTCAGAACTATGAGACAATACATTTATGTTGTTTTAAGCTACTCAGTTTGTGGCACTTTGTTATGGCAGTGTTAAGAAACTAATACACTAGTTTGTGGTAATTTGTTGCACAGCAATAAAAACAAATACACCAGACTTTGTGAAGCAATCTAATGTCAATTTAATTCTTCTTTCATTATTCTTCAGATATTTTTAAGATTATCTTTTTTGATATTTTTAATTTCAAAATATTTCTCTAATTTTTACCTTAATCATGTTCAACAATAACAATTATTTCCAACCAAGGTACTACATCTTGCTTTAGTTCTTGACAATGCTTGCTCATTATCTATGCAAAATATTCTACATTATATTCATTTTTTTCACTTTCTAAAACATATATACTTCTACTTCTTAAATATCATATGCTTGATATTATATTTTTATTTTTAAATATAAACATATATATTATATATGGTTTTGTGTTGTATTATGAATGTACATACATAATTATATCATGATGCTAATATTAATAGTAAAACACCCATATTTCTCATACCCAGTTTAGGACTTAGAACATTAATGTTAGTTTTAGAATCTCCTGTGTGCCCCTCCATAACCATTTCTTTGATGGAATATCCAATGTTGATTATTTGAGAGGAGGACAACTCTTTGATAAGTGTGTTATCTTGTCAGGAACCAAAAGTCCCATATTTAATTTCAGGGATTAATTTAAGCAGTGTATTTCCTCATTCAAAATCAAAATCCCTAATTAACTCTTGGCTACTTCAGATTCTAATTACCAAGGCTTCCCCCTAGGGTTGGAATGTTTGGCTGGTTGGAATAAAAAATTAAAAAGTACAGGTAAATTCTCTCTTCATTTTTTCTAATCTGCTTAAAATCTGTTTTTGTGACTGTCTAAGATTATCTTGAGTGTTTCAATTTCCCTTGTTGGCTCAATCAATCACCCCAGTATCTTATTTTAATAAAACATTTTCCTTGTTTTGATTGCCAATGGTTGCAAGCTGTTGGCAAGGACTGAATTCAAGCAATTTAAACAATAGATGGGTTTTATTTACCCCAAACGGAAGGTTTAAAAATTATGTTTGAATACTTTAAGTGGACATGAAACACAATCCAGAACAAATTTTGTCAATGCCCACTGTAATCATTTGCATTACCTGTCTTGTCCATAAATATCATAGAACTTACACTTTACGGATTAAATAGCAAATCTTAGAATGTCAGTTTAGGATCCACAAAGGAAAGGGAAACAACCAAACTGCCCCTAGTAAAACTTAATCATTTATATCATTCTCATTCTTATTAAGAATTAGGTGGAATATGAATTAATGAGTAAACAAAACATATATGATTCCTTTAAAATTCAGTTTCAGTGTTAAATTACACTCTCCTCTTCCACCCCTCTATATTTTGCATCTAGCATAGATTTAGTACCCCTAATATTGTTTCTAATTTTCCCTATTTTGGGTGTACATATTTTAACTTATAGAAACAGTATTATGAGATATATATATATATGTATATATAAACTTTTCATATATAAACTTTAAAAAAAGATTCATCCATGTTCCTCTAATCTATCATGCATCTAATCTATAGTTTCTATTTGGGGCATAGAACTCCCCATGTTGTACTAATACCTCTCTTACCTATCTTCCCACCTAGTAATAGACATTGACAATATCTCCATCTCTTTGGCACCACAGATAACACTTTAATAAACATTGTAATGATGCCTCTTTATTGAACTGTGTGATAAGTTTGGTGGGATAGAGGGGAGAGGGTATGCAATATACCTAGGGGCATAATTACAAGGAAACAGGGTCTCAGTATAACTAATTAGACTGAGTAGTGCCAGACTATTCTCCAGAATGACTCTATCATTCTACATTCCCATAGGTGAAGCATTATTTTACATATTTCCACATCCCAGAACACTTGGTTAAGTTCTGAATAAATGCCCTTGTCCTCTTGCACCTGACTTTTCTAAAACGTGTGTGTGTCTATAGGGGATAATTGGACAAAAGTTAAAGTTATAATTACTATAATGGGGCATACAGATTCTGTGGATGTATAGGAGCAGGAACAATTTGGCACTGGGGATAGGATACCTTAGACCATGGGAGGAATGATGGTAGAAGGAGCATTAATGATCTTTTGTATTTTAACACTGCCAAAAACAAGAATTAGACACAATTATTTAAACTAAACTAGGGACCCTAAAGCTTATAGTCTTCTGTAAGACCATACTAGAGGCACCTTACAACCATGCCCCTTGTCTGATATAGGCCCCATTGATTGGACAAGGGTAATAAATGTCAACCCCATTTTCTTTCAAGAAGTACATATGCACTCCCAGAACTGGACACCTTAAGTGGAAACCAGGCATAAACTGGCTCATCTTCTGAAAATACAGTGACTTTCACTTCAGGATTGTTCATAGGCAACTTATAAGTAGATTATGGAGCTCTCAGGTGACAGATTTCTTCAAAATGAGGCTGTCATTTATGTACATGCTGCAGGCCATTTTCCCTGCAGTAAGAGTCATTCAATTAGGAAAGTGGGCACAAAATTTGCCCCTGATTTTAGCTGAAGTGATCAATGACACCACCTTGGTCATGGAAGGTATTCGGGTTAGCTTCAACTCCCTAGTAGTTGAGAAATTATAGTACTGCCCAGCCTTCCTTTTTGTGAGCCCAGATGGAGCTTATACAATGACTAATACATATTGCTCTAACTGGATTAATGCTTTAGGCCAAGTGGAAAGGCCAATACAGAAACTTAAAAAGATAACCATCCAACTCTCTAAGTTAGATCCTTACAGTTTATTTGATTTGTTCAAGAAGTTGAGCCTGGGACTCTGAGGGGGAAAGTTGAAAACAATATTGCAGGTTGACTCATTTTGCTGGTTCTAGTTGTGCTGTTAGTGGCCTTGATTACATACTATAAGAAACAAATGGAATAGATTTGGTCCCAGTCCTCATCAGTCAGATTAACCAGAGTGGTTGACAGAGTGACATACACCTGGAAGATTCGCCAGAGACTAAGATGGTATAGAAATGAGAAGTGGGTATTGTTGACAGACATTTTTCCAGGGGTCTCTTGGATTTCTGCCTATCTTGTGAGCAGAGACATTGATGGGTTTTGTTCACACAGCCTTTTCAAGGATGTTTGTATAGCAAACAACTTTGAAAGATGGAGATAGTATCTCCCATTGGAATAAAAGACTGATTTGCTTGCTGTCCAATATAATGAAGATAATGTCTTCCTCCAGGGCAAGGTTGGGCAGATTTGCTTGTAGAACCTCATAATGAATTAGGGTTTCCTAAACTCAAGGTTATTCAGTTGTATCCTCTACTTCACTTGGGAGATTGGGGGCCAAACTAAACGAATACAAACATGAAATTCATATTGCCTTCTGTGCTGAGTAATAAATCCTTATCTCTGACCAAGGAGTCTCAAGCTATCTTCCAGTATCCATCAAGCCAATTTGTTAATTTACAAGTAGAGTAAAACCTCAGTCCCTTCACAGTTCCTGACATTACCATATGTTTAACATATGTCCATGAAGAAATACTGCTCTTACACCTACTCTTTTCTCACTACAGAATTTAATTCATTTTTAAAAGTATAACCTGTGTTGCCAAATTCACAGACATGCATTACATCTTATAATATCTAATCTAATACCGAAGGATGCAACTCCTTCCAAAATATGGTTTTATTCCATTGAAAAGATATATTCATGTGGCCCATTACAAAAAAAAGAAAAAGGAAAATAAACCCTAGTGTGTGTATGTTTTACAGTTACCTCTTCTACAATTATTCAAGTTGATTTATTTCAATCTACACTACAAATTTTAACTTACCAGATATTTTAGAAGTAAGTTATAAAAGCTACTAAAGGAATCTTGTAGGAATGCTAGAAAAAATACGTGGGCTCAGAACTAAAAAGTTTTACATTCTACAGCATTGTCTCTAGATATCTAACATACTCAGCATCATTTCAGACTATATTTTTTTTCTAATCAATACACAGTCATACCTAAGAAAGAAGCATCCCTTGTCTGCACTCATTTACACGTTTACTCAATGAATATTAACTTAACACAACATAGCTAATTTATTGCTGTACAAACAAATGGCCTGTTCAAAGAGTTGATGGACCACTTTTGAGGAAAAAAAAAAATCTTTTTTGTTATTCCTTATGCTCTTCCTTATGTTATCTTAGGAACTGTCTGAAATTATACTGAATAATATCATTGTCATATCACTTTGGCTGATACTTTAACAGACTGAAAAGAAGCAAACTAGTTTTCTTAAATACAATTTTGTAGTTTAAAAATTATTTTATAAATATAGTCAACTCATGAACTAAATATGAAACATCAGTATATGCATTTGAAATAACTGAACTGTCCCAAAATATGATCTCAAGAAAATGAGGGTCACCTTTTTCTATTACTCCAAGTTGATGATTAGCAAGCAATTATGTGTAAGCATGAAAACTCTACACATATTCATTCTGTAAATCATCCACATCTATTTTTCTTCTCAATCTATTTTATTTTATCAGACACAAAGTATAGACCAAACAAAACAGAAAAAAATTATTTTATGCTATAAATGTAGGAATTATTTAAGACCACCAATATACCTTCCTATCTACTAAAGAAATGTAATAATTGCTGATTTCTTCTAAGGCAATAATTAACAAGCTTCTAAGATGTTCAGATCAATTAAAATATATTTGAGGATATATGCTCATGTTTACTAGATATTATGATTTGGTAAATAATAAACTGCTATAATCCTTTCCAAAACAGAGAACATACATATATAAAATTATGTATTCTAAGTGATTCATCACTCTTTTTTAAGACAAAATATTTAATGAGGATAAAGCAAGAGATATCAACTCTGAAAGACAGTATAGTGTACACAGTTTTAAGCCTCAAATAAAAGAATTCCTTTCAATTCAAATTGTATACCATATGCTAGTCTTTACATTCATAGGTTACATTTTTATTCCTATGAAAAATGACTATAAATAAACAATGCAATGATATTACACTTAGAATTTCAAAATAGTTCATTATAAACATATCATACAAGAATTAGGAAACTGTCTTTATAATTTATTTTGTTCAGCTATGTTCACATCACATTTGAGAAAGAAAAGGGAAAACAGTATGAGAAAAATGTAGTTTAAAAATTATCCCACATTAAATCCTATGAAGTTATTCATTCTGAATTAAAAAGAAAAACAACTGAGCCTCATGAAAAACATCAAAAGTCTTAAGAATGATGGATGGATACAAAGGTAACTGTATTTCTAGTGTATTTAAAAAAAATGAACACAAAGATAAAGTGAACATTTTCTGACTCTAAGAATATCTGCATTGTAACCACGGATTCAATTATAACTTGATTTTTCCTGTTGTTTGTGCTCATGCCCAAAGTAATGGTAATCTTGTGAGAAGCAATTTCAAATGCTGAATATGACTGTGAATTTATACAAGTGTTACATTTAGACATCCATGACTTGTTTTTATATTCTGTTCAATACTTGTCAGGCCAATAGTAAACATATAGCCCTAATTACTGCTTTCATCCAGTCATATGACTGGTTGCTTTATTTTCAGTAAATAACTTTGGATATCTTAACCCTTAAACTATACTTTTGTGCATTCCCTTGTTCTAGCTCCTAGGGCCCACCATCATTCAACAATTTAACAAAGTTTTGTTTTGTTTTTATTGTATCTTCATCTGGCACATACAACAAACCAAATGCTGAAAACGTGGTCAGATGGGATTTCGCAGGTTTATTTGAATTCTCTAGACCTTTTGTGCTCTTATTTGAAACCATTATATTAAATAGAGAATATGTGATACGTTTCAAAATATAAAACTATATTTTATAAGAAATAGATCTAAAGGGAAAAAAGTGAAAATGAATCAATAGTTTCCGAATAAAAATCCACATAGAGATTGCCTTACCTGAAGATGAATATATAACAAAGACAAGTTGGAAAGAATAAATGGAGAAGCACCAGGATACCTGTAAAAGTCCTATGTGACAAGAAGCTCTATAAAGAATACATGTTTGGGGCGCCTGGGTGGCTCAGTTGGTTGAGCGACTGCCTTCGGCTCAGGTCATGATCCTGGAGTCCCGGGATCGAGTCCCGCATCGGGCTCCCTGCTCGGCAGGGAGTCTGCTTCTCCCTCTGACCCTCCTCCCTCTCATGCTCTCTGTCTCTCATTCTCTCTGTCTCAAATAAATAAATAAAATCTTTAAAAACAAAACAAAACAAAACAAAACAAAGAATACATGTTTGAATTACCATAGTGCAGACTCAACAGTTGAAAGCTTTAGAAGAAGACAAAGAGTTGTATATTACCTACCTATTTCTTAAGAAATAAAGATTACAAGTACCCAGTACGGATCTACTGAATTGAGAGGTAATACCAAGGAAAGGGAAAATATCTTAGCATAATTACTTCATTTTTCTTGGAAAAAGATGCACATCTAGTAATAATAATAGAAAAAGCATCATATTATATAAAATTCATAAAGGAAATCACATTTTGCCTAAAAGCAAAAAGACATGTTACATAAAGCATAAAATATTCAATATGTACCTGAGATAAAAATAAACAGAAAGAACAAGTGCCAGAAAGAAAAAGAATAAATAAACTCAGAAAAATAGATGCAAGAAGATGGTCTAGTTTTGAATCAGATTTAGATCCTGGAGAGGGTAGGAATGTGTGGATTTTTAATACCTATGTAGCTACTCTTTCTGGCTCCATGAGGCAGGAACTGAGTTGTCATGACAGATTTCAAAACATTTTAAAGCCACTGTGGGATACATTTTCTTTCATCGTATAAAAGAAAAGTTGAATGATGTTTTTATCTTTGTGAATAATGAGAAAAGGTTAAAAACATTTCTAGAGAGATACAATTAATTCATTTTGATGGACAATAGCTCAAGGCCTCAATGATGACATAAGAGACCTATCTAAGTCTATGGGAATTTAGATATTTACCAAGATTCCAAGCTGATTCTTAGGCATACTAGAATTTAAGTACCACTGACATTGGGATATGGTCCAATAAAGATAAAAGTATTCTATTCTAGATAGGTTAGCTCAAACTGACTTTAAAGGAAAGAGAATTTATTCCATTTAATTCACAATCAACTCTCAAGTTACTTTACACGTAATGCTAAAATAAGATTGCATAGAATATCCATTGTCTAAACAGTGGCAGAACTTTTCTTTAATGCAAATACCTAATAGAGAAATTATTCCAATAAGCCAATTTTATTTCCTAAGTTTTAAATTAACATTTTAATGGTAATAAGTAGCTACATCAGTGTCATTTTTAAAAACATAATAGTTTCTAGAAATTAAGTATTGAAATAAAATATTCTCCATAATCAAAGGCAGATTTTTTTTTTGTTATTTCTGTAGACAATGGAAAAAATGATTTCATTGTTCTCGTGGATTCTTTCCTTTCTCCCAGAAACTACTTAATGAGCCAAAGAAATCACTATTTAGGGAAAAGGTTTGATTATCAATTGCTTAAATAATAAATTAATTCAAATGATTATGTGGATTTTGAGTCTGTTGGCTTAATTTATAACAAATACTTATTAAATGCCTTCCTCATACAAGTAACCGAATAATAGAAATACTCTTTGCTTCATTGAATTCACCTTCCCATATGAAATAATTATAATAGGTTGAAATCAATTTGGGGCTGAAAATTCACTCTTTTATCCTCCCCTGTATTAATGCAGAAAATGAATATTGAAAATTGGATTGTTTGGGAGTACATGAGTTTGTTTATCTTCTGAAGGGAATTTTAATTTTGGTCATAAATGCTTAGAGCACATCTGGCACATAGGATAAGGAAAATGATAAGTCATTAGACAAACTGCAAAGGGTCACAATGGAGCATGTGCCCATGCGTGAATATGAGGACTGCACCCTGGAGGAGTGCAAGGCATGTTTGGCCTGCTGCTTTAATTTGTCCTACATGATTTGTTAAGCAAACAAAAGAATATGGGAAGCTTGCTTGTCTTAGTGTGCCAAGGCTGCAATCAGGCTCTTCACCCATTCTTTCTAGCCCACCAGCCCTGTGAGAGCTGTGAATGCAGAGGAGCTGGCTGCTGCACCAAGGTAAATATGGCACAGGAACCAGAAAGAATTACGAACTACAAAAATGTAAACTACAGCTGCCCTACTGGAAGAATACACAAAGATGGAGAAAACTAAAACATAAACAAAGCAAAACTAAACAGGCATTAAATATTCATAGAAGCTAAAAATCACTCTTAGATATCTAAATAAAATTGATGTATTTAAATACATTATGGGTAATTGATACAAATATTGCTGTGAATTGTATGATAAAAATATAGAAACTGAGACATGAGGAAACTGAATATATAGAGGAGAAAAACTGTCACCTGTGATGTAAAATGGTTTTCTAAGTAACACCACAAATTTGAAGCAAGGCTAAAATTACAACCTGAGGCTCATAATTTCTAGTGCAATCCTCCCTCCACTGAAGCATGCAGCCTATGTCCTATCATCATAACATGTTCTCCGTGTCATCAATATCACTCACGTTATGATGCTGTTATTTGATTATTTTCTCAAATACTACTGCTTAATAAATTCAAACTATTACGTGATGTTCTGATAATACATGAAATGAACATGTACAACTTTTGTTAAATTTCTCATTTTATCAAATTATAATAATAGTTATAAAATATTTTAAGTACCATATGTTGTAATTTTTCCTGTGACAATATTCCTTCTGTTATTTAACTCTCTTGTTGTTTTGGTTTTATTTTAGTTTCTTAAAAACTAGATATGTGGTACCCTTGATCCTTTTAGAAAATATTAATTACATTTTAAAAATCATCCTCCATTCTTTATATTACCTCTATATGTTTTGGATCTGTGGCTCAATTTTTGTATTTTGATCTTCCTCTTTCTGCTGCTGGCTATCTTCAAATATCTGTTAATCCTCAATCCTAGTTTGTTTGCAACCCTCCACTATTGCAAAAGAATAAAATGCCAATACTAATACTAAACAACATAGTCCTTCATTTGTAAATAGTTAGGGTTAGTTAGTTTAATAGGGTTAGTTAAGATTTACAATATTTATTAGTATTGGCATTTTCTTCTTTTGCAATAGTGGAGGGTTGCAAACAAATTACAACAATGGGAGGTTGCAACTTTCTTTGCATTATGCAAGGAATAAATTCAAGCTCTGAAAAATGGACAAGTTCTAAGTAGAGGCAGCCTTCTACTTAAGGTATGTTATTAGGGAGATGTGTAAGACCCTTTAAATCACTATAATAATAATAAAAATGCTATTCCAGGGTTGGCATACTTAATATTGATTTCAAAAATGAGTGACATGAAATCCTTGTCTTTTTTTTCCCCCCTTTGACGAATTTGGGGATTGAAAATTGTCTTAACCTCTGTCTATGCTCCAATTCTCACACTAGTTCCCTTCTGTGAAATGGCTATTTAGAAAGTATTTCTTGGTTTTAGCTAATAGCAAATGTTACAGCCAGTTGCTCCTTGTACACAGAACATATACATTTTTAAAGATAGGCCTTTAATTCATTACCATGATTTCTTCCCCAATAGCCCATCACTGCATTCAGATCCTCTACTGCATTCTCTTCTATGCAAAATCAGAGTTACACATTCTTTTCAGAGGTCTCAATCAATAATCATCCGCTCTCTCTCCTCCAGAAATCTGTCAATGTTTCTCTTCTGTTGATGGCACTATTTCTTATTTTGAAATGGATTTATTCTCTTGTTATTAGTATTTTGTATATATCAACTCTCACTTCAGTTAGATTTTATGAAGGAGAAAGGGCAAATTATGTACTCTACCATCTTGAATCAGATACTCATTTGTTTTTAATGTTATTTTTTCATTGTTTTGACCACTCATTTTTTAATTCATATAAATCTGCGTCTATTTTTTTAGTTTCTGTCTTTTTTGTTTCTATTAGAAAGATTTTGCCCTCCCTAGTAATACATAGTATTTTATTATTAAATATAATTATTTCAAGGTTTTATCAATTTTTTTCTCTTTCTATATGATGATGAGAAACATAATGGGCAAAAATAAATAAACAAACAATAATTATGGGCACCAACATATGATTTACCTGACTCCACTTGAAGAAAGAATTAGGGGGAATTCTGGAGGGTAGTGTGTAATGAAGAAAGAATAAGACCAGGATGGCATGGACCTGGGTTTTAAGTAGATTATACTATAATGAAAATGCAATTAAAGCATTTATAGGACATCACAGCCCTACAGATCTCCCAACTGGCATGGGTTATAATCAATGTGAATAAATTAAATATTAAGAATCTACATATTTACATCCTCTATCTTGGCATTGCTTCTGGAAGGAAACTGTTAAGTTAGGAAATGATGGTGCAGACTCCCTGGCTTTACCTGTCATCTGGCTTGGGCTATTACCATCTTGCTGATTTGTTTGATCTTATTCCAAGTTTTTACCAAAACAGATCAAATAAATCCAAAAGAAAAGTCACCATATTGACCACACAGGATTTTTGCCTGGGATTTTGGATTCTGTTAAACTCTCTATGGGAATTTAATGAATGTTCAATTTTACATACTTACGAGATGATTCTTTGTCCAACACTATGAAATCTTTCTAAATTGTCCTTGGGACAAGTCTTTTTTTAAAAGTAAATGGTTAGTTTAATTTAATTTATGCATGACACATTAAAAATTTCATGTTATAGTTTTTTTTAATTACAATTATTATTTAAAGCAGTTTAAGGTTCACAACAAAATTGAGGGGAAGGTACAGAGATTTCCCAAATACCTTCTGTCCCCACACATAGTTTTTTTAAACCTAAGAATCTGTGTTTCTCCTTCTCCACCCCCACTACACCCCACCCCATCTCCATATAGGAGACCTCATTACATGTATAGTAAGTGGTAAACTCAGACTTGCTTTTGATATCTTGCTTCAGTCTTTCTAATTTTATGTTCTTTTGCTTTTTGTCTTTATGTGTTTCATTTTTCCAAAATACAGATTGTTTTGAAGCTTTACTAAATTTTTTTTAGGATTTATTTATTTATTTTAGAAGGAGAGGGGGCGAGGGGCATAGGGAGAGGGGGAGAGAGAATCTCAAGCAGATTCCCCACCAAGCATGGAACATATGTGGGGCTGAATATCATGATCCATGAGATCACAACCTGAGCCAAAACCAAGAGTCAGATGCTCAACTAACTGAGCCACCCAGGTGCCCCTAAGCTTTACTAAATTTGAAAAGAAAACCTTTTATATTATTTAAGCCAACTTGAAACTAAATTCTGCTTATCAGCAATATCATAAATGGAAGAAAATCTATTAGTCAATCCCACAAATAATCTCCAACTGCTTCCTAGACTTTGGTGATATATGCTGGGAAGTTCAGTGCTGATGAGTAACAGTAAAATATCTTCATTTACATTATGCATTTTCTTTATCAAAAATAATAGCTTCTTTGCCATTTATAGTCAATAATTCAACAATTATATAGACATTTAGATCTTCATATTCTCTTTAAATATTGTCAAAGTACGTCATCATTCATTTATTCCTTTATTTTCCCTTTCCTCATCTACTCCTCACATACACTTTGCCCAAAGTGCTCTTCCTTCTCAGTTATCTCTTTTATGAACCTACCTACTACTTAGTTGTACAAGCCAGAAATATGGAAGTTATTTTTGATGCCTTCCTTTTCCTAACTTCAACATTTAATTAATCAATCAGTAAGACCTCTGTATCATTCAAATCCATCTACTTTTCTCCTTTACATTGCTATACTTCACCATGTTTTCTTGTTTTCTGAGTCTCTGAGGGTTTCTTGAATTACTCCTGCTTACATAATTTCACACAGTGTAGCTATAGAAATTTGTTTTTCTTTCTGGATTATTTTAATCCATAATTAAAATATATTAACCATAAAATAAAGTATTTTCCTAAGTAAACAACCATACAGACTTCATCAATAAAGTGGGTTTATCATGTTGTATTTATGGATTTTATTATATATCTTTTTTATCCTACACAATTGTAACTTTTAGATATGAGTTCATTTTGATAGTAATTATTTTTATTAAAGTTGAGGCATCTTGTACAGTAGAATCAAGCATTAATATATGAGAAATGTGCTCAGATAGGCATTTACTAAACATACTTTCAAAACTGTCAAGTAGAATTCATTTCATTCTTTAAAAATTTGTGAATATTTACTTTTTAATATACCATGATAAATTGAAACTGTCATTAGAATTTTGTGATATTTCAGAACCAGTTCCATTGTAGTATTACATTCAGGGATAATTTAGACATGAAGAGAAATATGATATATTTTCTAGATAATTATGCATAATAACTTTGCTCAAAATTTGTAACAAAATAACATTCTAGGAACTAAACTATACAGAATGAGAAGATGAGAGGTGAGAATATAAGAAAAATTATTAATACTGCATATTTCTCTACCTTTAAAAGATTATTATAGATACCATATGTTATTAAGAGTTTATTGCTTATGATGTGCTGGCATCAGGGTATAATTCTTAATTATTTAAATTTGCAAGAATAAAAAATAACCTAATATAGCCCACTTTCTATTTAATAATGAGTTGTATTAATTTCCAATTATTTCTTCATATAACTTGTCAAATTGTAATATTGGATATTAACATTGCTATTGCAATTTTGACAGTGTTTGTACATTCTAGCAAGACTATTAATGTTATATTTTAATAAGCTGAACTTGAAAATCTATTCTGAAGGTAATCCTATAATACTAGGATTAATAAGGGAAAAGCACATTTTTTTATTTTTGTGAATGCTATTTTTAGTGTCCTTTCCTTCAAGTGCAAGTTCTGGGACCTTTCCTTCAAGTAATTTATCTAGGGAAACAGATAAATTTGAGAACTTGGCTTATTAATAAAAGAAGATATTCAAAAATCAGTTTTATTTTTTCCTGATTAACTGAATCTCTACAAGAAATCTAGCTCAACCACAAAAAAATATACCCAAAATGAAGTACCACAGAGAAGGAAATTATAAAGAAAGACAACTCCAGAGGTCACCAGCTTTTTGACAAAGAAGCAATAGCAATTTAACTGAAAAAGAATAGTCTTTTCAACAAATGGAGCTGGAATGCCTGAACGCATATGCAAAAAAAAAAAACAAAAAACAAAAAACAAACAAAAAAAAACAAGAATCTAAACTTTAAACCTTTCCAAAAATTAACTCAACTGGATCATAGACATAAATGTAAAATGCAAAGCTATAAACCTCTAGGAGAAAGGAGAAAATCGAGCTAACATGGGGTTTGGTGATGACTTCTTAGATACAGCACAAAGTATGATCCATGAAAGACAAAAAATTGATACATTGAAATTTAATAAAATTAAACACTTCTCCACCGTGAAAGACTATTTTAAGAGAATGAAAAGACAGGTCACAGACTGGAAGAAAATATTCATTAAGCACATATCTGATAAAAGACTGCTGTCCAAAATATGCAAAGAACTTAATAATATACAATGTATTCAAAAAAAAAGCTCATCAATAAGAAAACAAATAACTAAAAAATGAACAAAAGACTTGAACAGACATGTCACCCAAAAAGATACAGATGATAAATATACAAATGAATAGATGTTCGACATCACATATTATTAGGGAATTGCAAATTTAAAAAATTAAATTCCACTACACACATATTAGAATGATTAAAATCCAAAACACTGACATCAAATCTCAGTGAGGATGTGAAGCAACAGGAACTTCTATTCATTGCTACTGAAAATGCAAGATTGTATAGCCACCTTGAAAAACACTTTGGCAGTGTCTTTCAAAATCAAACACAATAGCCAAACTGTGGAAAGAGCCAAGATGTCCATCAATAGATGAATGGATAAAGAAGATGTGGTATATATATACAATGGAATATTATGCAGCCATCAAAAGGAATGAGAGCTTGCCATTTGCAACAACGTGGATAGAACTGGAGGGTGTTATGCTGAGCGAAATAAGTCAATCAGAGAAAGACATGTATCATATGACCTCACTGATATGAGGAATTCTTAATCTCAGGAAAAAAACTGAGGGTTGCTGGAGTGG
>NC_138371.1:43881040-43888965 GCF_054177405.1 Leptonychotes weddellii | reverse complement strand
TTAACCTGGTGATGGGTATTAAAGAGGGCACATTCTGCATGGAGCACTGGGTGTTATACGCAAACAATGAATCATGGAACACTACATCAAAAACTAATGATGTAATGTATGGTGACTAACATAACATAATTTAAAAAAAAATCAAACACACTCTTAACCATATGATCCAGCAGTTGTGTTGCTCTATATTTACCCAAATGAACTGAAAATTTATATCTTCACAAAAGTCTGCACACAAATATTTATAGCAGCTTTATTCACAATTGTCACCTGATAAAATTGATGAGAGCAAGGGGGAAAGAAACCTGTGGTATAGCAGGTAAACGTAGAAGCTTCTTTTGTATCCCAAGTGTGGCTTCTTGACTGGACCAAGCTGCGATGCAGTATTGATTTGACAGAGCGTGCACTTCAGTGATGTCTGTCTCGAATGGCTCCACATGATTTCTGTACTGAAAAATAAAGCCAGACTCTGGAAACCAAAAAAAAAAAAAAAAAAAACAACCAAGATGAACTCCAACAGGTGAATGAATAAACAAACTGTAGTATATTCAGAAAACGGAATACTATTCAGCATTAAAAAGAAATGAGTTACTGAGCCATGAAAAGACATGGGAAAATCTTAAATGGATATTGCTAAGTGAAACAAGCCAATCTGAAAAGCCTACATACATTTCCAACCATATGACATCTGGAAAAGGCAAAATTATGAATACAATAAAAAAATATCGTGGTTTTCAGGGGTTTAGAGGTAGGGAAGAAAGGGACAGAAAAAGGAGGGAGGAAAGGAAGGAGAGATAAAAAGGTGGATTAGGGGGATTTTTAGGGCACCAAATCTATTCCTTATGAGACTATAATGGTGGATACATGTTATACATATGTTAAAAATGATAGAAAGCATAACACAGAGTGAACCTTAATGTAAATTATGTAATTTACTTAATAATAAGGTATCAGTATTGGCTCATCTATGTTAACAAATGTACCATAGTATGCAAGATGTTAATAATAGGGGCAATGGAGTGAGAATGTATTTGGGCTTTCTCTACTTTCTGCTCAATTTTTCTGCTCTATATACCTAAATTTGTTCTAAAAAATAAATAAATAAAACCTTTAACCTAAAAATCAGGGAATTGAACAAAGAAGATAAACCAAAGGCCAATAAGCATATGAAAAATATTCATCATCATTAGTCATTAGGAATACTTCAAAACCACAATGAGATACCACTTCATACCCACTAGGATAGCTACTATGAAAAAACAAAAACAAAAGATAAGTATTGGAAGGAGGTGGAGAAATTGAAAGCCTCATACAGCACTGGTGGGAATATGAAATGGTATAGCTTCTGTGGAAAACACTTCAACAATTCTTCACAAAGTTAAACATTGAATATACCATGTGACCCAGCAATAGTGCTTCTAGGTATATATCAAAAATCAATTTGCATCTTTTTTCTTTCACAGTCTTATATTCTTATAGGATTCTTACATTATGCCATATAAAGTAGTTCAATAGTATTTGTGGGTAGACTGTGAAAGAATGTAAATTGTATTCTTCAGAGCAGTGACTAAAAATAAATCAAAGAGATACAGATATGAATCCATAGAGGAGATAGCATGGAACACTAAAATATTTTTTTTCAACAGACAGGGCTAATAGAAAATCAGAGCAAACTGTGAGTCCCAGACACAATATGTCCTAAGACAGTTTCTTCCTTGAGTCTTAATGTCACTTCTTTCAAGATATGTTCAGTTGTCTCAGTTTCCAAAACCGTTGATAATTTTTTGGGTCTATATTAGCTAAAATCTCCACCGCACCTCACTTCTCAAAAAGTCAGGATTCAGCTCCTTTAGATGTTAAGGGAATTTCCTTCTCGATTCAAATAGGCCTTTAGTTAACTCTGAAGTATCTGACTGTTATATACAGTTCATCTAAATCCTATGTATGCTCATCCAATGCTCAGATATTCTTTATTTTTTTTTTTAGGTTTGCATTTCCATCTACTAAGTATTTTGCTATAATTCTCTAGGATGTTAACAGGTAAATTTGAAGGTTATTTCTGAGGTACTATGTTAAAACTAATTTCCATTTAAAATTAACTCATGTTTTTGTTTCTGTTTTTGTGTTGATTCTTTGAATCCTATCACTGTTTTCCTGAGTCTCTGGAATCCAGGCTTTATATTCCTCTTCATTGTTTGAGAATTTATTCCTGGATATTTGGTCATCCTTTCTCTATCAATTTAACAATTGGATTTAGTTAAAAAAGAGACCTGCCTACAGAAGCTTTAACAAATAAGACTATTTTTCTCATGCAATTAGAAGTCTGGAATAGGAGCTCATTTAGCTGTCAAAAAAAAAAAAAAAGCTTCCTTCAATCTTTCAGCATTTGAACACCTGTGACTTTTTTCCCTCATGGTCCAAGAAGGCTATTCTGACTTCAGTCTATCTATGTTTCAGGCATAAAGAAAAGAACAGGATGAAGCCAAAAGTTTTCCCAGAAACTCAGGTCTACTGATTTTACATCTTTTCATCCAGAACTGTAATACATGGCCACACCAGCTGCAAGACAGTCTTGAGGAGGTGAGTATATTTAAATGGACACATGCTTCTCTGGACAAAAAGTATGGGTAGTAAAGAAGGGGGACACTGGAAATCCAGGATATAATTAGTATAGTCAAAATGTTTATTTCAGGGACGCCTGGGTGGCTCAGTCGGTTAAGCGGCTGCCTTCGGCCCAGGTCATGATGCCAGGGTCCTGGGATCGAGTCCCACATCAGGCTCCTTGCTCAGCAGGGAGCCTGCTTCTCCCTCTCTCTCCCTCTGCTTGTGCTCTGTCAAATAAACAAAATCTTTAAAAAAAAATGTTTATTTCAATAACTTCTTTCTGGGTTCCTCAGTACAATCAAAATAATAGAATCTCTTTTCATCTATATCAATAGCTTATGCTTTCCAAGGCAAACAAAGCAATCATTTCCACACAGACATTATTCTTTTGTCAAAATCTCTGAAGGTCCACAATGCTCCTGTCTTCCATCTGAGGACATGCATATACTCAATAGTCCTATTGCATTCTCTTTCTTCATGAAACTTCAAGTTGATATGAAATCAGAATCTAGATAATTCAATTTCTGATTCTTTTTCCTCCAGACAATCACATATTGTCCATTTCAGAACCCTCCCCCACAGATCTGAACTGTAAAATCCTTGATCTATATCAAGAATTTATTTAATCTGTCCATATGCTATATCATGAGAATTTTAAAAACACTATCTTGACTTCTACATAGATATTGCTAATATTCTAAAGTTCTGCTGAGAAAAAGTTGATATATCTTAACAAATTATACAAAATGTGTAATATTTGGTTATTATTTGATTTGTTATTTATCATTCTCCATCAGTCTGAACACCAACTTCTTTTTTCTTTTGGGAGCTGACACAGCAAACTGCATCAAAATAAAATAAACTTTTGAATCAAATATTCGCAGGTTTTCTTCTTACAATTTTCTTACCATTTGGTTATTTGTGGCTCTTTATTTTAAATAGGTTTCCCATAATTCATTTTATCTTTTTCTTCACACATTTCAAAGTGAATGTAAGTGTCGTTATACTTACCCTGAATACTGGAGTATGGACAGAGTTCAATATTTGCTCAAGTTTTTTGATATAATATTCACATGCAAAAAAATGCATGAATCTTAAGTGTACATTGGCTGAGTTTTAATGAATGAATATTCCTATGTAACCCAAATCCTTATCAAAGTAGAGAACGTTATCATCAGACATAAATTTCCTTTCCTTCCCTTTCCACTTAGTTCTTACCCACACTCCTTCAAATGTTAGCTTTGCCATGATTTTCCCCCATAAGTGTTTAGTTTTACTTGTTCTACAAACTCATGTAATTGGAATCATTCAATATACATTCTTTAGAGAAAGCTTATTTCACTCAACAAAACATTCTTGAGATTGACCTGCTGTTGTGTATATCATTAATTTGTTCCTTCTCATTGCTGAGTAGCATTCCATTATGTGAATATACCACATTTGTTTAGCAATTGTCCTATTGCAGGACACTTGGGCTGTTCCCATGGTTTTGGCTATTATGAAATAGAGCTGTTATTAACATTTATCTACACCTATATTTTAAAAATAAGTTTCATTTCTTTTGAATAAAAACCCAGGTGGGGACTGCTAGGTCAAAAAGTAGTTTATTTTTACTTAAAAAAAAGAAAAAAGAAAAGAAAAGAAAAGCTTCCACACTGTCTTCCAAAGATGTTTCACCATTTTACATTCAACCAACTATATATTGGTTGGTTATTCCAATCAAAAATCAAATAGGTCTGGTTATTTTACATTCTTGCTGACATTTGATGTTGGCAGTCATTTTAACTGTAGACATTTTGATGGGTGTGTAGTAGATCTCATTGGAGTTTTAAATTGCATTTCCTTAATAACGAATCATCTTGATTTGTGCTGCTTTGAATGTGCTTCGGGTATGCATGGTTTCAAAGTGAGCCAGAGATTTTATCAGAATTTATACATAGAATTTGGAGCTCCTCATCTCTGTATTTTCAGATCTAATATTTCCACTGGATTTTTTATTCCTTTTGCTATTTTCTGCTGATACTTCCTATATTTTCTTTCATTGTAAATATATTTTCCTTTACTTCAATGAACATAGTCAAAATAGTTGTTTAAAGTCTTGGTCTGACAGTTGCAGCATCTGAGTTAATTAGCACTTACCATTTGTTGATAGTTTTTTATTTGATACTAGATCACATTTTCCTGACTGAATAATTTGATTTTGTTCTAAGCATCATGAATAGTACATTGGGTGCATTCTAGATTCTGTCATTTTGCCTAGAATACAAACGTTTTTGCTTTAGCTTGTTTGACTTAAACTGCCAACTCAGGCCTGCATTGAATGGCAGCTTGGATTTCTGTTTAGTTTCTTAATCGTTGTTTGCAAGTTGCTTTCAATTTGACCTTCATATGCCTTGTTCAGGGATCATTTAGTGACATGGACTGTGTTTATGAAACAATCAGGAATTTTCTCCTGGCTTTCTTTTTTCTCGTGATTCCTTCCCTACTTTCCAGCAGCTCTGGTTTACTGGGGCTCCTTCATTTGGTTCTTTCAGCTTGAAAGATTTCACATTTTTCTATTAAACTTTTGGAATCTGGTGCTGCCACTTTTGGAACTACGGTGGGAATTATTCCATTTTGATTGATTCTCCTAAGTTTTGCCTCCCCCCACCAAAAAAAAAAAAAAAATTATATACTTTTTTTAAGCTACTGAGCACTAAGGTAGTGTTCTGTCTTCCCACAAAGTTATTAATAACTTACCTGTGTAAGGACTAGTGTCTTAGATGCTCATTCCTCCAAGCCAAACAACAAATTCTGGAAGAATATGTATAGGCTACTTTTACCATCAGACTAAAACCCTAACATTTAAAGTGTCACAAATATCAGCTAATTATCAAGGAGACTAGCCTATCTAAAAGTATTTTTGTGGACCTTTTTTCTTTCGTTTAACTATATTACTGAACCAGTATCAAATGAATTCAGGACCTTTCTCCTGTATCTGCAATAGTTAACCATTCTATCAGTCCAACCTATTTCAATAGTACCATTTATTTCTACAACTCTTTTTTTTTAAAAGATTTTACTTATTTATTTACTTTAGAGATAGAGAGAGAGTGCAGGCGTGAGCACATGAGCGGGGGCGGCGGGGGAAGCAGAGGGGGAGGACAGAGAGTGTCTAGCAGACTCCACACTGGGCCCCACATAGGGCTCAATCTCATGACACTGAGATCATGACCTGAGCAGAAAACAAGAGTCAGATGCCCAACTGACTGAGCCATTTTTACAAATCTTATGTTTAGACAAGTATGACATTAAAAAAAGGATATAGGATGCAGGTAAAGGAACTGGAAAAAATGAACATTAACATATGTCTACAATGTACTAAGTATTTTGTTAGAGACGTGAACCCTAAATACCCGGTACTGCCTAAGCTTAACTCAGCTACTGAATTTTTCTACATGGCTCTGATAGCAAAACCTCAGATTTTAACTATGCAGATAGGACTTAAGCAGTATAAGTAAAAGAATGAATTCTATTTACTATACAATTGTCAACTTTAAAAAGTTTTCATACTACTTTAGTATTTCTTAATCGATGTAAATTGGAACTTTAAGATATACTTCTGGAGACGGAATGGGAGTCAAAATGGGTTCATAAAATAAGTAAACATATAGAATAATGTCCACATACAAAATTAAAAATTTTTAAAAAATTATTTTCTTCATTTGTACATAATATGGCACCAAGAATAAATATGCCTTAAATTTTACCCAGGTTAATATTTGATGAACCTTTGTCTAACATGCTGACTAAAATCAATTTCAAGTGTCAATTTCTTTCTTTTCATTTTCATATCAAATGGGTTTTATATCTTGTGAATTAATAAAGACATGTCTAATTGAGATTTTATAAATAATGTAATTAAATATTATTTAACTTAAATAATATGAATCTTAGGCTCCCTGTGATTATTTCATAAGTATACAACTTTTGTTATATGTATTTTGCAATAAATTTAACTTAAAAATGAAATTATTCTTTTGAACTAATTTTAATACCAGACTGAAAAAAGTTCTTCTGTTTAGTGAAATTCAATCATTCTTTGTGCTTCAGTCTACTTTCATAAAGCATTTCCATATCCTTACTTCAGATATCATGAGACGTCATTCACTTGGAATTAATCATGTGCCATCTGTGACCTCACTTTCATTAATGGCATTATTTCTATTTTTCGCACAGTTATGTCCTGTTCCCCTAAATGAACTTAATCTCAGGGAGTTTACATTGTATTTCAAGCTGTTTCTATACAGAGACACACAAAAGACATACACATATATTCTGGTGCCTACATACAAAAATGAAATATACCTCGGTTTAAAAATATGAAATGGGGGCACCTGGGTGGCTCAGTCATTAAGCGTCTGCCTTTGGCTCAAGTTATAAACCCAGAGTCCTGGGATCGAGCCCTGTGTCAGGCTCCCTGCTCAGTGGGAAGCCTGCTTCTCCTTCTCCCACTCCACTTGCTTGTGTTCCTCTCTTGCTGTGTCTCTGTCACATAAATAAATAAAGTCTTAAAAAAAAAAGAAAATATGAAATGTCAATTCTTTTTTCGGTTTGATAGAAGATTTAATAAAAATCTTACATCTCTGAAGATATAAATAACAAGAGCATTCTACAATTCCTAAAGCTTAATTTAACTAGTTATATATATTGTCATCCTAAAAAAATTTTTCAATTCTTTATTTAAATTCAATTTAGTTAACATACACTGTATTATTAGTTTCAGGGGTAGAATTTAGTGATTCACTGCTCTTTACATCAAGTGTGTTTCTAATGCCGCTGACCCAATTACATCATCCCCACACCTCCCCTCCAGCAACTATCAGTTTGTTCCGAGAGTTAAGTATCTCTTATTCTTTGTCTTCCTTTCTATTTTTATTTTTCATTTTATTCCCCTATGTTCATGTTTTGTTGCTTAAATTCCACATATGAGTGAAATCATATGGTATTTGCCTTTCTCTGACTTATTTTGCTTAGCATAATACCCTTTAGCTCCATCCACGTCGCTGAAAATGGGAAGATTTCATTCTTTTTGATGGCTGAGTAATATTCCATTGTGTGTGTGTGTGTGTGTATGATTATATATGTGTGTGTATATATGTGTATATATATATGATTATATATATATATGATAATGTATAGAAATGCAAGAGAAGTGGATATATACCACTTCTCTTTATCCATTCACCTGTGGATGGACATCTGGGCTCTCTCCATATTTTACTTATTGTGGACATTTCTGCTATAAACATTGGGAGGTGCATGTGCCCCTTCAAATCACT